>NW_024466903.1:0-600000 GCF_017591425.1 Ochotona curzoniae
AATTGACAGAAGCGAAGGAGCTGATTTCTTGCTGGTTTCTAGCTTGAATGACGGATGGGATCACAGTGTCACTTCTGTGTGAGATCCTATGTGGAGGAAGCAGACTGGGGAGCAGGAAAGAGAAATGATGAGTTTACGTTGTGCAGTAGCCAAGTAGAGGTACTCAGTTGGGGCTGGAGAGATGGCATTTAGAAGGTACCCAGGAGAAAATCTATGTTAATTTTTAAAATACTGATTTGTCTGTGATGTCCTCCCTGCATTTTTTCACCTTTCATCATTTTTTTTTCTCCTAAGGATCAACTATGGGTCTTATGATATTCTTAAGGGGATGTATCATCTCAACACAGTCAGATAAAAAGATAAATAAATGTTCAATTTGATCATTTTGCAGGAGTTTGAGGTATTTTGACAGGAATAAGTTTTCCACCTCTTCATCCTCTTCAAAGTTCATTCTAGAACACCAAATCATAGCCAAGAATAATGGTGCCAAACAAAGAGGAAAACCGCAATTATAAAAACGTGGGAATGTAATTTTCTAACATCTGATTAGTACTTCCCTTGTGGACTCACATACTTGGAACACTAAAAAAATTGTGTTTTTAGATCTAAAATAACCGCAAAAACAATAAGCAAATCAAAGCTTCCTAAAATGTTCTAGATAAACATTTATTTTCAACATGACAGTAAAAAAATTTCTAGGCCTGCTTATGAGGCACCAAATATTAACCTAGCTATTAACATATTGTTGGCAAGTATAATGAAATAAGAGATAAACTTAAATGTTGCATTCTGCTATTATTCTGCTATTCTTGTTTAGGTAGAGCAGTTCCAGAACTTAAAACTTGTAATGATGTGAAAATAAACAGAACAAGTGTAGAAAACAGATATGAGAATTTACCTTCCCCATCAAGCAATTTGGATTAAATAGTTAGACATGTATGGTAAGTCATATGAAAATAGTATCTTGTATGATGCCTATATTTGCAATATTTACATTCAATTTTAACTCATATACTACTTTCCTTTTAAAACTGCTAACTGTACATGTCGGTATTGTGGATGTGAAATACAGCCAGAATGAATCAAAGATTTTTCTTATATTTTACATATTAGCAATGCACATTTTATTAATGATTCTTTTTAGTTCCTGCATTTATAAAGATCAAAGTGACAGCTGAGGAGCTGCATTTGGTTTTCAAATAAATGACAGATATTAAAGAGGATATGACTAAAAGAGCAACAAAGTGGTATTAACAATATGGGGCACACATTTCAATTTCAATAAGCAGTTGAAATTGAGGTAGGCTACTATGTGTCTGTGTGTGTTGGACACACAGTTATTTTAACTCAATCATAGGAAACCTGATAATATAAATTATCAAATGCCCATTTCTGGAAAGCAAGCAATTTTTTTTTCTCAAAATAGAAGGAATCTCATTTACTCTTTTTACAGAAAAGCTAAAAATGGATGCAAAAACCTCCCTAGAAATATAAATCCAATAATAAGATTTTCTCATTGATAATCTTATTCATTCAAATAAATTAAGTAAAATAAGATCCCTGAATCCTTTCTTTTCCCCCTTCCTTTTTCAATATGAAGCTATGTTCTGTATATTTAAATGATTACAAGACAGTGGAAGCAATTACAAAGAGCTGTCAGGTTTCTATGCTGCCTCCACACATGCCATTGCAATGAGAAATACAAAGACTACAGCATATAAAATTGAATAACTACTGGCTCCACTGGGTAGGAGGCTTCAATGCATCCACTTACTTACCAAGCAGAAGTTTTCTTTTAAGTAGTCACTGGAAAGTTCATAAGAATCTCTTGTCCTTAGAAAATATGAAAGAAGTCAAAGTAGCACATACAGAGCTCAAAGAAAACATTTTAGAAATCTTTTCCAGCATTATGGGAAAAAATAGGAGTGTCCTGTATTTCCTCCTAGTCTTGTGACGTGCACACAGCTGACTCCTCGGACTAAAAAAGCACTCCTTGTCAATTTTTACTTAAAATTATGACTAACAAATTCTCTACAGAACATCCTTAAAGGGAAATCTTGCAAGGATTAGTATTTGGAACATCTGGGTAACGTCCAAAAAGTTTTAAATTCACAGCCTTCGTGAAACCACATATATACTTGAGAAAATTCCACTGACGAGCCTCAACCAGGGACACAACAGTTTTTGTTTTTGTTAGTTTTTTTTTTTTTTAAAAAAAGGTTTTCCAAAAAGATGGTGTATTTTCTGTTTCTGTGTTGTCAGGTTCACCTGATTTTGATTCTATTTTCTGGTGGCTGACAGAGCAGACCCCCCACCTCCACTCCCCTTTAGATTCGAGATGGCTGAACTGCAGATCTTTTCTGTTGAAGTATCTGAAAGAGTTGGGCCTTGTATTCTCACCTGCCAAGTTCTTGGTAGTTTGAGAGACGAGTTCTGGGTTGTAGTCTTTATCACTACCTTCCTGGGAAGTTTATGGACATCAAGCCTTTGGATTGAATAGAATAACTCAAGGTAGTTACCTGCTCTCTGCACCTTCACTTGAGGACTTAGCTTTCCCTGCCTGGCTGTTTCCCTAACAGCTGGTAACAATTGTTATGTCATCTTCATGGCTGTATGACTTCATTTAACTGTGGACTCATCTCTGCCTTATACAGCATCAGTTGAAACACTAAAAGTGATCAGATATTTCAAGAGGTAGATCTGAAGAAATGTTTGAATACTAAACTTCTCCACAGCTCAAATTCTCTGTGGGTTGCACTGATACAAAGTGAATGGTATTTTTTGCTGATAGATTTCCATTTGAGGCTATTTCTTAAGCTTGGAAGATGAGATGACAGAAGCACCCTGTCACAGCATCCTAAGTTTCAGAGCAAACATTTAAGTTTGGTTTAATATTGTTTCACTACTAAAAAAAAATAGCACATTACTATTTATTTGTGATAATTTGGGGCCAAGCTGCTGCCTGCCATATTGGCGTCCTATAACAGAGGGCTGGTTGAAGTCATGGCTACTCTGCTTACAATCGGGATCCCTGCAAATGTACCTGGAAAGGCTGAGAAACATGTTCCAAGTGTTGGGCTCCTGCTACCCATGTGGGAGGTCTGGATGGAATTCCAAATTCCTGGCTTCAGCCTGGCCCAACCTTGGCTTTGCAGCTCTTTTGCGAATCAGTATATGAAGATATCTCCCACTCTGTCTCTCCTTTCTCTATAACTTATTTTTCAAATAAAGAAAACTTAAAATTAACTACATATCTCAAACTAGTCATCATCCCTGCTATCACACTTTGATTACAGCATGAATTATTTAACAATTGGTATCTGTGTATATTTGGAACACTTTTTTCATTTTTGCCACAGAGCCGTATTTATTTTAAAATACTGGCTTGTTAAATTAGATTTGAAAATGCTTATTTTTGAAAATCTTAACCAAAACTAAGAAACATAAAATGATGTATAATCCAAGACAGTCACTGACCATTGTATTTCTACCTCTTTGGAATGTTACTTATGTAATATAAATAGTAACCACATCAATAAATTCCTACATTTTTGCATAAACATTTATATAGCTATGCACGTATATATATGTGTGTGTATGCGTTTCATACTTAGAGAATACCAAATTGAAAACCGAAACTACATTGTCCATACTAATAGGGGATGGGAAATAACCTTTTTATCACATCAATAGGTTTATGATTGAGATAAAAAATAAAAATTAAAAAATAAGTAGCACACAGACATATTTAATATAATTTTTTAAAAAGTTTTTGTTTATTTATTTTGAAAGGCAGAATTAGAGCAAGAAAGAGACAGACAGAAAGAGTTCTTGCATTTGCTAACTCACTCCTTAAATAGCCACAATAGCCAGAGCAAGACCATGGCAACACCAGGAGTCAGCATTTAATCAGTATCTTCTGTGTGGGCAGCAGTGACCCAAGCACTTGTGTCATCTTCTGCTGCTTTCCCAGGCGCTTTAGCAGGAAGCCGGATTGGAAGTGGGAAATCTGGGACTCACACTACCTCTATGCACCACATTGGCATTGCAGGCAGCGATGTTAACCTGCTATGTCACAATGCATTGCCTTCATCGGATTTTTAAAAATTTTTTATTTCATTTTATGACAGTTTCATAGGCTCTGGGATTCCCTCAACCCCTCCCCATGCCCTTCCCCCATGGTGGATTCCTCCACCTTGTTGCAGTATTACAGTTCAAATCCAGTCATGATTCCTTCATTGCAAGCATGTACCATGTATAGAGTCCAGCATCTTATTGTCCAGATAAATAGTTTTTTGGGAAGACCATCTCTGGTCTGAGTAATATAAATTTGATGTGACATGAGAGACTTTAGAAATACAATACCAACGTAGCAGGTAGATATTTATTTTTATTAAGTATGTATAGCTGGGGGAAGTATCGCTGGACAAAGTTAGGTAATGCCAAGGCTTATTTTGGGCTAGTATGTCCTGAACTCTATCATTATTATATATAATTTAAAAAATCATTGTACTGTGATGTTTTAAACCAACAAAACATTTTTAAAGTATCTGGTTATAATGTAATAAAACATAAAACAAGATGATATTCCTTCTTTTGTTTCTCTGGCACCAAAAGTTACACTGGACACTTTTCAAATATGAATTGAAAGGACTTATATAGGAATGAGGGAAGGCTAAAAACCCATTTTAGGGTTTCATTTAAGACTATTTGCATTTATTAGGTATTAAAGAATCATCTTTTCTGTGCTAACCATTTGTCATGACTTCAAACACTTATTCAAGTTTGAAGTCTACATCCAGTAGGTTTCCCTTATCCATAATCCGTATTTGTGCTTTCAGTTATCCATGGTCAACTGCAGCCCAAAAATACTGCAAGGAAAACTCCAGAAAAAATTTTAAATGACATATAGTTCTGAATGGAGTGATGAAACTTGGTATCATGTTCTCTATCCCACTCTGGGTGGCACTTATACTTTGTTCAGTATTATCTATGCTGCATATCTGCCAGTCCATCAGTCACTTAGTAACCTTCTCCATTGTTGGATCACTTGTCTATGGCAGTGCTTGTATTTAGTATTCCTTGTTACATAGAAAAGGCCACAAAATGTGCATCTAGTGATGCTGGCAACTCCAAGGATGTCACAGAGAAGTCTTAAATTGCTTCCTTTAAGTGAAAAAGTCTCAATAAAGAAAAGACATCATATGCCTAAGTTGCTAAGAGTTAAGGTGAGAATACATCCTCTGTCCATTAAGTTATGGAAAAGGAAATGGCTAATTTTCTGTTGCATCTCAAATTGCAAAAGTTAGATCTACAGTGCATGCTAAGTGATTAGTTATGATGAAAAAGACTTTATATTTCTGCAGATATTGGAAAAAGCATGATGCATGCTGGATTTAGTACTAGTTGTGGTTTCAGATATCCCTGGAGATCTTGGTCTATATCCTGTGTACATAAGAGGAAATGAGAGAAACTGTAGTAGAATTGAAGAATGTGTTTTAGATGGATAAAGACAGATTCAGTAGGAAATTATTTTGTACAGTTCTTTCACTATTTTATGTTGAATATCAAGAAAAACAATCTTGTAGATTATTTTAGCTCTACTAGTCAGATAATGATTTTTGTTGCTATTGTTGCGTTACCATTTGAATAAAAATATTCCAGTCAAGATTGCCTATGTAAAGACTTGTATGTGTCCTGGTAGACTATTTGAAAAATATTACATACATTTTAAAACAAGTTTTGTATACTTTAAAACATTTATTTGAAAGGCACAGAGACAAAGAAAGGGAAACAAAGATCTTCCCTCCACTTGTTCAAACACTTGCAGCAGGCTAAGAGCCAGGAACTCCACCTGGGTCTTTCACATAAGAGGTTTGAAACCAAATACCCAGACCATCATTTGCTGCATTTTGGGTATATTAGCACTAAGCGGCTTTAGAAGTGGAGGTAGAACTCCAACCTAGGCATTATGACATTGGATACCAGCACCCCAAGTTGTAGCTCAACTTGTTCTGCTTGAATGACTGCCTCATAGGGCACATGCTATTTCTTAGAAAAAGAAGACGTTTGATAAATAAAATGTATTTTGTAAAGAGTCTGATGATTACCAAACTGTCTCACAGAATGGAAATATTTTTTCATCCTGGAAATGTTTTAGGGCTCCCTATATATCCACAGGATAATGATTAAATTCTTCAGCTTATTTCATGATTACCCCAGTCTTTCTACTTCATCTTACATTATACTTACCCAGATAACTTTTCCTATTTCTCTTACTTGAGGGCTCCCCAAACATTTCATCATCTCATGTTAATTCGTATTAAATACTTTTGAACCTCCTATTCAAAGAAGGGCCTAGAAATGTTCCATTTCCCCTTCATTTTCTACCATGCTAACTATCTATTTCCTCTTGCAGGAGATAGCTCAGGGGCCATGCCTACCCTCTATATATATGTGTGACAGTATGAACTTCATTTCTACTTCCATTGCAATCTCTGCTTTCTCCTACACAAAACACTATAGTTACTGATTCTTGTCATCTGTTTGAAAGTAACATACTTTAAAAATTTACAAGCCTGGTGCAATGGCTCAACTGGCTAATGCTCCTTCAAATGCAATGGGATCCCGTAAGAATCCTGGTTTGTATACTGGGTGCTCCAGTTCCCATCCAGTTCCCTGCTCATGGCCTGGGGAAAGTAGCAGAGTATTGCCCAAAGCCTTGGGAACCCATATCCACGTGGGAGAAGAAGCGTTAGCTCCTGGCTTTGGATCAGCTCAGCTCTGGCCATTGTGGCCATTGGAGGAGTGCAACAGAGTTCTCTGCCAGAGACAGGAGACAGGAGTTCTCCGTCTCTCCTGTAAATCTGACTCTCCAATGAAAACAAATCTTTAAAAAATACAGATATTTATGACTATTCCTAGTATTTAACATTCATTAAAGAGACAGTAATTGTTGTATCAAATATTCAAATTCATAAGTCTTCTTATATTCCATTACACCATGGTTATGATTGCCCTTGCTGTTCCTTGAAACAAATATTCAGGTTGTCTTACTATTATTCACTCAATACACAGATTAAGGGCAAGTGTGACAAAAATAAGTAGTACAATACTGGAAACATATACTATTTTTGCTATCATCATTTTGCTATCCTTTTCTCACTGTGTAATATTGATACCTTTGAAAAAGATCATTTGGCCATATATAATAAAGAGTTTATTTCTGGGCTCTTTATTCTGTTCCATTGATCTATATGTCTGTCTGTATGTCAGTATCACATTATTTCAGTTACTGTTGAGTAAGATGTTTTGAAACTAGGAAGTATATTCTTTTTAAAAAAATTAAAAATTATATGTACTTATGGGCTAAGTTTAATATTTTAATACATGTATTCAATGTGTACTGTTCAAAGGAACCAACATTTCCTGTTATGTGACATTTTTTGTTTGGAGTCTTTAAACATTATTTTACTTGCTCATTAAATATGAAAAGCTACTGTGAATGGTAGTAGTCCCATTATGCTGTGCATCAGTAAGATCTTATTGCTTGGATCTGATTTGGTACACATTATTCAAACTTTTTAAGCTCACTTCCCCACCAGCCTGTATAATTATCACTCTGTATTTAGATTGAGTGGTTTTTAGCTTCATACAGGTGGGAGAACATGAAGTGCATATCTCCTGAGTTCAGCCACCTTACTTAACCTGCTTATTCTCCAGTTCCAACTATTTTGCTTCCATTGACAAGAGAAATCAGAACCCATGTGCATCAATCCCATTTCTGAGTATATATCCAAAAAAAACTGAGATATTGGTACACCCATGTTCAATGAAACAATAGCTAAGAGGTAGAAACAACCTTAATGGTCACTGAGAGATGAATGGATGAAATGTGGAATATGTACATATGGAATATTTAGTAGGAATTCTTTTTCATGCTACTACATGAGTGAACCCTTTTTTTACACATGTCACAAAAAAGTATATTAGTTTTATTTCACTTACAGGAAAATAACTTGGACATTTATAATTATCATTACATATAAATATTTGTAAATTCTCAATAACAAAGTAAAATGATGGTTATCAGAAGCAGGGAAGAGGGAAAAAGAATTGTGAAGTGCATATTATGGGATTTCAGCTTTGAAAGATGCAAAAATTCTAGAGCAATGCCAACATGCATGTGGTTTACATTAAGATTCTACATATAAAAATGACCAAAATGGTATTTTTTTGCCACAACAGAAAAATGACCAGCAAAACAAATATTGCTCCAAGATTTGTGTGGAACATATACCTCCCAGAGTTTTAAACATGTGTTTTATTTCATTTCTCTTGTGTGATGGGGGGGACAGGATTTATGATCTTCAAAAGAAGCAAATCTCTTTGTCATTCAGCTTCATTCAGTTGACATTAAAATGATCTCATTGTTTTGGGTATAGCATTTCTGAAGAAGCAATGAATTAATGCCTCCGTTTTTTGGTTTTTTTTTTTTTTTGGTAAGGTTTTTAAATTTGAAAGTCAGTTACAGATTGAGGAAGACAGAGAGAGATCTTTCATTCACTGGTTCAATCCCCAGGGAAACAATCAAATCAGGAACTAGGAAAACCTTATGTGGGTGACAGCAACCCAAACACTTGGGCCATCTTCTATAGTTTTCCACAGGCCATTAGTAGGAAGCTGGATGAGAAGGGGAGTATCTGGGACATGAACTGATGCCTTATGCAATGCTAGTGTTGCAGATGGTGGCTTTACACTCTATATCACAATGCCAGACACCAAACTGCTTCTTTTTAATATACATCTGTGCTGCATTTCAAACGAGTTGTGCCTTGATCTAATCACCCTCAACATTTTGTGGTCTAAAGCATATTTTCTAAAAAGTGTCTGAAAACTATGTACTTAGGTTAAGTAACTGCTGTATTTAGTCTTACTTAGCATTAAGGTACATTATGATTTTGGCAATATATTATTTCCTTGTTGCATTTTTCAAGATTTTTATTGGAAAGGCAGATCTACAGAGGACAGACAGAGAGGAAGGTCTTTCACCGGCTGGTTCACTCCCCAAATGGCTGCAATGGACAGAACTGAGCTGATCCAAAGCTGGGAAGCTGACAGGAGCTGCTTTTTGGTCTCCCACGGTGGTGCAGTTTCTCAAGGCATTGGGCCATTCTCTACTGCTTTCCAGGCCATAAGCAGGGACCTGGATGGCAAATAGAATAGGTGCGACATAAACCAGTGCACAAATGGGATGCTGCACTTGAGGGTGGAGGATTAGCCAGTTGAGCCAATGCCCTGGATCCCCAATGGATCTTTTTAGTGGCCATAAATGGGAGATCTCTGATTTTTCAAATGCACAGAGGGCTGGCTTTGTGAAATAATGTATTAAGCTGATGTCTGCAACACTGGGATCCCCCATCAGAGCACCAGTTCAAGTTCCAGTTTCTCTGTTTTTGACCCAGCTTCACACTGATGTGCTTGAGAAAACAGTGGAAGATGTCAGCAATGGGGAAGATCTGACTGAGGAAAACTGGCTGCTGGCTCCTGATTTTGGCCTGGCCCAAATACGGACTATGGGAATATGGGGGAAGGGAGTCGGAACCAGTTGATGGAATATTGATCTCTCTCTCTTTAACCACCTTTCATAAATCTCAAAACAAAAACATGGGTCTAGAGATGGAACACATCAGAGTAAATATCTAAATATGTTTTCAAACATATTTACTATAACCAGAATAGCAGGAACGAGATTTGAAAACATAGCTATCCATTTACCGGCATCAGCTGTTTGGGAAAGTAATGTAGTAAGACTGAATGGTCAATAAATGGAAATTTTCAAGTAATGAAAGAAACATAAAGATGAAGGAATTATTATATAAGAAAAGGAAAGTAACTCTTTAATGGTATTCTGAATGAGAATTCAAAATATAAATACATAACGTGTCAATTAATTCTAGTACTAATTAAAATAATGGAAACTTCAATACCATAAAATTAAACAGAATAACCAATTTTATTTTTAACCATGCCCATAAATATCAAAATGAGCACACTATAATTTTCAATTATGAAATCAGATTTCCACATATAAAATCAGGCATATATTTTTATTTACAAAAACAATAAAAATTTTTACTATGGAAAAATAGGGATTACTGCAACAAACAGGAAAAACAGAATGCATAAAAAGTAACACAGAACAACTTTCTTTTCATTTATTTCATCATCTCTTTCATTTATTTTTTGTGACCTAGCCTGACAAAACATGAATTACTTTGGTATTTGCTAAAATACAAATAAATAACATTTTTAAGCAAAGAGTAAACTAAAAAATAGGCTGAGTGTTCAGTTTTTTTGAAGCTAAATGCCAATCGATCTAAATTGGAGTTTGTGGTTATGAAGGTCCTTGTCATTGTTCTTTCTTTGCCCATATGAAAATGTAGTAGAAAATACTCATGGAAAACTGTTTTAATTAAATCTTAAATTCTTATCAGTTTTACTGATAGTGCTTAGTCTTAGTCACGGTCACTCAACACTAGTGTTTGTCTACAATCATGCAGGGTGGACTGATCTTTGTATTCAAAAATTTTAAAATAAAAATGCAAATTAAGGAATTACATGAAATAATATTTTCCTTGGTATTTGGCATTTATTATTATATTCAAAATATAATAAATTATTTAAATTCATCTGGTTAAAATGATTATTCCAAGGAGCTATTCTATCTTTTAACTAATAAGCTTCAGAAAGCAATAACTTTTATTTTAAATAAGAGTTTCTATTTTTGGAAGAAACAGTTTCAGTGACCTGAATATGCTTACAGATTTTCTTATCACCAGAAAAAAACAGCCTAAGTATCATACAGGTATTTATGAAATAGTAGGTACAAGGACTGCTAGGAAAATGAAAAATGAAATCCAACAATGTATACTGGACAAAAGAAAAATTCAGTATTTAAATTTCACTTATTCTATTATTAAATGGGACATACAACTACTTGTAAATCTCATGCTTTTTCTCATTTTTAGTAGCAACTTGTATGTAGCAAAGCATAACAATGCCATTCTCATGTTCTTCTGCCCTATAAAGCATATGTTATGTCCCAAACTCATGACAGTTCACTCCAGTAGAGGATATAGGGGGCCCTCTCCCTGCCAGAAATCAGAGCAAAGGCTTAGTAATATATATAAATATATATAAGCATATTTATGCAATGTAAATTTTTGTATTAATTTTGAATCTTTCTTCATTAAGAAAAACCACGATACATTTTTTTAGATACCCAATGTATACTTTTAAAAATAATCATGACCACATTGTAAGCTTCTGCTTGAATGTATATAAATACAGCAATATCATTTGAATCTAGTGCAAACAAATGAGTCCTTTCCTGGACATGGATAATACCAAAAAATTTACATTTCACTTACCATTTGGAAAAAAAAATCTAAAATGTATAATTTTTAGGATTATGTGAAATATCTCTACGTTATTATACATGAAAATAACTTGTTTCACATAAAAATCATGAGAAGATATTGTAAAAGAAAAGCTTTTCAGAGATCCCATTTTATAAAATTTAAAATCTGTAGAAAATTTCCATTTAGTGTAACTTTGTTGTTTTAACTGTATTGTAACTGGGGTGGGATTGTTACATGGGAATGGGGAGTTATGAAGTGACTATTTTTTTTTTTTGTGACCACTCACTTTTAATTTTGGGGAGAAATATTTACTATTTAACAAAAATAAATTAAGCTAATTACTCCTCTGTCACAGATGACTTCCTGGATTTCAGGATCAGGTCTTTAATGGATGAAGAAAGTTCCTGAAGTTCTTTACGAGTAGTATTGATGATATCTTGCTGTTCTTTGTCCAATTCCTCATTCAAAGAATCATCTCCCTGTCCAGTCTTCTTATTCTGACTAACCAACTGCTTTACAACCAAACCTTGATATTGTACCAAAAGAGTATATTGATCCTGAAAAAACAGAAAGATGAGGAGAAGTTAGCAAATACAATTTAATTTTCAGTGGAACAGGTACAGCAGGATATGTATGACTAAAACATATCTTTATAAAATATTGGACATGAAAACATAAAAGCAAATATAGCAAAGTCCTTAATCTAAGGAGTATACAATTTAGCGGAAATAAAACATGAATGCAGATCACTTTCAGTTGACTTAACACAAAGATATGGTCAAAATGATACAGTAGTTCAAAGTCAAACTATTTTTAGCTAAAAGATTTTCAGAGGAATTTGTGTAGGATAAGATTTTTGAACTGGACCTGAAGCAAATTACCTTGTCTAAAAGCTTAATTTATAAATTCGGAGCATTCTTTACCATGGATCTTATAAATCCTGAATTTTGAGCCAGCTGTATTTTTAAAAATCAGTCTCCTAATTCACTGTTCACATTCTATCCCCTGAAAATATTCAGAATCTAAGAAATTGAAGTTGAAAATATATTGAAGTTTAAAATACATTAAATAGGTAATACCTCTGGAATTTTATTATTAAGAAAAGCAATGATCTGTGGGACACATCTTCCCGGTGCATGGAGCATGCTGTGGGTTGAGAACTGAAACAGTAAGACTGACGTGAGGTGCAGAATGAGAGCAGGGTCTTCTGTGACTTTCAGCTGTTCAGCCAGTGCTTGTCGATGCTGGAACATTATCTGTCTAAACAAATATAAAATCACATAAATGTATTATCACTTACCAAATTCTCACTGATATTAATTTTCTTCTCTATTCAGTTCATAACTTGTCTAGCTAATTTTATGAGCATTTTAAAGTACTTTCCATATATGGGGATAATATGGACAGACACAACCTTAAGTGGCATGGTCAGGCTGACTACAGAACAAGATATAGGTCAGAGATATTCAACTGTAAGCTTTTGAGTGTCTGGACATGAAACAGAACTACACTGATACAGAAATGTTTCTTGCACAGAAAATCTCTAAGCTGACAAAAAATTCTAAGCTTAATGGACTACGAAATAAGGAGCTCTACTCCTTATCTGAAATGTTAGAAAGGAATACTAATTTTAAGACTTTGAACATATTTGAACATCTATCAGGCATATTGATAGGGCTCTATGAACAATTCAGTAATATTCAAATTTCAGATATTAAAGGTCTCACACTTAAGAACGTTAATAATGTATACAACTCAATTTTACCTTTCTCTTTTCTTGTCTCCTTTCTTTAGCATAATATCACATGTTTCTGTTGCTGAATCCAGACAAGAAAGAAAGTCTTCTATGCTCTGAAAATATATTTTAAACCATAATTTAACTTATAACAGGAGCCTAAAGAAATACAGCATAAATACGTGTGTGTGCGCAATATCTTCACATACAATTCTTTCAAAAGTTCATAGCAATAAGAAAAATTGGGATTTAGAGTTTAACGGAAAAATGCCCCAGTATTATTCTTTCACTCTATTTGCTAAAGAGGTACATGAGTGCAATATACTTATTTTAGATTGAGTTCACAATTATTCTGGTAAAAACCTATTTAAAGATTTTTATAATACAAACCTCCAACCGGGAAAACTAACTAAAATCAAATGTTATTTACCTTTTCATTCAGAGAATTATGGAGTTTTGTGAGAGTTACTTTGGTTTCTTCTGACAACTTGCTTAAAATCTTTTTTCTTACCTGTAAGGAACAAAATTGTTTATGCTTTTTTTGGGCATTATGCTTCTGACACATAGTGGTTATATGATCAAGCAAAAAAAAAAAATGAAAGCATATATATTGCTGAAACATAACTGTGAATCAATTTTATATTGCTCTTGAATTTTAGATCTAGCTAGAAATGAAAACAAAAAACCAAACCAAAACACAACAAAAAACCATACACACACACACACTCTCTAGAATCAGAGAGCTAGCCAATAGTCAGCTCATTAGAGACAGTTCTAGTCCTCAAATCTGCACTAGCAACAAGAAGATGCTTCAAAAAACTTCACAGAAAATGTGCATTATGAAAAAACTATGCTTGGATTTCAGAATTTTTCCCACCAAAATAAACTTTAATTTCATTATTCGTGAGCTTCCTCATCATCCATGTAAGAGGAACACTGGAGAGACAGTGGGAATTACAGTATTTGGAAAAAGAGTTATCTCTTGTGCATGGGGGTGGAAAGAGAATACTCATCCCTTCCCAGTGTCAGCTGAGAAGGTACTCTGTCATAAAGAACAAGGATGCCTGTAAGACGGAAAACTGATCATGTCCTGTGGCTGGACGTTAGGCTAAGTGGTGTAAAGAGGACTGTTTGACCGACATCAAAGGCAGTGATAGGCATATGAAATCATTTTCAAGAACTTAGCTTTGCTAAATGTCAATCTTGAGTAGATCAAGAAAGTTAAGGGAGAAGAGCAGAGGTCATTTTCATCTTAGTGACAGATAGCAACCTTCTTCCACTTAGCAACTGAGAACCAAAGCTCTACCTGCCATTCGAAGAAAGGAAAAGATGAGCTTTCAACTTTAGCCTGTGTTGAGAACTTTGAAAAATATTCTGCAATTATCTAACTAATGAAATGAGATGATGTTATCAAATGAAAATGACTACAAAGTTGTTGAAACTAGTGAGAATGCTGTTAAGGATTTGGAACAGCAAAAAAGAAGCTATATAATATGAATTTGGAAAGGAAATCCTGTTGATTTCAAAGTATTTAAGCACTGCTACTTTTAATAGATTGGTTATATAACCAATCCTGTCAGCAAGTGTGTATATATTATATGAAAATTAAGACTGCTTATAGATTTTTTCTAAAAACTTTTTACTGTGTAATTTCAAGTGAGAGAAAATGTGCTTACACTTAAAGCAAAATACGTTAAGAGTGGTAAACAAATCACTAACATACTTCACTTGTAATGGTTGAAGGATCATCTACCGCCATCATCAAATCTGAAGCTAGGAAGTTGAAAATGAGGTTAGTGATGTCTGTACACACGGTCTTCAGCAAGTGCTTGGTAAGGGAAGCCTGAGTGTCATCTGGAAAAAAAGGAACTGAATTAAAACTAACTCCTCCCCCAAAAACATGAGAATCAATGAAAAAAAAATCAGTATTAAATTTACCTGCAAAAAATTTCATCCCTTTTTCAAACAATCTAATATTATTATACAAGTTTGAAACTTCTTCTTGCAAATCCTTGATGGTGCGTTTTCTGCCAGTTCCAGATGCAGAAGTTGAAGACATAAATACTGAACGTACTACCTCGAGATAAGTTTTATTAAGAGGCCTGTGCAAAAGAGAAGTATATTTAAGTCTATTAAAATGTACTGGATTTGTGCAGACAATAAATTTTGCTTCAATCAAACCTTGAAAGATTTGATACAATAAAATAAATTTAGATAAATTTAGATTGACATTTCACCCAGAATGTTTCACAACCCTAGGAATGAAATGCATTATTTTCTTATCTCTGCGTACTCAATGTTACTGCATGGAAGACAATAAAAACATTAACTGGGCCCAGCACAGTGACCTAGTGGCCAAAGTTCATGCTTTGAAGATACTGGGAACCTGTATGGGCAAAGGTTCTAATTCCAGCATCCCTGCCTCCCATCCAGCTCCCTGTTTGTGGCCTGGAAAAGCAGTCAAGGACAGCCCAAAGCCTTGAGACTCTGCATCCATGTGGGAGACCCAGAAGAGGCTGCTGGCTCCAAAAAGGTTCATCTTCAGGCACTGCAGCTGCTTGGGGAGTGAACCATCAGATGGAAGATCTTCCTGTTTGTCTCTCTTTCTCTCTGTATATCTGCCTTTCCAGTAAAAATACATAAATCTTAAAAAAAATTAACAATATAGACTTCACAGTTCAAAACAAATTTTTAAAGTTATTTGGAGTATAACTATAAATATCTTCTTATGTGTTTCTAAATTCAAAGTAGGATGTACTTGGATGCTGGATTATATTTATGTAAACTTATATACTCTGATTAATTTGAGGGATGACCAAGTAAGTTTAGTAATGGTCAAGTTAAACACAATTTCCTCTCCTTTTGTATAAAAATAAATTCAATCTGATTCATTCATAAGGTAACTTATCTAAAGTTAATATTTCTTGAGGATGCTCTATTACTTTTCACCCTAACAGCAAATATTTTATTAATTAAAAAGAACAAATTTTTTTTTTTCTTTTGTATACAATTTCTCATGCTATGGAAACCAGTGACTAGTGCTGGTATTTTCTTTCCAACTAAGACTTAAGGTTAAATCAGTGAACAAGGACATTTTTAAGGGTTTTTGTCCTTTATTTTCCTATATTGCTTTGCCCAAAGCATCTAACACATATCTGTTGAACTGCTACAGTCAAGTAATATCTACAATTTGGCAGCTAGATTAAATTCTAACCTTGGAAAAGGAAACGCCTAAAATATGTTTTTGTTGTTCTCCGGGAGAATTTTAATAACCCACAGAGTATCTATCATAAAATAGAAAAATGCAATTTATACTTGCCTTATCAAGTGTTCTGCAAGTTCAGAAATAAATTCCTCAGGAGCATCTTGTACATGTTTTCTTAAAATGTCTTCAATTTCATCCTGGAACATAAAAGTCATCTCTGGCTTTTTCTTTCCTATAATAGAGACAAAAAGAGAGAGAGAGAAAACAAATATGTAATAAAAATAATTTTTATTAACATATTAATCATCATTAAAAGATATTAATTTAATGTCAATAAAAACATCCATGTTAACAAATAATACCTAATGAAAATACTGCTTTAGAAAACTATATAGTATATGTAATGTAATTTATATAATTTTCCAACTTCATCTTAAAATGACCTTCTCCTAACAATTTCATCAAAAGATAATAAAAATTTTCTCCCTCATCTAATTTAGATGATGCAAATACACAGAAAAAAATATTTTATGAAAAGGTTCTTTCTCTCCACTGAAAAATGGACAGTGGTAGAATTTTACTCATAAAAAATTATGTTAACTACAATCCCAGTAGAATTGGTAGGCTAAATTTTGACTTTTTGGAAAGAAATTGAGCTAAGAACAAAACAGAAACAATCCAATTAATCATACCCTACGTTTATAACTTATTTTTGTTGTCAGAAAAACAAATACACACACAGGAAAATTTGTATCCAACTAGTGCTATTGGACTATATGTTGTAAAAACATAACCTCTATCAAGTTACTTGGTTGTGTATAAGAAAAACTAACAATATTTCCATTAGAAATTGCAAAGGTTCTTTTTTTTTAAGATTTATTTTATTTTCATTACAAAGTCAGATATACAGAGAAAAGAGACAGAGGAAGATCTTTCGTCCAATGATTTATTCCCCAAATGAGTGCAACAGCTGGTGCAGTGCTGGTCTGGAGCCAGGATCCAGGAACTTCCTTCCAGGTCTCCCACATGGGTATAGGATCCCAAGGCATTGGGCCATCCTTGACTCTTTCTCAGGCCACAGGCAGGGAGCTGCATGGAAGTGTAGCAGCCGGGGATTAGAACTGGCGCCCATATGTGATCCCAGAGCATTCAAGGCGAGGACTTCAGCTGCTAGGCCATGCCGCCGGGCCCAGAAATTGCAGTTTAAAGGTGAGTATTTCCAGCTAATTAACTTACTGCTTTTACAGGAGAAACCTTAGAATTAAAAATAAAATAGGGCTCTGCATCACAGCGTTGGCTCAGTGGCTAAATTCTTGCCTTGCACACCCAGGATCCCACATGGGTGCTGGCTAGTATCCTGACTGTTCCACTTTCCATCCAGCTACCTACTTATGGCTTAGGAAAGCCATAGATGATTGCTCATAGCCTTAGAACCCTGCACCCATGTGGGAGACCCAGAAAAAGCTCCTGGCTTCAGATCGGCTCAGCTTAGGTTGGTACAGCCATTTGGGAGGTGAAACGATGGATGGGAGGCCTTTCTATTTGTAAATCTGACTTTTCAATAAAAAATAATTGGAAAAAAAGGAATAAAAGTAAAATGGCTCAAAAATCAATTTTTAATATGAAGATTTAAAGAGCTGAGATCACTGCTTCTGAGTAGACAAACAGTATCCTTCTTTTCTGAGATCTATCCATTCCTGATATTCTAACTACTCTTGTAATTTCCTGTCGGATTCCTGTATGGATTTTACAGTGTATTGTGTTTTACACAGTAATCTGTCATACTGAACTGATAATATTTTACCCAAGACATAGTTAGGTCTTCAGATACTGTAACACAATCATTTTCCAAACACATTGAAATTACAATTTTTTTCAGGTGGAATAATTTTACAACTCGTGTAACACTTCTCTATCTATACAGAAAAATGAACACATGCCTCAATTAACAAAGCTACAAATATCAGAGAAATATTTTTTAAATGCTTCTTCACCTCCATCCCTCTTTATCTAGGGAAAAGGATAATACATTTATCAGTGTAAATTGAAAACCCACACTGAATAGTCTTAATGCTATTGAAAATATGGGTATAGCTGATAGCCTATCTAGACACACTTTCACATAATTAAGTTTTATACATACTAAGAATAGCAACAATTTCTACTTCTCTAATTAAAATCAGATCTTAAGTGACTGTGCTGTTACAAATAAGAACACATTAATAGCTGCAGCCACACCACTGATATGTGTACCTCCTAACTATGGTCCATATGTCATGAAATCTGTGAAAGAAGAAAAAAAAATCTTCTATTATCATCATCTGAAATTTGTTTTTAAGTATTTAATGGGGAGCATTATGGTGAGCATTATGGTTTTACTGTTAACTTTTTAAACAGAAAATGAAAATACATTAATTTTACTCAGAAGAACAAACTCAGATGTCTTGTGCATACTTGACTTGGTCAAACACAGTGCAGGAAATAAGGATGAATACAATTAATTCTCCCTCAGAGATAGAAGTAACCAATCAGTTAGGTATTACTATAGTAAGTAAGCATGCACCTTACATATTACCTTTTCCCATTTAATGCCTTTTGTATCTTTAAGAATTCCTTTAATGTGAAGCTTTCTACTTACTTCTTTCTGATCACAGCCAGTTACCTCACAGATATCATTAAGCATACATTTACTAACTTTATTTCATTCTATACCCAGTTTCTTCTTTTTTTTTTTTTTTAAAGATTTTAATGATTTGAAAAGCAGTGTTAAGAGAGAAAGGAAGGGGGCTACAGAGAGAAACAGAGATCTTCTATCTGGTAGTGCATTCTCCAAATGGCTGTAAAAGGTAGGGCTGGATCAACCTGCCAGGAGCAGGAGCTTCATCTGGTCTCTTACATGTGTGCAGGTGTGCAAGGACTTCATCATCTTCATTTCCTTTTCCTAGGCAGAGTACCTGGGAGCTGAATTAGAAGTGCAGCAGCCAGGACTGAAACTTGTGCCCATATTGGATGCCAGTCTTGCGGGTGGTGACTGAATCAGTTATGCCATAAAGCTGACCCCAACTGCTATATCTTGAACACTGACAGCATCAACATTCTCAGAGGTAACATTTTCCCCGTAAGATTACTTGTGAATGATTACAATCTTGTTTCCAGTATTACTGCTTTTAATTTCTTTGTTGTGTCTCTTTGTCTGCCAATTCCCTGTTCTGATGATCCATTTTCATAAAGTGGTATGTTGGTTAGTCACTGGGAGACAAAAAAGCATCACAACCACATACTCTACCTGTGCATAATGCATAAATGTGTAACTATCAGCCAATGATAAGCTATACAATTCAAAACATAAAATAGGCAACAGGACTGTCATAGTTTCATGATATACAACTAATTATGAGTATGTACTGATTTATGAATTGAGGCACTAGCAGTGAAGTTTGAATTTCACACAATTATTAACAAGTAAAATATCAGGGCAACTTGGTAACTGAAATTTGAACTGTTTTTGTGGACTGAAGTCACTTATACAATGGTAACTGAAATTTGTACCCAGTGAAATCATGTAAAACAAAATCATCCTGTGTAAGTATAAAGATATACTAATAAAGCTAATTATATATACATATGCACCTTAAAAATATGCTGAACAAAATCATACACAGAAAGGGAAAATCAAGATGGCAGAACAGGGTAAGGACACGTTAAAACGGACAGAAAAACATTTAATCAGGATGAAGCAGAGAGGACACATTCCAGGAAATAGGAGAGGACAGAACAACAGCAGAGGGGTACCTGGAGACTGACAGACACAGGAAAGCAGCAAAAACAATGGTGTGGTGTTGCAGTGACTGATACTCCAGCAGCATTCAGCTAACAGCAATCTGAACTCCACCAGCAGCCAGAACTCCACCAGCAACCAGGTGGGAAGGAACTTTCACTGGGAGCTTGGGAGGTGAACCCAGACAAAGAACTGTCTGTCCTGCTGGTCCGTTTGATTTGACCAGGAGCAGAGAGAGAGCAGCAGATCCCAGACAGGTGATGCAAGAACAGGGTGGATTTCACAGCCCAGTCAGCCCTCTTGAGCTGAATCGGGAGCCATTTTGCGTAAGGAGGAAAAGAGAAAGGACTGAGCACACGCTGAGCTGGGAGTGAACTCATTTGTGACTCAGTGAACTACATCAACATGGCATTCTACAGGTTCCACCCAAGACAGGTCTGGGTAGCCCTCAGACCTGACGGCCAGCAGATCAAGAACTCTAGTAGTGGAACGTCAGGCACCATTTTGTACACTGTAGCAAAAGCTTTAGGAGTACAGGGGACAACAGTGAACTGCACATGTGCTGAGCTTGTGAGAACTCACTGAGTTCTGTGGACTGCACTGGTCCAGCAGGAAAATAATACCTACTGTGGCATTGTACGGGTCAAAATAGGTCCATGTGGCACCCAGACCTAACGTCCAACAGGTTCTGGCAAGATCAGTGCCACCAACAACCTAGCTATATAGGACACCTGGTGTCTCTCTAATCCTGGGACCTGCTCCAACCAGAAGTGGGAGAAAGGTTGCAGAGACAATGGTGCAGCCTCAGCATGGTATCACAGGAGGTGGAGATTGGTGAGCCAGGAGTTGGGGCTATGGAGTTCTTTGTGGAAATCTGACATAAGAACCCAGACCTGGAACTCGCTGGAGGGAGTGGCACAATTGGCTGCAAACAAAGAGTTGTGTACCAACTGCAATAAGTAAAATCAAACTGTAGACCTGTGGGTGACAGAGCTTAGAAACCTGCCCCAAGGAGAAGAATCTGCTAACCAGAAGTATAATGACCAAGAGCAAAAAAAGAGACAAAGGCATAATGAATATTATCGAAAACTCCCCTGCAAAAGAGCAAAACCCTATGCCAACCTCAGAGTTAACTGAGGAAGACATTGAGGAAATGGGGGACACAGAATTCAGAAAACTCATTTTAAAGCTTCTGATCAACAATGAGAAGCACATGCAAGAGTTCAAAGAATTTAAGGAATATTTTACACAAGCAACAGCAGCAATAAAGCAAATCAAGGCTGATATATCAGAAATTAAGAACACAGTAGAGCAAATTAAAAGTACAGTGGAGAGTCTCCAAAATAGAATGAAACAAGAAGAGCAAGCAATCTCAGCATTGGAAGATATTTCCTGTCACCAGTGGGAAGCAAACAAAAAGCTGGAAACAGAGCTGGATCAGGCCAAAAAAAGTATTCAAGGATTGAAAGACACTATTAAGAGGCCAAATAAAAGAGTTATGGGAGTCCCAGAAGGTGCAGAAAGAGAAACTGATTTTACAAATATATTTAATGAAATAATAAAGGAAAATTTCCCTAATTTAGAGAAAGAATTGGGAAACAAGATCCAGGAGGCATACAGAACTCCCAAAGCGGAAGGGGGAACATAAAAAACATTAAAAAAAAAAACCCAGAATAAATAAATAAAAAAGAAACAAATCCAGTCAGTCTATACTTTTCATCCTGTTTTGTAGAGTTGAAATCAATTGTCCAAAGAGCAGCTCTCTTGGAATTTGAACATGAAATAAACTATTCCCAGGTCATAAAAAAAAAGTGATCTTCACCATGACACATGATCATGAAGCTCTCCTCAATCGAACATAAGGAAAATATCCTGAAATGTGCACATGAAAAATATCAATTGACATATAAAGGAATGCTAATTAAACTCACAGGAGATCTCTCACAGGAAACTCTAGAGGCAAGAACAGAATGGAGTGACAGATTCCAGATTCAAAAGGAAAAAAATTGTTGGCCTAGGATAACACATCCAGCAAAGCTTTCTTTTGTCTTTGAAGATGAAATATAATTCTTCCATAGTAAAGAAAAGTTAAAAGAATATGCCTTTTCCAAACTTGCCCTACAAATGATACTTCAAGATGTTCTCTTGACAGAGAAAAAGAATAGCATCAAACAAAACCAAAGGCAAACAGGAAGAACATCCCAGTAAAATGACAACAGAAGACTAAACCAATGAAGAACCCATTCCTAAAACGAAAGGACCAAAGTATCACGCATACATATTAACTCTGAATGTAAATGACTTAAGCTCAATCAAAAGTCATAGACTAGTAGACTGGATTAAAAATCAAAACTCGTCTATTTGTTGTCTAGAAGAGACACATTTCACCAACAAAAAATCAGCCAAAACTATCTCTCATGGGTTTTGATGTTTTCGTTAGTTTCACTTCTTCAAAACACTTTCTTCTGATTAAATTCTTCAGTGACTCATAGATCATACAGTAGCATCATTTTCTGCAAGAAGGCTCTTGATTTTCATTTCTTCAGCTACACATTAGTCATTTAGAAGCATGTTATTTAACCTTAACGTGTTGTTAATGTCTTTTTTCTTCCTGATGTTGATTTTGTTTTGTTGGTTTACATTTAAGGGGATGTATACTAGCTGCGTAATGGAGACTGTCATACATGTTATTCAACTTAATGACATTGTAAATTTCTATTTTTCTTTCTATTATTGATTTTGTATTATGACTTTTCATGTGAGGGGATGTACAGTAGTTGTGGAATGGAGACTAACATATCCAGATGTGAGGATACAATGTAGTATTGTCTACTTACAGACACAGATGGACTTATAATGAAACTGTTTACTGTATCTTGACAACAGGATGCTGGACTCTCTGCCATTGTCCATGCCCCCAATGATGGACATATGATTGTGTATGAAGAACTATACTTTAGCAATGATATAGAGGAACTAGGTGGGGGGTTGGAGCTGGGATAAGGGAAATACCAGGAGCCTATGGAACTATATCATAAAATTATAATAATAATAAGAAAATGTTAAAAAAAATCATACACAGAAAGAAAAAGTAAGATCAAGGTACATACCGGTGTGAGATGACTGAGACTCATCATCACTATCATCATCTTTTCTTCCTTTCTTCTTTACCTTCTTAATTTTGTATTCTCTGGCATTGCCCCCACCTCCTCCTCTCACACTTCCACTACCCTCTGTTAAAAAATGACATTCATTAGCATTACATAACTGAATCTAAACAATTTCAGAAAATGGTACTAAGTCATTGCATTTGATTTTAAAGCAAATAACAGAAAAAAAATAAGCAAAGAAAATTTGGGGCTCTGCAAATGTGAACACTCTTCATTAAAATAAAAGCAACTTTAATAAGAGATCAATAAAAATAAAATATGAAACCTTTGGAGTTTAGACAGGCATCCCTGCCCTAAAAAGCAGTCATTTATAATTCTGTCTGGTGTCAGCTAAACTCATTCCTTTATCTCTTCTCGCCTACTGTCTCTGAAACAAGTATGCTTCATTCATTCATTCTTTTACAAAAGACATATCAATATCCCCTACTGAGACTCTTCACCAAATTAATTCCACTTGATTTTGCCCTAGTGGGTAAAAGATCACAATGAATATTTAGGGGAGCTAACCTGACTCTTGTACCACCCAAGCTGATCATGAACTCCTGGAGAAGAAGGACCATAGCTCATAAACTTCTGCATTCTTGAGGTCATAACAATGCTTGAAATATAACATGTACAATAAATTACCATGAATATTAAGTTGCTTAATTAGAAAAAATTATCAGTTAATACAGGCTAACTTATCACTTAAAAAAAGCACAAATTAGGAAAGCAATTTGAATATTATAAATAAAAATGAAACAATGTCATTGAACTACTTCCCTACTATTATGCATTTATATATTTTTATTATTTAATAGCAATTATATGTATATTTCTGATTTATATATATTTATGGTTATAATTGTTTTAAAAATATTTATTTGCAATGAAGAATAACCTTCACACACAGAGATAGAGAATTTTCTAAAATAGCTACAGCAATCAGGGCTACACCTGCCTGAAGCTGAAAGCCAGATTTTCCACTTGAATCTTCCATGTATTTGTTAGGATTCAGATACTTGAGCTACTATCTGCTGTTTCCCAGATACATTACTAGGAAGGCAGAAGTGGGAATAGAGTAGTCAGGATGCGAACTGGTATTCTGGCATGGGATTCTGGCATCTCTAGTAGTAGCTTAAAAATCCCTGCATCACAATGCCTGTCCCTATAATTTGTTTTAAATATTAAAAATACTGAAACTGTTTTTTTCATAAATATTACATAGAGGTTTTTCTAGATTCTAAATTGAATTCACTTAGACTTTATCATATCCTTGACTTATATCCATTAGTTCCCATAAGAACACTATTTTCAAAAGTACTTATTGAAATGAACATGCCTGTAACATTTCATAGTAAGTTTATAAGAGAACATTCATTTTTGAGATGATTCAATGTAATGTAATTCAGTGTAATGTAACTACATGTCTACAGTAAAGTAGTACTAGAATTAAAAGCAAAACATCAGCCCCTAAGCTTTAGTGAGAAATAAAATGACTAGTTACACTGATGTAAATCCTCATTTGATATAAGCAAATTGATAACTTCAAATAATGACAAAATATGTGCAACTATAAATTTATTAATTTACTATAAATGTCCTGTTAAAATAGATTAAAACATCAGAATATCATTGTATGATTTTATAAATTTTAAAACAGGAAATAAAATCTCATATAAATGAGTGAATTCTCGTAACGATAAGAACGCTTTCATTATAAATGTGGTTTTCATAATATATGCTCAAGGTAGCTGTGCTGTTATTTAAAAAGTTGAATATCAGATTTTTAAAAATACATTTTTATTGGCAAGTCAGATTTTACAGAGTAGACACACAGAGATTTTCCATTTACTGGGTCACTTCCCAAGTGGTTGCAAAAGACAGAGCTGAGCCAGTCCAAAGCCTGAGTTGGGAAATTCTTCCAGGTCTCCCGTTCGGGTGCAAAGTCTCGCGGCTTTGGGCCATATTCTACTGCTTCCCCAGGCCATTAGTAGGGAGCAGGATGGAAAGTGGAGCAGCCAGGACATGAACCGGCATGATATGGGATCCAGGTGCTTGCAAGGTGAGAATTATAGCCATGGAACAATTGCTCCGGCCCTAGATCTCTTTAATATGTATTTAGTGCTTTCTTTGGCAGTACACATATTCAAATTGGAATAATACAGAGAATATTAGCACGGTTCCTAGGAGAGGATGACATGAAAATTTTTAAAATATTTATATTATACAATAAACTTGTTCCTATTATAAAAATTATGGAAAAATATGCTACCTTTAAATGCACCTTTTAAAAAAATTTAAAAATATACCAAGGGTGCTCTGGGTACTACAGATTCAAAAACAAGAAGATTAACAAGGCTCTTAAACAACAGAACACATTGCAGTGACAGAGTATTACAAAAAGCTGATGTCATGCTTTGACAGAACGACTGTGGAAACTATTATGAGGGATTAGGAAGTGACATTTAAAGTTGTCTCTGAATGAAAAGGAGGAACCAATTATACGAAGTTCAGGAAGCAGTATTAAAGGTTTAATGTGAACCTACACTTGGCAAGTTGAAGAATCAAAGAACTGTTGGGGTAAAACATTGAAGGTGACAGGGAAACAGGAGATGGGCCATAATCCTAAAAATATTACAAATATTTATTGCAAAAGAACACAAACTATATATAATCCCCCAATATTTCCAATTTTGTAATTAAAATTTAACTCATTAGCAACAGATTTGGTTGGTATTATCAGTCAAATTAAAGGGTGATAATAAAACAGTCTTTCAAAGAAACTAATAAATGCTAACTTTACTGGAACAAATTCATATTTTAATCTAACTCATAATTTATTACCTGTTGCTTTCCTCCTCCTCTCGTCTTTTTTATCTTTTTTATTTGTATTAACACTTTCTAACACGGAGACTTGTTTCAGATCTTCTTCAGTGATTAAATGTACAGGATTGTTTTTCATTTCCTGAAATAAAACATGCTTTTTTGTTGCTGTTGTTAAATACATACTGCATTTCATTGTTTATACTCATATTCTAACATATCTTAAATATTCCTGCTTAATTTTAATAGGAACTATAAAGCATTGTCATAGTTACTATTTTTTAAAAAGATTTATTTTTACTGGAAAGTGAGAATTAGAGAAAGAGAAGCAGAGATAAAGCTCTTCCATCCACTGGTTCACATTCACCCACGAAGTGTCTGCAACAGCTGGAGCTGAGACAATCTGAAGCCAGGAGCCTGGTTGGAGCTTCTTTTGGGTCTCCCATGTGGGTCCAGGGTCCCGAAGTTTTGGGACATTCTCTATTAGATTCCCAGGCCAAAAACAGAGATTTGAAGGAAGTGGAGCAGCATGCATATGAACAGGTGTCCATACAGGATCCTGGCATGCAAGGTGAGGATTTTAGTCACCAAATTATGGCATTGTGTCCCATAATTACTATTTAAGGCTATTTCTCTTTTCTAAGAACTAGTGATTATGGGCCCGATGCAACAGCCCAGCTAAATCCTCACCTTGTACACGCAGGATCCCATATGGGCACCAGTTCATATCCTGGTTTCTCTATTTCCCTTCCAGCAACCTGCTTGTGGCCTGGGAAAGCAGTAAGAGGATGGCCCACAGCCTTGGAACCCTGCACTCATATGGGAGACTTAAAGGAGGTTACTGGCTTCTGGCTTTGGATCAGCTCATCTCTGGCTGTTGTGGTCACTTGGGAAATGAACCACTGGATGGAACATCTTTTTTGTTTCTCCTCTCTGCATATCTGCCTTTCCAACAAATTATCAAAAAAAGAAAAGAAAAAAAAATCAGTGATTCTTCGTCTTTTACACCTGTCATGACTCTCAAAGTCATGCAGGTATACGTTTATATATTTGAAAGGTGGAGTTGGGCCCGGTGCGGTGGCGCAAGTGGTTAAAGGTCCTCGCCTGGCACGCCCGGGATCCCATATGGGCGCCGGTTCTAATCCCGGCAGCCCCGCTTCCCTTCCAGCTCCCTGCCTGTGGCCTGGGAAAGCAGTCGAGGACGGCCCAAAGCTTTGGGAACCTGCACCCGCGTGGGAGACCCGGAAGAGGCTCCTGGCTTCGGATCGGCATAGTATCGGCCCGTTGCGCTCACTTGGGGAGTGAATCATCGGACGGAAGATCTTCCTCTCTGTCTCTCCTCTCTGTATATCCGCCTTTCCAATGAAAAAATAATAAAAATAAATCTTAAAAAAAAAAAAAAAAGAAAGGTGGAGTTACAGAGAAAGAGATCTTCCATCCACTGCTTCAATCCCCAAGTGGATATTATCACTGGAGTTGGGCTAGTCCTAAACCAGGAGACAAGACAGATGTGGTTCCAAGGGTCTAAAGATTTGGGCCACCCTCTGCTGCTTTGCCAGGCACACAGGCAGGAAGCTGGATTGAAAATAGAGCAACAGGGACATAAATCAGCACCTAGATGAGATGTTGGCACCAAAGATGGCAGCTATATTTGTAACACCAAAACATCAGTCCCTGATGCAGGTATTTAAATCCCAAACTGATATTATTTAAGGAATGGAAACTTGATCAAATAATGGTGTTTAAGAAGTGGACTGGTGGGAGGTCTTCAGGTCACTGGGGATATATGTGGTGAATATAACTGTCACAAAAGAGTTGTTGGAAGAGACCTGAGTTGGGAACAGCCTCTTAATCTGTCTTTCTTCTCACCATGTGCTTCCTTCCTTAGTACACTGCTGTCATTTACCACCTAGCCAAGAGGCCACCTGATCCTGAACTTAATCCGCTCCAACAGTGATAACTTCTCTTCATAAAGTTAGTTGTTTCATTTCTTTGGAGTACTCAAAACCTAGTTAATAAAATATCTATTAATAGCTAATGAAAAAGTCTTATCTGGTACCCAAGCAATTGATTGCTCAACATCAGATGAAATTCTCCTTAGCTGTTATTGGCTGGTCTTAAAACGTCATCCCTTCCACTACCTTTCGAAAGGGAGTACCAAGTAGAGTATCTGGGTACCTGAGGTCATCAGAAAGATAACGAAACTTCCTCACCCCCTACACCACACACAAATATGAAATTATACCCTAAGTCAAATAAATGAAATTTTCTCTGAATTCATTCTCAATAATCTTTGTTTTTTGAAAGTTCATTTTGATAACAATGAATTATTTCCAAGGCCATAAACAGTCTTTATCTCATGGAAAGGTTCTATTTGACTAAAGTACATTTGTCAAATTTTACATTTTGTTTATTGACAAAAGTGCATTTGCTGGTAAAAATGCAATTATTTCCCTTTATCATTCTGTAAAGAGAAATACTTCGAATGTTACCATTTCAAGGTGATACAACCCTCTCACATGAACTATTTTGTGGTTAGAAGGAAGAGTCCATGGAAGGATAGTGATGCTGATATTAAGACCAAAAGATCAAAAATAAAAATAACAACTTATTTACTAACTTATTGCTGATATGTATCAGGCTTTATATTCCTCATTTACTTATATGTGTCCTTTCCAGAGTAGATAGCATCGTCTATTTTTGAAGAAAGCTGGAAGTCTATTTATCCAAAATCATACAGAAGGTGAATATACTAAATCTTGGATTTACTGATATCAAACATGTATTCTTTTTATTCTTCAAACCAGAATAGTTAATACAAGCTATTTACATCTTTAATAAGCCCTTATAAAGATTAACAGTTTAATAAAACACATGGGTTTGTCTTATGCGTTTGATAGCAGGTTTTATAAGGAAATGGCGCTGTATAATTGGTGATTATTAAAGCAGAGCCAGAATGACCTCTATTTCAGAATATTTTGACAGCAGCTGCTCTTAGGAACTAAACAATTTTGACACCTACAAAATTTATTTCCTCAGTAAGTTATTCTGTGTCCCTGAAATAGATGAACTTAACGACACTCAACCTTTAGTAAATACAATGTGTACTGATTCACATAAACACACTGTATATTTATACCCATCAAGATGACACGTTTGCCTGTCTTAGTGTTTTAAAATTGAACCAATGCCCTTAGTAACTATGATTTTAATATATAAAATCAGTTTCCATGTTCTAACAGAAATGAAGAAATGAAAAAACAATTCCAGGAGAGGAAATAAAAAAGGAATGATAAAGAAAATCATGTATGACATAAGGTGTTCATTTTGGATCAAACTGCTCACTTCATATTTCAAAAAACATCAGAAGATTCTAATATGAAAATAATCTGAAGATTAGCAGGTGAAAGGAAATCTGGCATACCTTTTCCGCTTTTTGGTGCATCAGTTCATTGAACAGCTCTGCACAGTCATTTATAAACTTTTCACTAGCTACAATAGTGTCATTAAAGACAACAGCTGATGCCTGTTTGGTGAATGCTCTCATCACCTGTTGAAGCAACATGGCAGCATCTTCAACTGATAAAGAACTGGGTAGCAGAGGCTAGAATAACAAATAAAATAAAGTCAATACAAGTTTTAAATAAAACATAAATCATTTGTTTTATACACAAATATAGAGGATCTCTTAGGGGATCTCTTCAGTATAACGGCCTTTGGATCCACATCTATGCCCCAAATTTCCTAATTTCCTTTTCGATTTCATCAACAATACTGAACTCTGGAATCACAGATCCCGCTGCCTACCATTCATCATCAAGTGTCAAAGAACCTTAAGTCATTCAATTTCTCCAACTTACAAAGTTACTAATAATGCATTAAAAAAGAATTGTCCTAATAACTTTATCTGCAAAATGTATTTCTTCTTCACTCCTTCTTCTACCAAAATTACCATTTTGATCAATGTTCTCTTTCCAAAGTGCTCCTCCTGTGGGCAGAAAGTCTGGCCACCAAATCACCACAAAATAGAATGGTTCATAGGATGCTCTTAATAAAAGTTATTGAATAGCTAAAAAAAACTTAAATCTGGAGTTTTAGAAACATGGATACCCAGAACAGCATTTTCTGCTAAAAAACAAACACAACAAAACAAAAGAAAAAAAAAGTCAGGTCTGAATCATGACTATGAAATAATGGATTGATGTTGATTTTACTTTACTACACTTACCTGTGTGGTATAATAAAGAGATCAACAATGAACACTGATCAGTAAAACAGTATCAGTGTCAAATACATTAGCAGAGATTAGTAGATAAAGGATAAAGAAATGACACACAATACCTAATACCAGTGCAGCTGAAGCAGTATGGGTAAGATAGGGGGAAGCCTTATCAATTTCACTATCAGGATTAACAAAGTGCTCTATTTATTTGTTGGAGATTTACAGAACAAAAGATATTGACAATCCAAACGTAGAAGGTTACTCTCTATTTGAGAAACTGTGATGACATAAAACATAAAATAAATTGTTTATTGAAATAATTATTTCTAGAATGTCTACCTAAAATCAGGATGATCTCGGTGTACCTTAACTACTTAAACAGCAAAGCACTAGTAAAATATAAGTTATCACTGGTTTAAAGAAAATTTAAGAAAAAAAAAAAACTTACTGCAATATCAACCCATGTTCCAGAGCTGATAGCTTCCTCCACTGATGCTTCCACCTGGTCCACAAGTCCTTGGCCGACACAAGCCGCTTTCAAAAACAAGAGCTGTGTAGTCTTGTATCTTTTCTTTATGTAGTTAACAGCATCTGGGATTCCAAGTCTGCACAAGGCATCAAATTCTATAAATATACCACAGATGAATTAGAATTGCTAGCCATTCACACCTCTTAGGAATTGCAAAAAAAAAAAAAAAAGATCCTGTCTCCTGGGTTGGGCCAGCAGAACTCTGGTTACTACGGTTAGTCATCTAAGGTGTGAACCCTGTCTCTCTAATTCTTTGAATAAATAATAAATATTGTTTTTAAGAAGATAATGTGCATTTACCAAAAAGTTTCTGAAGGAATTGTTTTAATTCCTTAAACAAGCAACCATTTTATCCAGATAACAGAACCTTAGAAACAGTATAACTTGGTGTTGAAGTACAAGAAACTAATAAAAATGAACACAGTAATGTCTAACAGCCAGTAAAATATTCCTAAGATTGTAAGTCTGGAAAATCTGGCAATTTTATAAAATATGCTTTCCTTTTTGAATTAAAAGTATTTGGATTTTAAAAGCATCATCTTAATTTGCAATATAGTTAATGGTTGGTATCAACATTTGTTTTTGGCTTTCTGATGTTACAGCTGTTCAGTAACCATGGCATTAAAATCAGGTCTATGAGCCATGGAAACCAACGTGATTATTTTTATACTAAAAGGAAATCAAAATAATCATCTGTTCAACAACAGAGAAATACACATGGATTCCAAGGTTAGACAACATTTTCTCAGAACGTGTTCCAGAAACATATTTTAGCAAAAAAAAAAAAAAGTAGTTACCTAGATAGCCATTCTGTCTGAAAAAGGAATCCACCCAAGCACTCTGTGTCTTGGAGTAGATGTCCGGGACAAACACAGCTTTATCTTGCCTTCCACCAACCACAGTGCCTCGCAAGCGGCCACTATTGACAAGCTCCTCAAGCACAGCTGTAAAAAGAACAAAAACAGGCAAATGCGAGTAAATCACAGTAGGTGAAACCTTAAATAGTACCTTATCACTTAACAGTTTGTTTCTTTCTAATCTCTTAAAAGCCAATGTAATCTTTAAAAAGTATAATTGAAGGGATTTTAGTTTTATATAAAACTCTGGCATTCATCAGAATTTTTAGGTTACAAATTCAGAGAAACCAAAAGTGTTGAATCTGTTGAAGATTTATTATTTTTATTGGAAAGGTGGATTATACATAATTTTAATATAGATTGCAATAAGTTTAATTTTAAATGTCTTAAAATTTAAAGTTCATATTTGGAAAGGTAGTAACAGTTAATTTTTCTTTCCACATTTAAATTTATTTCCCATTCATTTTAGATCTATTTTTGCACTAATGTCAATCAAAATATTAAATTACTGCTTTAAAAAATTATTTTAGTAAAGCATTAAATCAAAGTTGCAAAATCCCAAACATACACAGACACAAAGGACACAGTTCTTTAATAGATATGATATTTCATTATTTTAATATTAACAATAAATTTATATTGCTATAAACTATAACAACTTTGTTAGACTAGTTTCATTTTAGAAAATGTAATATAAAAGTATAAGAAACAAATTATAAATAAAAATTGCTCCAACAATTTAAAATCCCTATCTATATTAATATATATATAATTTCTCTCTATATATCAATAACTATACATTTTAATTTACACATATTTAAGCACATGTTCATTTCTGAAAGTAAATAATAATAAAACAGGTATAATGGTGCACATATGAAAACTATAAATGTGTCAGAATAAATTTTAAAATTAGGAGGAAACCACATTAAAATAAATGAGTTTTATAATCACACTATTTCGAAAGTAATTGAAGTATATATATATATATATATATCTGAGCTAAACTCACAGTAAAGAAGTTGCTCTTGAAATCCATATTTTGAAATTAAAGAATTCACTGCTGTAGGTCTTCATTGGAAGAAGAAAAAAATACTTTAATTAATTCAAGGCAGTTGTATTAATTACACAATAATTGGGATAAGAATTTATAAAAAAGACAATTATTTTTTAAAATTGGAGTCAAAACATACACCAACTTTTAAATCCTTATCAGAATTATCCTATTGAAAGATCAAAGAAATAGCCTTCCAATCCATAATTAATTACATCCCTACTCCATTAAATTTTCATTTCCGGTTTCTCTGGTGCTTGGCTACCAGCTTTGGCTTTCAGTGTACATCTTTCTTCACTCTGAGCTCTTCTCACTGGGATATTCAAGTGAATGTTATTTATGATTTCATTTTTAAAGAAAAATCAGCTCATAAGTGTACTGAAAAGAGCTCAGAATATACTTTTAGACTAGGGTGAACGGGAGAGATCAATTTAAAACGCTCTTTATTGTTTATCAAAAATTTTTAGTTATAACTGTACATTTTAAAAATCTTTATTTTTATTAGAAAGTCAGATATACAGAGAGGAATATCTTCTGTCCAATGAATGACTCCCTAAATGGCTGCAATGGACAGAGCTGAGCCGATCCAAAGCCAGAATCAAGGAGCTTCCTCTGGGTCTCCCATGCGGGTGGAGGGTCCTATGGCTTTGGGCCATTCTCAACTGCTTTCTAGGCCAGAGAGCTTGATGGGAAGCGGGGCTCCTGGGGTTAGAACTGGTGCCCATATGGAATCCTGGTGCATGTAAAGCAAAGATTTTAGCTACTAGGTTATTGTGCTGGACCCTGTACATTTTTTAATATGCTATGATATGGTATAATTTGTGTACCATAAAATATATACTTCTGCGCCCAGCATAGTAGCCTAGTGGCTAAAATCCTTGTCTTGCATGTACCTAGGATCCCATAATGCAACTGTTTGTGTCCCAGCTGCTCCACTTCTCATCCAGCTCCCTGCTTGTGGCCTGGGAATACAGTAGAGGTTGGCTCAATTCTTTGGGACCCTGCAACTATATGGGAGACCATGAAGAAGCTCCTGGCTTTGGATCAGCTCAGCTCTGGCCAATGCGGCTGCTTGGTGTATGAACCAGCAGATGCCAGATCTCTCTCTGCATTTCCTTCTCTGTAAATATGCCTTTACAATAACATAAATAAATAATTCTTAAAAATATATACATATGTATACACACACACACACACACACACTTCTGTAGTATATAGTAAAATATGTAACAGAACTACAATTCAACTCTTCGGACTTTCAATTAGATTTTTTTCCTCATGATTCCTGGGTGAGTTCAATACACTAATGCAGCAGAAGTAACTGTGAATTGCAGAAGTACATCTGTAATATGATGGTGGTAAGTACAGTGAGGGTAAGAGCAGACAGGTTGCCAGAGCACTGGTCACTCTGTAGGACTTCATAATTCCACTTCAATTTCACAGAAACTCCACTTCCATTTAACAAACCATAGCCCTGAATCAGTTTTTGTTAAAAGATTTATCTGCTGAAGGGGAAAAAAGCCAATCATAATAAACACACACACACACACACACACACACACACACAAAGGGCCAGCATTTTCTGATGCTTATATCCCATATCAAACTGCCAGTTTGATGAGTCTCAGCTGCTTTGTTTTTACTTTAGCTTCTTTTTTTTTTCCAATCATTTTTTTTTTTACTTTAGCTTCTTAATGTATTTGGGAAGGCAACAGAAGATGAACCCATGCACTTGGGCACCTGCCACCCAAGTGGAGAACAGGATGGAGTTTCTGGATCCTGACTTTAGTTGGGTCCAGATCTGGCTGTTGGCAGCCACTTTGGGAGTGAACCAAGAGATGGAAGATAGCTCTTTGTGTACCTTTCTTCATCTATCTCTCTCTCTCGATGCCCTCTCAAATAAATAAATCTTTCAAAAAGAAAAAAGACATGTACAAAGATGTATACTTTAAAATGTGTTTACCGGGTAACAGCACTGAAAAGTCCACGGATGCGAGCTTTATGTCGAGCTACAAAAGCTTCTGTAAAAATTACTCCTCTGTTGTCAAGATCAATATGTCCATTGATAATTCTACCAATTCTCTGAGTGAGTGCCTTAGAATAAAAATATAAATATCTATTAGTCTGAAAGAATAAAATGACCTACATGCCTTTTTATACTCATTTTCAATTCATGTCCTATGCTGATGTATCGATTATGTGACTGGGAAATTTCAACAAGCCCAAATTATAAAATCTAAATGAAAATGGACAATTCAGGACACTTCAATATCTCATGGCAAAGCCAATGACCAATCATTATATTAGCCATTGTTAATTAAGTCCATAGCTAATGTAAATAAATTAACTATTTTCCTAGATATATCTTCCATGTTATAGACAGCTAAGAAATACACGCGAGCTTTAGAGAACACTCCACCAGGAGCTTCTAGTATTGACACAGAGAAATGTTATTCCAAGATTTTGAAATCTATTAAACTAGAAGGCCTGAAATCTCTCCTCTTTGATGCAAATGTTAACAGATGATCTAAAATCACAGATGATCTGTTTTTATGACAATCTGCTTTCAAAGTCAACACTCTTTCTGTATGTGTATACCAGGACTGGTCAATGAGAAATCAGGGGTGGAAGTTTCACATCTCAAGCTAAATTAAATTTGCTCAGCACAGCTTGACCAACACTTTCATGATATATATATATATATATATTTAAAAAATGGTTTTCAAACAACTTGAACTTTAGAAGAATGCATAAGATATTTACAAAAATTAGAGCTAAAGCTAATATAAATTATTGTGAAAAACTTATACCTATAAAGAAATTCAATTTATAAATCTCAGATTATCAATAACAAAATAAACTATAATACAGTGCAATAAGTTGTGTGAATGTGGGCTCCTCTTTCTTCTTCAAAATATCTTACCATATGCACAGGCTATCATTGACCAGAATAATTGAAACCATTAAAAAGTGAAATCACAGATAAGAGGAGGGCTATTGCAAACATTATTATTTTATAGATATATAAGTTAAACCACAGAAAGATGAGATAATTTTCCTAATATCAAATAAGAATGGCCAAAGATAAGATTCACACATTTATATCAAAGCCTGAATACTTTCCACTGTTCCAAGAGCACTTCTATGATTCTAAAATGTCAAAATCCTTAAAAGGAAAAGCTTCTTATTTTCATGTGACACGGTTATTTCAAATTAAAGTATTTGAGTATTAACACAAATATGTAAAGAGTATGTGAGATTTCTGTAATACTGACAGTTCAGAGGAACAAAAGATGGTGGTGTTGATATTTTGAGAAGAAAATCCTTTTGAGAAACAGATCTTATTAAAGATGGTTAACAGCATCCTTGACTTTTACTAGAAATTCGTACCCCTTTCTAGATTATAATCTTCATTATTTATTTCTGAAACTGTAACTAGAATCTAGCATTCCCCTTTAAAATTTCTGTACAGTTAATATCAGAAGCATTAAATGCCCCATGCATTTATGGCTTTAATCTATTTACTATTTTCAGAGTATTCCTTAGTTTGGGATCATTGTATTATGATCGTTTTTAAATAAACTCCCCAGAGTCATAAACATAGAAAGCCCCCAAAATGTAGTGTTACAATTTATATTAAGTCAAATCTCTGCAGTAGGAAATTCACTGATGAGTTAGAACATCTGTTCCCAGTCCCCCCTAATTTTTTTTGACATTCCTTTTTTAAAAAGACATGTCACAGTATTTTCAAAATTACCTGTGTTAGAAAATTTCCAGGAAGATCATAAGTCTTACACAATTCTGATATCGTTACCTGACCGCTTTCTTGCAACTTATCATTTACCTCCTCTGCTAAATGATCCAAATAGTTCCTAACAGTGGGGAAAAAAAAAGATAGAAAAATCCAATTAGGAATAATGATTTTTTCCTCTATCCCTCTATTTTTTATATTTAATTTCTTAAGAAAATATGCCCCAAAAGTAGCAAATGTAAAACATGCATGCAAACACCAATATTCTATAAACTTTTTGGTTGAAATAACTGAATGAAAAGTTAGTCACATTATAATTTTTTAATGAGTAGAAATTTTGTAGTCATTTTTATTAATATTTTCCCCAATAAGCTTGCTTTCAGAGTTAAGATCACATAAGAAAGACTATAAAAGTTGGGACAGATGTGTGGTATAGCAGGTTACGTCACTACCTTGGATACTTTCACTGACCACCAGACTTCCTGCTTCTGGCTTCCACTCTGGATGTTTGGGACCTTTTGAGGAGTAAGCCAGAGGATGGCAAATTGGTGTTGCTCTCTTTGTCCCTGTCTCTCTCTCCCCACCCAGTCTGTCAATCTGCCTTTCAAACAAATAACGAATAAATCTTTTAAAAGTTTATGTTTTGTACTGCCTTAAGAAAACAGAAAATTACCTAAAATGACCCTTATAAATGCCAGCATTACAAGAATTCTACAGGAAATGAAATGACTAACTAGCTACAAGGCCTATTAAATACTACGGAAGGGGGAAAAAGGCAGCAAGGAGGTGCTGTAAATATTTTAAAACCACAGCTTGCCAGGTCAGCATCCTATAGGGATATGGTTCATGTTCAGCTTCTCTTCCAATCCAGTTTCCTGCTAATATGCCTGGGAAAAGCAGTAGGGAATGGCCCAAGTAGTTAGTCCCCTGCTATTCACATGGGAGACCTGGTTACAGCTGCTATGGCCAGAATCTGTGGTTAGAGATCTGGGGATTGAACCAGACGATGGAAGATCTCTTATTATTGTTTTTTACTTACTCATCTATTAGTTGTCCCAGTACTAGTTGAACATGCTTTTCTGATTTAATAATATCGCCAATTCTATTTTCAATATGAGTCAGGTCCACATTAATTACCTGAAAAATGACACAAATTACATTAGTGGTAGGGTTTTATTTTTCTTAGATCCCACATTAAACATATACAACTATAGTTTTGTAAAAGATTATTTGTTCTTAGATGAACAATTGACCTGAAATAATGCAAAAAGCCTCAAAGCCTCAAATAAGGCTTAGTTTTAATTTTGTAGAAATTATTTTCATTTAAGAAAATGTTTATTAAGCCATGAAATATTTTTTTCATCTAACAGACATCATTTCACACAAGATTTGCCAGGTTCTTATATTTTAGTGTTCTTTGGTTATGATATGTTGTGCACTTATGCATTTTTACACATCCTCTTTTTATTTTTTATTACTTTTACATATTAAATACATGTAAATATGAAACACTAATGATTTTTCTCTCAAAAGTTAGATAAAATGCTAACTATAACTCTATTTGGTAAGGTAAATAATTAAGGAAGTAATCTGAGAAAGAAGTATTAAATCAGTTCTATACATTAGAGCTTATTTACTTGATCCAATATACCAGCAAGGGTTACATAATCACTTCTTCACTAACAGTATACAAAATATGCTGCTGGTATCAATGGATACTTTTTAACTATCAAATTCATAGTATCAAAAATTGAGAAAACAAAGCAAAAATTTTATAAATTTAATATTTACCTGTTGTAGGTCAACAATGTTTACTCGGCCTTTAAAGAAATGAAAATGATTTGTTTTTAATTATGTGTATCCATACATCAAACAAAAACCACAAATTCAGATATGGATAACTGAAATCCATCTACAATAGCCAGGGAGTCTCAAGGATGAACATGTTCACATATGAAAAATAAGTAGGTCTGTATGACTAAATCAGCTGCAATAATTTATTTTCAAAGCTATTTTTATCATCTCAGGCGAATTATGTATAACTGATGCACAATCTAGTTAGATCTACAAAAGGTATCTGATTCTTTTCATAACTCCAAATGTACTGACCATGACCAGAGATTCAACTAAAGTAAGATAGTCTTTTTTCACTTATTTGAAATTGAGAGGTAAGTTTCTACCTGCCAATAAGAAGCAATCTGTTAAGTTTTCCAAATCAAAGCTCATATTTTATTAGCACTATGCAGAAAGATTAAGACCCACCAAAACTATATTCACATGATATCTAATTAAAAATCTGTGTCCAAAGCTTGTTCAAATCTTTTAAAGACAATTTTTGTGTGCTCAAAATAGCATTTTGTATGACAGATACTAAACCATGTTACACTGAGTTGCTTAGCTTATAAATACAGAAAATGTCTTTTTAAAGAAAGCATGATAGTCTTGATTTTTAGTGACTATATCAGCTTTACAAGTCTCTATCATTCTTGCAATTATCGCTTGATAACAGGCAATTTGTACCCACTGAGTTATGAAACAGAAGTTGTTGAAAAAAATGGTCATTTAATTTACATACAGTGCAAATAACGCAAAATCATAGAAAGGTACTATTTTGTAAAGTGGTAACATATGAATTAATTTTAATTATATGAGCATACTTGCATGAATCTAGAAAAATGTTAATAACTGAGAAAGGAGTTTTAGAAATAACTTATTATTTAATCATGCTTTCAATGTATCTTTCCCTTCCTAACATCTAGAAGAAAACACTACGGAATACTTACCACCCCGAACATGGAGCTCATCTTTCATTTCCTTGCTAATTTGGGCTGGAGTAATATATTCCTTTCCATCAAGTGTGTGAACTACTTCTAACTGTTTCTGAGCAATCAATTTATTCACAATCTCAATGCAGTTCCGCTCTGACAACCTGAGGGAAAGAAAAGTTACACTTTAGCATCGCCTTTAATACACTGGTGCCTATTAAAATTAGCACAATGTATAATAACTGGTTTTACAAAAAAATCTGGGAAAAGAGGCTCTGTCTTGTGAATTTTAAGATCTGTGCCTTCATTAGCATAGTGATTCTGACTTCATAATATGAAATTTCTCCAATAAGCAGGATGACATACACGTAAAGCATTTACTTGAGTAGTATTTATCATTTTACAAGAGTTCAAGTCTGCGCTCTTCTAGACCTGCTTCCTATCTTCAAATCTGAATAAAAAATTCAGAAACTATAATTTAGGTAGAAAAAAAACCAATTCTGCCCTAATTTAATTTTCAACTTAACCAGCATTTTCTTCAAGCATGTAATGGCCTCACATGGTCTACAGGTAGAATGGCGATCTGGCTCAGTAAGTTCTAAGTGCCACTTTTATTCACGCATTTACTGTGACCTAGTTTTTTAACTTTTAGATGGATTTCAGTAATACAGGATTCAGGTCCAGAAGCAACAAACACCACAGGTAAAAAACAAACAACCAACAAATAATAAGAACCTCTAGGTTCTGTAATCTCAAGCAGCAGAGGCCTGGTCCTCAGGGCACATCCCACAGCAATGGGCTTGTCAGGAATGTCAGCCTCAGAAACCTGTAAAGTGACAGATGGTGCCAGGAGTCTGTCCTGTTTATCTGCTGCCCGAACCCCTTCTCAACCTACCCCAGCCCCAACGTGAAAGGGTCAACACACTATTTGCGAAGTAGTGTATTCGGGGGTTCGTGTGTGTAAAGCTCATTCTGGGTTAAGGGTGTCACGGGTGCCAGGGTGACGCGGGGGACCCCGCGGACTGCCGGGCCTTGGACACGGCGCGGTCCCCGGCAGGCGCCTTCGCGAACCGAGGCTTCCCGCCGAGACCCGGACGCGGAACTGCGGTCCAGGCTGGTGGGCGAAGGACCGAGACGGCAGCAGAGACCGCGGCCCGGGCCAAGATCCGAGGTCCCCGACCCACGCGTGTCCGTCAGCTGCCTAGTACGAGAAAGGGTCGGGCACCTCTGTGTGGCCTCGGCGAACTGCGCGCGCTGGAAGTCAGCCGCCAAGCGCCGGATCTCCTCCCAGGCGTCCGCCATCACAGCCGGACTCGTCCAGACGCAGACCGGGAGCGGACACGTCAGCCCAGCGGCGGCGGCGGCGGGCGAGGCGGCGAGACGGGACGGGCCGCGCAGAGGGACAAGAGACTCCGCCCCCGAGGCCACAAACGAAACGCGTGCGCGCTGCGCGGGAGGGCGAGCGGCGGTCCCGCCCACCGCACCTCAGGCGCGCGTCCGGCGAATGCGGCAGCCTGAGGCGGCGGGGCGGCGTGAGGGGTGTGGGGGTGTCGGAGGCGGCCAGAGGCGGCGTGAGGGGGTCAGGGGCGGCCAGAGGCGGCGTGAGGGGGTCAGGGGCGGCCTGAGGCGGCCGGGCCGAGGGCGAGCGCCGGTTCGCTCAGGGGAGGCAGACACCTCGCGGCAGGCAGCGGGCCCCGGGGCTCTAAGTTGCCCAATTGTTTTTCACCTCTCCCGTGTTGGGGTGATTTCTGGTGTTTTCAGCGAATTGATGAATTAGCTACTTTTCCTCGTCTTCCGTCCGCCACATGCTTAGTGGGGATGGGACAGGAAGAAGCTGTGCCCACGTCCGTGGTGAGCATGTCCTCTGGCGGAGGGAACACTGCCCCATTGCCTCAGGTACGCTGCTGAAGGTAAACTGGGCGCTTTTGCGCCGGAGTAGACGTGCATTACACAGACCTGTGGAGTTGTTTCCTATCTGTTCTGAAGCCCTGTCACTTTTCTCTTTCAGGAAAGATTTGCTCTATCCAATAGTGAAGTAATATAACTTTAAGAAAGGAGCATGGCCACCAACAAAACAGGGGGAGCGACAGGGATTGTGCTAAGTTTTTTTAATCACTTTTAAATTATAAATCCTTATTATAGAGTTGGAAAAGGGAAATTATTTCCAGTCCTTTCCTACGTAAGTAAGTGATTCTCGGGGACGAAAGCTAGTGCCATGAATAAACTTATTTTTATTTTTAAATTTCCCAGCTTTACTTATAATACAGAGGACCCAGTCATTGCAGATTGTCAGCAAATACAGCCACCAAGGGACCACATTAGGGTGCAGCGGATTAAGTCATTGCTTCCTGCCATGTGGGCATCTATTGCATACCAGTGTTAGTGTCCAGTTTGATTTCCCATCCAGCTTCCTGTTAGTGCACCTGGGAAGGTAGCAGAAATGGCCCGTGTATTCAGGCACCTGCCACCCTTGTGGGAGACCAGTATGGGGTTCCTGAATCATAGATTCAGTCTGGCCCAGTTGTGTCTATTGCAACTCTTTGGGGAGTGAACCAGCATTTGGAAGATCGCTGTCTACCTTTCAGATGAAAAATGAGTAGGGCTTAGATAAATAAATAGTGCAGCAGAACAATGTCTGATGGTGAACCAAGAGGTGGAACACTACACATCAACAGTAGGTACTGAGACTCCAAGAGCATCACAGTGTTCTCTATGAAGATGTCATAGAGTGCAGTATGGGATTAAGCATTCATATCCTCACCTTAGTAAACAATAAATGTAATGAAGTAGACTAAAAATACAGTAAAGCAAGCAAGCATTGCAGCCTCTAGGGGGAGTAAAAGGTACTATGTGGCCACTTGGAATCCAAACTTGTTGCTTACCATGTAAAACTCACCATCACCCCACAGCCTGATTTTCAGTGGTATCCTCACCCATGGATGAAATGGTTTGCCATGTCCTAGACATACTAACCCCTCTCAGAAAGTCTTGTCTTTTCTGGAATGCATGTCATGAATAGTCTCTGAATTCCTAAGATGTGTTCCTGAGAGGTCTTCAATGGTCAGCATAAATAAAAGTACACAGTACTGTTAGCATGACACCTGCCACGTAGTACCTTGTATAGTCCACAAGTGTTTGTTATGTGAAAATGTCATCAAATGCATTGGTGCAGCATTATGCTTTGGTGTAACAACACCATGCTGATGTTATTAGCATGTGGATTTATCCCTAGAAAAATATTATAGGAACAATTCATAGTTATGGTTTTCTAGGGGCTAGCTTGTTCTAATATAGTAGTTACTAGGATTTTCCCAAGATATCTAAGCTAATTAAAATAAAATAGGAAGCTTAATCATTTGGACAATATGTATTTTTTGGGAAAAGATTTGTGTTTGTGAATGATACAGATACAGAGAGAAAGAAAAGGAGAAACATAGAGGTCTTTCATTCATTTTTCACTCCCAAATTGGCTACAGTAATCAGAGACAAGATAGGCCCAAAGCAGGATCTGGCAGTTTCTTCTGGCTCTTCCTTGTGGGTATAGATGTGCTTCTTGCTTTCCCAGGAGAATTAACAGGGAGCAGGATTGGAAATGAGGTAGCCAACTTTAATTAGTGCAGATCTTGGATGCCAGCTCTGTAGGTAGCAGTTTAATGTGCTCTGCCACAATGTCAGGTCCCACAAGTAGAGTTTCAAATGCTGTGTAGTCCTATGTGGCTTGTGGGTGTTGCACAGATGGACATTTCCATCTTCATAGAAAGTTTTATTGTACAGCTGTGGTCTATACTTTTGATAAGGATGAACATTTGTTCATATACTGAGATTATGTATTTTAAATCAGCTAATTTTGAAAGTTGCATAATAGAACTTCACATTTACTAATTGTCAGCAAGGAATAAACATTTGAATATTGCTATTTCATTTAACCAGATCTGATACAAAAAAGGAGGACTTTAAACAAAACACTTTATAGCTAGGGTCATGATAAGGAGTGATCTTTGTGTAGACTTGGGAAATGAAGCTTCCATTTCTAGTAGCTATCATTTTATTTAGAAATTTAACTTGAACTTTTATATAAAGGTGATGTAGGAAAGAATGATGGTATAGGAGTCCATCATCAAACTAATTTTTTGAAAGATTTATTTGAAAGGTAGATTTTACAGAAAAAGGAGAGATGAATGAGGTCTTCCAGCCACAGGTTTACTCCTCAAATGGCCCTTACAGCCAGAGCTGAGCTGATCTAAAGCTGGGAACCAGAGGCTTCTTCCAGTCTTCCCACCTGAGAGCAGGACCCCAAGCACTTGGGCCATCTTAACGATGCCTTCTCAAGGCGTACACTTAGAACTGGATCAGAAATGGAGTAACTGGGGTTAGTGCCCATGTGGAATGTTGGTGCCACAGGGCAGAGGATTAGTCTGATATGCCACTGTACCAGCCCCTCTAAGACTAATTTTTAAAGTGTGGTTTGATGATTTCATTAATAATATATTATCAAATGTGATCTTGTAAAGTTCCTCCAAGTTAAAACTTTTTAAGCAATAATGTTTGAAGTACTTTCCCCATCTTAAGTAAAAACCAAAAAAACACAAAGCTAAACAATTGCAAGTATATATAATATCAATTATGTTACTGACATTATCCTAATTGTAACTAAGGAGTTAAACATTACCTTATCTCACTCCAACTTTCATATTACTGGGAGAAGTTTACAGATAGCACATGTATCTTCAGAATCTATTGATTCATGGGTAGGAGGGTGGGAGAGGCCATAGAAAAAGATTAAAGTAATTGAAAAAGCAAGAAAGTATAGGGGAGAATAGTTAACAATATCTCCCTGCAGTCAAGGACAGTGAAAGTAAATGCAGAACCATTGTCTACGATAGAAAAGAGCTTATGACTTAGCATCATTTTTACCCTGCCATTATTGTAATAGAAGTCAGATTGTAGGAATACAAAGGTGTATGAATCAGGGTCTCCAGAGGGAAGCACAGGCAGCAAGCCTGGGTAAAAGGAGTGGAGAGCAGGTGGAAATTGAGATCCTCTCTTGCGATTATGGAGAATGAAGAGTCATTCAGCAAGTCATCTGTAAGTTGGGAGAACTTATATATCATTCAGTCCAAGTTTAAAGACCTAAGAGTGCTGGTAATTGAAGACAGGAGGAGTTGGATGTTTCCACATTGTCTTCACAAGCAATGCTTGAGGGATTGACTGATACCCCACCATGAATAGTTTGGGCATGTTTACAAAGTCTGTAGGTTCAAATGCTGTTGGGAACTCCTTCAGATGTACTCAGAAATTATGTTTTACCTGCTGTTTTGTCATCCATTAGATCATACTGACACATAAAATTGACCATTGCTAAAGGAGTACCTTGCAATTAACCAATAATGGGCGCTTAACAAAGATAGACGTTAAGTTGGGAGAAGGTAAATCGATGAAAAAATAAATTATGGTAGTATGGAAGAGTAAGACAAGACTTCAGAGATCATAGAATTGTAGAAGCATAGGCCAGAAAAGGCTCTTCAAATCACTCACACTCCCTGATACAGGAATTTTTTTTTCTGCTAAGTCTCTGGGAGATAGTTTAGGTTTTGCTTGCACCCTTAAAGTGATAAAGTGTTCCTTTCTTTGCGTGGTAGACATGTCTGAATTTTGAGAGATCTAACAGAAATCTTGGCTTTGCACTGAAGGAAGATCTAATAACCTGTAGCTTGTATAGACTTTCCTTAGGTGATACAAAGAATGACTATAATACATCTTTTATTTTTTTAATGACAACTCTCCAAATATTTCAATTATTCCCATCCCTAATTGTTTCATTTTCTGGATTAAACCTTCTCTAAATTATTTCCTGACTAGATTGCCAGGTCTCTTAATTCCTGACTATCTAATGAGGACAGAGTTGTTGAAGTTTAATTTGCTAATGTCACTTTTAGAAAATAATGTCCTGAAGTATTTTACACATTGTCTAACTAAAGCAGATTAATTTTGCTCTATATTTTACCTCAGTTAATTAGATTTGGTTTAAATTGAGTCTGTTACAAACTATATCTGGCTTGTGTTTATCTAAATTGTCATCAAACAAGTGTGAGTGTATCTGTACCTGAGCAAATCAATATTTGATACATTTCACTTTGTTAGCTTTGAACCTTTCATTCATTCATTCATTTAATGAGTAGTTTTAGGTGTGCTGTCTGGACTTTTTGTGCTATAATCTGTAAGTACCAGAAAGAATTAGTTGTTCTAATCCTTGAGATTATAAAAAGTAAGCTTGGTAGTCAGCATTTTTATTTCTGCCATTACCCTGATATCTGTGTATTGAATACATTTGATTATTCTCTTGTTTAAATTCACAGTGAGATTTATCTCAAGAAAATCAAAGATGCATTCCAATGATAACTTAATGACCTTGATTTTTTAGCATCTTAGATTTTACAGAGTTTGGGCTGAAAGTATACTGTTATTCATTCATTTTCTAGAAAAGAGTTAATACATTACTTTGAGAATGATAGTCTTAAATTCTGTATTTCTTTTTGTTCAAAGATAAGATCATAGAATGGCACCTTATATATGGAAAATAATATTCAAAGTTAGCAGTCCTGCAAGGAGTAGAATTTTCAAGACTTACTCGTAAGATCTCGTACTGGTTCCCAATAATTACTAATTTTCCTTATATAAATCCTAGAAAAACATGTGCTTATATTATTTGTTTCACAGTAATTCCACTATCTTATATTTTAATTCTCACTCCAAAGCAACATTTGGAAATTTCTTTTGAAGTTTTTACTTTAGGGGGAACAAAGCTCATTGTGATCTTTGGTCTTAATTAGAATAAAGCAACAAATATTTTATCATTTGTACATAGTTTTTGTGGTCTGAGCTGTAGAATCAAATGCATGTAAATTCTTTGTAAACTATAAATTCCCTCTATTCTTGCCCTACTTATTTTTCCATTAGTGTTACTTGTGATCACATTGCCATTATCTAAGAGAGACAGTTATTTGGAAATTGTGCTTCAAATGTTTTTCCCCAAACTACTAAGTATCCTTTGTTTCCAAGGAAACAAATTCTGTATATTAGTGCATACTTTTTGTTGTTCTTTTGCATTGTTGTATTTAGAGGTAGGCTCATTAGTCCAGGCATCACTTGTTTTGCTATGCATATACCCTCATGGTGTATTGCCCAGAGAGAACAACAAAAAGGCAAGTCTTCAGAGGAATGTTAATTATTGTCAGTATTGAATCTCATTCTCAGAAGAGTTGAACATTTATAATGAAATATCTTTTATAAGAATATATTGGCAAATATTGTCACTGCCAGGGCAGAGGTGTATCACTGAAGAATAGTTAATACTGAAACATATCCTAAATAAATATAAACATATATAGATTGTGCTCCTACTAAAGAGGGCACACCCCTGCCGGGCTCAAATCTGTATTAAAAACTTATTTCCTTTGTCTCTTACTCCTCCTTCTTCTCTTTTGCCTTCTTACCATTTTTTCCCTGTTGCTCTGCCATTGTATTTTCTATTTTCCTTTTCTTCTTCCATGCATTAATTAAGTATACCAACAAGATGATATGTTGAAAGGAAATTGAGTTACGGCATCTGTAGCAGATGCCACAGTAAAGCAACCACATTCACAACATCTGAAAGTTGTAATGATCCACAGCTGTCATTTCTAAAAGTTAGCTGTCTAGAGCCAGATTGTAGCATAGTGCTTTAAGACATTAATTGTAAACCCAACATCCCTTATCAGAGTGTCAGTTGGAGTCTGGCTGTTTCATTTCTGATACAGCTCCCTGCTAAGGAATATGGGAAAACAGTGAGTATTGGTTCAAATATTTGAGTTCCTGTTGCCTATTTGGGAGATCCAGATGGAGTTCCTGGCTCCTGGCATTGTTCTATCCAGACCTCGCTGCCGTGATCATTTGGGGAGTGAATCAGCAGATGGAAGGCCTCTGTGCCTTTTTGATGCTCTGTCATTCTGCCTTTTGAATAAATGAATAAATACATAAAAAGCAGATTCTTCATCGTACATTCCATTCTGTGAAGATTGTTTCTGAAAGCAACTTTTAGCCAAGTTCCTAAAAGTGACAAAACAAGAGTTGTTAACAACCATCCTGGTTAATAGGAAGGGTGAATATCTTTTGGTATATACACTGGCTATGTTATTACAAATTTACAATTCAATTCATGTGCTCTGATGTAATTGTTTTTTTTTGAATCACAAAATGTATGCATATATTTTAAGCTGATTGAGTTTATGAGGAAAATAAGTGTTAATGCCTGTTGATTTAAGTAATTACATTCAGGTATAATTTTACATGGATTAGAAATGCATTGTCTTGCTCTACAGCTGATTGATCATAGCATCTCCAGTTGATTTTACAGGGTCAGCAAATACGTAGCATATAAGTTCAAACTCTTCCTTCTAGTACTGAGTGTATACTACTAATCAATTATGACATTTGTCTTGCTAAGCCAAAAAACAGCATCAGAATCCTTCTCAAGCAATGTTTCAGGCAGCTGCTGACAATATATCAGATTTGGCACTTGCTGTGAAATATAGTTGCCATTCCAGTGAGAGGCCATAACTCTGAGAAAGAGTCTCCTGTAAACAGACTGCTGGGCACTGGCATCTGAAATAGAAGGGTCACTGATGGGGCATGTCCAGAATTTCTCTCTGATCGGGGAAATCTTCAGTAAAATCCGATGGAGAGGTCTTAATTTCTATGGTGAGAGAAATTGAGAAATAATAATTCTGGTTTAGATTTGAGATAAATACAAAAGAGAAATAAAAAAGGACATACTTTGGGACTGTGTCCATCTGTCCATAGATTATTTATGTGGCTAAAATTCACTCACTTTTTTCGTGTTTCAAGGTGGTATCTAATTGTGATGCAATGAATATTACCTATGGTTAATGATCTAATAGAGAAATGAAAGAGAAAGTTAATTTTTACTAGAAAATTGAAGAAGAACCCCTCCTTTTTACCCAGGGTTTCTAATTTTTTTTGTCTCAAAAAATATAATCTTACATGTTTTGTGGACTCGAAGAGTTTTTGATTATATGGGCTATATACATCAATAGTATCATGTTCAAAAATACAACTGAAAATGGCTATGGAAAATTATAACACATGCCTATTAATATAAATACATTATTTTTGTGAAGATTGTGTAGAATAAAAAATTTAGTGGTAAGAATGGGAGTAGTTTTATGACCATCTGGGGAGCAAACCAGTGGAAGGAACCTTTACCTCTCCTCTTTTTTTAATCTCTCTTCCCTCTTTATCACTTCCCATTTAAATAAATGAAATGTCCATAACAATCAAGACTAGGCTGGACTGAAGTCAGGAGCCCAGAATATCTGAATCTTCCACGTGAGTGGCAGGCACCCAATATTTGAGCCATCATCTGCCGCCTCCCAGGGATCAGCAGGAGGATGGATTGAAAGCAGAGGCAGGACTAGATTGCAGGTACTCCTCTCCTACCCAGACACTGTGATGTGGGATTAGGGCATCTCAAGCTATGCTTACCCTGCTGCATTATTAACACTCACCTTGAGAACTGTTGCTTTAATGTTCTATGATAATATTTGGTGAGTTAAAATAAGATAAATACAGTTCCTTGCTGGGGCTATTCCTAAGATCTCAGTGTTCAGACAGTATCGGAAGCTATATAGTCTGAGAATTTCATAATCTTTTTTCAGCACATATATTTAAATATAGACAAAAACACATGCTGTATTAGTGATATTGAACCAGTTATTCCACCAAAGACAACTTGGAAATTACAAGAAAGAAACTAAAATTGGGGGAAAAGTAACAATTCAGATATTCAGTTTACATAACCCTATAAAGGTCACTCATCAATTTAAAGATTTATTTCTGAGCTCTTATTCTTGGCATAGGAGATGCATGAATGAATAATATAGCCCTGTGTTACCCTTATTGGGGCTGGTTTGTAGTTATAAAACTTGTATCCAAAATATAGCTTTAGATGAAACAAATGTAAAACAAATGACAAATGAGATAAATATTATTGGCCAAAATGATTCAAAGAGCCTGATAGGATCAACAATTTTTGAAAATATATGAAATAATTTTCTCATAGTAAAAGTTATAATTGAATTTATATAATTGTCATTAGCTCTACTGGTCAAAGTTAAGAACATGAGGACAAAGGGCAGTTAAAAATATTATATAAACTTTTTGTGAAAAGTGAAATACATTGCCAATGCTATGAGACTGTGGTTCTAAAATAAAATTAACTTTCTTTTGTGTCCAAATGTTCATGAGAAAAATCCCTTCTGGTCCATTAGAAATAGCCCCATCTGCCTACAGTTAGTCCCAAGACTTCATCTATGCCGAGATGACAGAACAATGTGGAGGATCATAGCACATTCAATGAGAAATAAATGTCTGACACAGCTGGTGATTTGCAAGATTAGTTCTTAAGATGGGAGGGTCTTTGTTTGTTTGTGATTTTGTTTTGTCCAGGATGGGAAAGAATGTTATAATATGGGCTAAATTGTATCCTAAAATTTATATGCTGAAGCCCCAATTTCCAATTTCCCTGAATGTTTCTGAATTCATAGATTGGGTCTTGAAATCAAGTTAAAATGAGGTTGTTAGGATGTGACCTATGCCTAGGGTGTTTAAAGCACACACGTACAACAGAGAAAACCTTGTGAAGAGAGGAAGAAGATGCCCATCTACAGGCCCAGGAGAGAAGCCTCAAAAGGTTTCTAGCCTTCAGAAGTATAAGAGATTTATGTTGTTTTAAGCCATGCAGTCTGCATTTTGTAATGTAACCCCTACTCAAATGAATTAATCCTATATAATTCTGGGATGAGGAGATAGACTCACTAACGAAGAACATCACTCTTCAAGAGTAATACAAGAGAATGGCACATTAAAGGGAAAGGCAGAAGGAGGAGAAGGGAGATGTGAGAATCAAAAGGGACAAATGTCTGAGCTGACAAACAACCACTAAACAAAATACTGATACATGTGACAAATCCAAAGAGAGGTGGGGAGACTCCAAGTCAAATTCCTACAGTCTATGCATTTACTTTATAGAATAAAATAAAAAAATAAAGTTAAGGCTCTTGAAATGAAAAGTGTATTCAGTATTGTCTGGGTGAATTCTAAACACAATTAATTACGTATTATAAGAGCGAGGCAGACATAGGGAAAAGATACATAGAAGATGAGATAATGTGGCTTGAAGCCAAGGAATACTTAGAACTATGCAAAGCTGAAGAAATAGGAAGAAAATATATTTCTGTTGCCTTAAACCACCAAGTTTATGATAAATTTTTACACTAACCATAGAAGTTTAATACAGCTGCATTAACTTTGGCCATGTGGAAATTTCTTACATTCAGACATAGGGCACAAACTAAAAAGACAGAAGCATTTTTTGGGGGGAATGGACTTAGAAAAGCAAAAATTCAGCCACCAGGGGCATCTGCTAGCACTTCTTGAACTCCAAAGATTCTTTGTAATATCACATCATTTATTTCTTTTCCTTTTGTTCTACAAATGCCAGCAACTGATTCATAGTTAACCAGTGTAGGGATAGTGTCCTGAACTTGTACGGATGGATTTATACAGCCCAGTTCTTTTACACCTTAATGCTGATCATTGATTGTAAAAGTCAAGTAGTTGTTTTTCTGATTCTAGCTGATATTTACACATGCTATTTATATTAAAGAATAGTTTTGCTTAGGGAGTAGCACAAAAAACTACTTAAACTTTTAAAAATATTTAATGTATCTCATGCCTTAAAAGATTAATAACTCTTTATTGGTCAAAGTGATGAAGTACATTTGAAATAGTGCTGTAGATTTGTCTCCCAGTTACTGGTTCGCATGCAGCCTTATCTACACCTTTCAGGCTGGGTTTCAGCATTTGCCAAGCCATTTCTCTATTAGAAATTTATTTAGGTCTCTGCCTATATGCACAGTATTGTCCACCTGTATGAAATACTCTTTTTATTTTTCCATCTCTGATAAACCTCTCCTTTTTCCCTCTGATAATATATCTGCTCTCTTCTTAACTAATATTATATTAGAAAATTTTAAGTTTTCCAGTTAAATTATCCCTTAAACTTTATTCCATAAATCAATCATAAATTTATTAAAGGTTTAACATTTGTTTCTCTGAAATTCGTCTTCACCTACTCTTTCTTAGTTCTCCTTCCTTCAATATAAAGTGAACTTACAATGAAAAAGTTCTTTCTGGCAAGGATAATTAGTGGTGACACCATTGTCTGTGCATCATCAAACCTACCAAACTGCCAATGATTATGAAATTCAACTGTTATGTGCTGATAAATATGTGAGATACTGCTGGTGCCAGTGTAAGTGGACAGAGGAAACAGTGTTAAAAGAACATAGATTGGGCCCAGCGCGATGGCGCAGTGGTTAAGGTCCTCGCCTTGCACGCCTGGGATCCCATATGGGTGCCAGTTCTAATCCCGGCGGCCCCGCTTCCCATCTAGCTCCCTGCCTGTGGCCTGGGAAAGCAGTAGAGGACGGCCCAGAGGCTCCTGGCTTCGGATCGACATAACATTGGCTGTTGTGCTCACTTGGGGAGTTAATCATCGGATGGAAGATCTTCCTCTCTGTCTCTCCTCTCTGTATATCTGCCTTTCCAATAAAAATAAAATAAATCTTAAAAAAAGAACATCTATTCAAGTGCTGAATATAATAAATATCCTGTACCCCAATACTTTAAAGACTGTCATTTGTTTATTTCAAAGACAGAGTGACACAGAGAGAGGAGACAGAGAGATAATCTATCTGATGATTCATTGGTTCACTTTGAAGTACCCACAACAGACAGGGAAGGACCAATTTGAAGCCAGAATCCCAGAACTCTGTCTGGATCTCCCATGTAGATGACAGGAGCTCAAATACTTGAACAATCTGCTGCTTTCCAGATGTGTTAGAAAGGAGCAGGATTAGAAGTGAGTAGCCAGGACTGAAATGGGCATTCCAACATAAAACATGGTAATCCCACATGGTAGCTTAACCATTGGCACCACAACTCCCCTGAACTCCAGCAATTTGACTCCAAGATAAAATCCAAGAATACGTATTGTGGGAGGGTGAAAAGTGGCCTCCTCAAATGACCATGTTCTAAACTTCAGAATCTATGAATGTTACCTTCCCTAAAAAGCGGATTTTTCGGGGCTGAGTACATTAGCAATATTGAGCTAGGGAGCTCATCTTAGATTATCTGAGTAGTGGCAATATGATCCACAAGAGTTGTTATAAAAAAATGACACATAACAGGAGAGTCAGAATCAGAAAAATCAATATAATGACTGAAGCAAACAGAGAGTGGTAAGGCTGTAGACTGATGTTGCTAACAGCCTTTAAAGCTGTAAAGGTCAGGAACAGATTCCTCCTGGGCACTCCAGAAAAAGCAGCTCCACTGACACCCTTACTTTAGCTCCAAGAGCTTCATCTCAGACTGACCTTTTCATTGTAAGAGTGAGGACTCTGTGCTGTTAATGCCATTCACTTTGTCTGCAATGAGTGTATGTACTCGGCAACTATTGTTGAACAGCACAGTGAAGGAATAAAAATGTCTTTACTCTTATTTTGATGAGTAAATTGACATAATATGGAATTCTAGTTTGACAGTTTTCCTTCAGAACTTTAAAGAGGTTCCAGCTTCTGTTTTGTCAGTGTTTTCTCATCCTTCATGTCTTTGAACACTGTACTTCTTGCATTCATTCTGTTTTCTGCTGCACAACAGATTCTGGTATGCCTCGCCTTATGTCCCTAAATTTCTCCTTTGAGGCATGCATCTTGGTTTCTTTATTTGCCAAAAGGTAGTCATTAATTCACTGTTTAATGGGTCTACAAACACGGTACAAATCAATGAATTTTGACAAAGCATATCTTGAACCACCAGCTAGATCAGTAAATAGAATGTTATTAGCACCAAGCAACTCCTCGTGTACTCTACCCAAGTTGATGCATGTCTTCCTACCTAAAGCTAACCATTCCTTTTTAGTATTTCTGTTACTCAAGTCTAATATCATTCTCAGACAATAGAAACTCTTGTTTTGATCTGCAAATATTCTAATTAAGTTCATTCCTCAAAGACGTTTTCATTGATAATAAAAATTTTAGGCTGCCAGTTATCTTCTTTTGGTACTTTGAAAATGCAATGACTTCTAGCTTCATTGTACTTACTGAAAATCAGTGATGCTTATTGGTCTGCATTATGCTTACATCTTTTCCGTTCTGCATGTGGTTTCACAATGTTATTTATTCTTGCATTGATGTGCCAATGAGTTGCTTTCTTAGGGTGTAGTTCTTTGTGTCCCAAACGAAAAGCTCAGGATATTTACTATGGATCTGTATTGGGGTTTCTAATGCTATTGGAATCAGAGACTTTATTGCTTTTGCTGATTTTGGAAAATTACCCTGTCAAATATTTTTCCACCTCATTTCTCCCTGTCCTGGGCGTCCAATTATAAACATAATTTTTAGAAATTTTCCAACATTCCTTATGCCTCCCTTATACAGTTTACTCTGATTTTCTTTCCTTCTCTCTGAACTTCATTTTCAACATTTTTCTCTTATCTGTATACTAAGTGACTTACTCTTTTTTTTAAAGATCTATTTATTTATTGGAAAGTCAGATATACAGAGAGGAGGAGAGACAGAGAGGAAGATCTTCCGTCTGATGATTCATTCCCCAAGTGAGCACAACGGCCGATGCTATGCCAATCTGAAGCCAGGATCCAGGAACTTCTTCTGGGTATCCCACACAGGTGCACGGTCCCAAAGATTTGCGCCGTCCTCAACTGCCTTCCCAGACCACAATCAGGGAACTGGATGGAAAGTAGAGCTGCCGGGATTAGAACCGGTGCCCATATGGGATCCTGGTGCGTTCAAGGTGAGGACGTTAGCCGCTAGGCCATGCCGCTGGGCCCGACTTATTCTTTTTTTTTTTATCTCTAATGTACATTAAATCCTTACACTGAATATTTGACCTCAAATATAATATTGTTCTATCTAGACTCTTTTTTGTAGTGTTTACTTACCTGACAATACTACTTAGGGCATCTATAGTGCAGTTTCTTAAAAAAAAAAGTGTTTATTCATATGAAATGCAAAACAGCAGAGAAAAAAGAGAAAAATTGTCATGAAACATTTTTCTTTTGAAACAGAAAAATATACCTTGAAATCCTGCCTCCATATTATTTCTGTAATTCAAATTTGCTGAGCTCAAATTTCAAAGTTAATAACTGCTCCTTAAACAGATTATCACTAAAAAGAATTAATATGAAAAACAAATTATCTATACAATATCAGAGTTATTTTATTTTTAAAAATAAACATATGTGTTTATAAATCAAGAAGAAAAAGACTTCCAAAATAAGAATTGCTAAATAATTTTTAGGAATCTTATTGTAGACGAGAAGTGAAATTAGAATCAGAGGTCGAAGCAGGATGAACTGTTTCAACTCCTTGAAGTGTTAAGCTAGGAATGAAGAAGAACTTGAAAGACTTGTGACTCAATTTCTCAGTGGAGTAGGAAATATGAGATAAATTAAGTAACTGGATTAGAAAGAAAAGGTTAAAAAAATAAGATTCTTGAAAGAAAATGTAACAAAGATGAAAAAAAAAACAGGAGGATGGCTGACTAGTATGTGACTCAAAAATGAGGATGATCAAGATGGCAAGGGTAAGGATACATTTAAACAAACGGAGAATCACTAGCCAGGGTGAAGCAGAGCATGTACATTCCAGGATAGGAGAGAACAGACCAACAGCAGTGGGACTCCTGCAGACTGACAGACATGGGAATGCAGTAGAGGTAACAGTGTGGTGTTGCAGTGACTAGATAACCCAGTGGCAGTCAGCGAGAAGCAAACAAGTCCACTGGATCTGAGCTCCACCCTAGGCCAGGTGGGAAGAGGAATTCACCAGGAGCTGAGCAGGTGAACACAGGCAAAGAACTGCCAATCCTGCTGATTTGTTTTATTTTAACAGGAGCAGAGACAGAGCAGTAGATGCCAAGCATGCTGTATGGGAACAAGGTGTATTTTATAGCCCAGACCCTCACCAAAGCTACATGGGACTCATGGGGAGGCAAAGGTTGTGGAACAGGACTGCACATGCATTGAGCTTGGAGAGAACTCATTTCTGGCTCAGTTCATTGCACAGATGTGGCAAATTACAGGTTCCATCCAAAATAGTCCAGGTAGTCCTGAGACCTAATGGGCAGCAGATTCAGATATCCACCAGTGCCATATCAGGTGACATTTGTATATTGTTGCAAAAGTTATGCACACATGCTTAGTTGGGAGCAAATTCACTTTCAACTCAGTACATTGCACTGGATCCACAGAGAAAATAATACTGACTTTGGCATCTTATCAGTCAAAATTGGTCTAAGTGGCCCACAGACCTAATGGACAGCAGGTTCTGACAAGATGAGAACCACCAACAATCCTGTACACCTTCTGTCTCCCTAAACCTGGAAACTGCTTGAACTGAAGTGGGAAAAAGATTGTAGAGACAATGATGTAACCACAGCACAGGATGATATAAGGTGGAGAGTGGTGAGCCAGATGCTGGGGCTGTGGAGAACATGGTAGAAGCCTAGCACAAAAGCCCAGACCTGAAACTCACTGGAGGGAGTGACACACGCGACTGCAATGGGTACTGGTACTGATTACTGATTAAAGTAAAATTGACCTGTAGACCTCTGATTAACACAGCTTAGAAACCTGCCCTACAGAGAAGAATCTGCTAACCAGAAGTACAATGACCAAAAGCAAAAGAAGAGACAGAGGCACAATGAATATCACCAAAGACTCCCCTGCAAAGGAGCAAAAGCCTTTGTCAACCTCATAGTTAACTGAGGAAGACATTGAGAAAATGTGGGTAAAACATTCAGAAAACTCATTATAAAGCCTTTCAATAACGAGAAGCACATATGGGAGGTGTTCACGGAATTTAGAGAATATATCACACAGGAAATAGCAACACTAAAACAAAATCAAGCAGAATTATAAGAAATGAAGGACACAATTACAGCAAATTAAAAATTCAGTGGAAGTCTTAATAATAGCATGGATGAGGCAGAGGAGAGAAGCTCAGAATTCGAACATATTTCTTGCCACAATGGGGAAACAAACAAAAAGCTCTGCTCTGTAAACAGAGCTGGGTCAAGCTAAAAAAATGTAAATTCAAGTCACTATTAAAAGGCCAAATATAAGAGTTATGGGAGTTCCAGAAAGTACAGAAAGAGAAGCTAGGTGTACAGCTGTATTCAATGAAATAAGAAGTGAACACTTCCTAATCTGGAGAAATTATTGGGAAACAGCATTCAGGAGGGGCACAGAACTCCCAACAGAGTTGACCAAAAGTTATCTTTGCCACAACACATGATAATCAAGCTCTCTTTAATTGAATGTAAGGGAAAGTTCCTTAAATGTGCATGTGAAGAACATCAACTGACCTATAGAGAAACCCCAATCAGACTCACAGCTGACCTCTCAGAGGAAACTCTACAGGCCAGAAGATAACAGAGTAACATATTCCAGATTGTATAAAGAACAAAAATTTTCAGGCCTGAAGAGCTTTCTTTTGTCTTTGGAAATCAGATAAAATTTTTCCACACTAAAAGATAGCTCCAAGAACACGCCTCTTCTAGACCTACCCTATAAATGAGAAATATATTCTCTCGACAGAGAAACAATAGCACCCATCAAAATCAAAGGCAAATGTGAAGAAAATCCCAGCAAAATAACAACAGAGGACTAAATCAAACAATGAGCATCCCATTGCTAAAATGACAAGGCCAAATTACCACCTATTCATACTAACCCTGAATGTAAGTGGCTTAAGTACATCAATCAAACGTTATTGATTAGTAGACTGGATAAAAATAAAGCCCATCTATTTGTTGCCTTCAAGGAGACACATCTCACCAACAAAGATCAGCAGAAACTATATCATATGGATTTTGATGTTTTTGCTTTTATTTTCATTTCTTCAAAATAGTTTCTTTGGTGTCTCTTTCCCTCCTCTTCGAGAGGCACCACACTTCCCAGTTTTCTCTCTTAGGTGCTTTTCCCTTCCCTCTTCCTTTCCTGCTTGCCTGGTCCCTTCGCAAATAAACTTTTCTGTCTGCAACAACAACAACAAAAAATAGTTTTTTTCTCATATTAAATTCTTACATGATTCATAAGTCATGTCACACCGGAAATAGCAACACTGACAAGATCATGTCACACAGGAAATAGCAACACTGAAACAGAGTCGAGTAGAATTATAGGAAACGAAGGATACAATTACAGCTAATTAAGGTTCAATAGAAAGTCTCCATAATTCTAACTATTTATATTTGGAGATAAGACAAAGAACTAACTGAGATCCTTACATCAACAAAAAAGTTAAATTTCTTTTAAATATTTAGAATTTAAGAAAGAATTGAATTGTGTATGAAAGGTTAAAAGCTTTTGTTGAAGTTTATTAGAAAAGATGAAATTTTGTACCAGAAAAGTAAACACTAATTGCTCAGAAAACCTGTTTACTTGGAGTAATATTCTACTTTCTCTTATTATAGTGAGATACCCAGGCTTGGGCAATAAACTTCTATGCAGTTTAAGAATGATACGTAGATTTTGACCAGAATTTTATGATGGATGGCACCACAAGAGTGGCGTTTGCTAGAGAGAGAGATCTTATGACAAGACAGGAAACCAAAGAGAGATTCAAAGGTCAGACTTGGCTCTGTTATAACTCAGACATCAGAAGAGAACCACTCTAATTCTTTCTTAAAGCGGTGTTGCCAGTGGCTTAAGTATTTCTTAGTAGAACCCATGTCTTAAAAGGCTCTTCCATCTTCTAACATTGTCATACTGATACCTTGTAAACTGTAAAGGAACACCCTCAAACCACACCTACATCATATAATATGGATATGTACTGAGTGAATTATTAATGGATTTCTTTACTATTTATTTGATTACATTGCCCAAAACTGCTTTTTCTTTCCATAAATATTTTTACAAATTAAAGAACAATAAGAATAGTAAACCTTAAAATTATTCACACAAATGTTTGGAAACTATTTGGATACTGTGCATGTTATTTTTGAAATCCTGATATCAATAGAACAAATGCATGTAAGAATTTTAAGCAATATTCTACAACATCATTTCAATGCCATTGTAATCAATCATTCTGTTAGTTGTTCTAATCACTTATTGATCTTCTGGTAACTAGCATGACAGCTGAAACAAAAGCCCTATCATGTTTCTGTTGGAAATTGCTGCTGTACCACAGCACCTGCTGTGAAGAAAATTAAGTATGGATGAGCGATCCTTGTTGATTTCACTCCCAGCAGGTTCCACATGAAAAGCAAAAAGGTGCTTTGATTCAAAAGATTTTGACATAAGAGAGAAACCAGAGAGAAATGATGAGAATCTGAAACAGCAGAAATCAAATTGTGTTGAAAAAGTAAACAAAAATAGAAAAATATTTAAGAATTTTAAAATTTAGAGACTATAAGAAGCAAGAAAATCTCCATAAGAAATTTGCTGAGGGAGTTAGATTTGAGAATTGCCAAAGTCAAAGGAGGCAAGAATTGATCTGATTCCAGAGCTACTGGCCCCTTACAGAGCTCTTTGGCAAGCAATACTCCCCTGGAAGCTGCTAACTGCTTAGCCCTCCGAGGCGTTTAGAAAGAACAGTAGACTATACAGAGCCTTGTGTAACTTAGTGTCTGTGATTAGGTTTGATCCTGAGGATTTCATAGGCTGCCAACACTTTATTTTTGTTGTTTATCATTTTGGTATTTTTTTGAAGAGTAAGGGAAAATTAGATTGAGATGTATTTTAGGCTTGGCTAGAATGTTTTAAGGGCCGTCAGAAATCTCTTAGAATCATTGGCTTAATTGAACTCTAGGAAGCTCAAGGAAGTTAGTATCCAACTCATCCAGTAGATGCTTATCCCTAAAGATGACACATCCTTGGTATTCATCTATCTATTGCTTTTACTAGGATATTGTATAATTAATAGAAACACACTTGCTGAAATTATGCTTAGAAGAAGTAAGTTTTTATTTATGATTGAGACAAAACATTACAGGTTTGCAAAAAAATTATAGTCGCATGAAATAAAAATAGAGACTCCACAGAGAAAGGAAAACTAGCTTCTTAGTGTTTAAACTTCATATTCTAAGCCCCGTGTGATTTGTTTTGAAGGAAAGCCTTCTAGGTCCCGATCCACAGGCTCCTTGCTGTCATTTACACTCTAACCTGTTCATTACACATGATATATGGAATGGGTGTGTCTAGTGGGCCCTGAGGAATTACTTTACTGTCAGTTCCTTAAGGGCACAGATCAATAATGCTTTTCTCAGGTTTGGATTTCTAGTGCCCAGTGTAAGCCTGTTATGTAGTACAACAAGTATTTGTTGAATAAAAGAATAAATGAAAATTGACAGGATGATCAGGAAATCCTGTGAAGCCTAGGAACTCTAAACCATTATGCTAACAGGATAACTCTTAGGGATTATTGGAAACTATTTCATTTTTCTGAGATCTGTCAGATCTCTCCTGAGTGATCTACACTTTACATTTTGTAACTGAGAATATTGGCCACTCTCTAGAGCAAAACTAACCCTGTTCAAAATATGAGTAATTGTATTTCCATGGAAGAGTGGTAAAGTTCTAATTGCCTCTTAAATCAGAGTTAATTTTAATGTACCACACATTTAAAATACATTTCTTATCAAACAAACCTGGAAATTAATATGCATGTGACCTAATATCTTAACCGATAAACTATTTTAAAGTTTTATTTTATTTATTTGAAATGAAGAGCTACGTAGACAGAAGGAGAGACAAAGACATTTTCCATCCACTTCCCCAAATGGCCACAATAAACATTAGGTTGGGCAAGACCAAAAACAACAACTATCTGGTCTCCCATGTGGCTGACAGGAACCCAAGCTCTTTAGCCATCTTCTGCTAATTCCCCAGGCACATTAAGGAAGAACTAGGTTGGAAGTAGAGCAACCAGAACTCAAACAGGCATTCATATGGAATGACAGCATTGCTGACAGTGGCTTGACCTGCTATGCCATGATGCCAGTCTAATCAAGGAACTTTTGATAGAAGGAACAAACTACTTACCAACTGGGTTCAACATGAAAGAGATGATGTTTCTGAACCTCTGATACTAAATCTTTGATGGCAGTAGTTCTTGAGTAGCATAGATTCCTTTTGCATCTGTTTCCAAAGCATGGTAGTGAATATAAAGGTGATTAAAACAATAGATTCATTCTTTAAAAATGCTTTAAAATAGGTTGAAAGCAGCTCATATTATTGTCAGTCATATAAGCATACTTTAAAAGATGTATAGAACATGGAATTAAAATATATCGTTTGGTTCATGAAATTTCTGAAGTCAGTACATATAGAAGTATTTTTAAAAATCAACGGAAAATACATTTTATGAAGAAACAATGCATGAATTTCAAAATTTTTGCAGCAAAAGAAATTTCTAAATATGCATACAGTTTCTAGAGAGAAATGAGAACTCTTCCTTGTGCTGCTTCACTCCTTAATGGCTAAAACAGCCTGGGTTGAACTAGACAATCCAGGAGTCAAGATCTCCATCCAGTACTCCCAGGTTGGTGGAACAGACTCAGGTGTTTGAGCCTGCATTTGCTTCCTCACAGGCACAGAAGCAGGAAGCTGAATAGGAGACTCTTAGTAGCCAGGACTTGATAAGGCATGTGGGTATCCGAATCTGTGGCTGAACCTGATGTGCCACATCACCCTCCTCAATAGACTTATATTTTCATTTCTTTTTTCATAAGCATTTTAATCACTCTCAGATGTGTTGAAATCAGGCATTAGTCAGGAAGTAATATATTCATCTGAAATGAGAGAGCTCTCCACTAAATAACAGTACTTCCAAGGTCATAGAGCTTATAGTAACCATTTTCCATTTTCCATTTACATTTTATAGTAAAAATGTTACCATTTTGAAGTTCAGATTACTCAACTGTAAAACTGTGCTTATAATGTTACCTGTTTAATAGGGTTGTAAAGATCAAACAAATTAATATGAAGTTCTTAGAAAGTACTTGAAATATAATAAGTACTCAATAAGTGTCTACCTTTCCAACTTTTCTCATAAGTAGCACAAAGCTTTAATCGTTGGCTGGAGAAACTAGTATGAAAAGGAAGAGAAGCATGTAATTATATAAAAATTAATTGCCTCAACATCTTAGCTGTATTCTCTGCGCGATTGAGCAGTGTTTTACTACTGATCTTGTTTCAAATGACTTCACTTTGGTGGACTTGGAAGGGGTTTGGAACTGATCTTCCCTTTTGTGTTAGGAATTTGCTGGATCCTTTAGCAATTGAACCCTTTTATGAGGCTAGCTTGGTTTAGATTAATGTATTTTATTAGACTGGTCCCACCTCCATAGCCAGCAGATTACTATTGAATTTGTCATTTTTTAGCTTGTAATTTTTAAGCTTACTTAATATGTAGCTTTAATGCAATAATTCAATACATGTATACAGTGTAAAGAATGATACTAAGGTTTCACTGTTCATAGTGTAGACTTTTGCTTATGCTCCTCTTTCAAGTGTATACATTAACTCTATTCTCTAGTGAGATGTCATTCCCATATCTATAAACTTTATGGTTTAGATTCTTTATTTTTAATCCATTCTGTGAACATTCGGTGTCGTGTAGTGTATTTGAATTTGCAGTTGAGGTGACGCTTTTACAGAGTTTTGAATCAGACAATTAGCATCTTCATCTTTGTTTTGTTTGAAACCTGCCAGCTCCTCTCTTCCCGTTCTTTATGCAGTTTATAATAAAGTATTGTGAACTACAGTCACCCTACTGTGCTGTGGAACGCTAGAACTTATTACTTCTATCTAAATGTGTTTTGATAACACTATCCTATTTTCCCACCCTACCCTTCCTAATCTCTAGTACTCACTACTCTAAGTACAGATCTACTATTTTTTATTTGTTTGTTCAACTTCCACATATTTACATTTTTTCCTTCTGGATCATTTTGCCTAACATGAATGACTTCTCCCATTGTTGGTATTACCAAACAACCCTGCCAGATGGCTCTTGCCCTTGAAAGCTCCTGGGAAGTAGTCAAACTCCTGTTCACTGAACTCTCTCCCATGATTCACAGCATCCTAGAAATTCTCCCCAAAGAAATTTTCTTCCCAAAACTTTTTTACAGTCTCACTGTTAGTCCATTAATACTTCTATGTGGATTTTAAAATTGTGTGTGACTCATTCTGACTTATATTGAATATATTTGAGTACTACTGAGTATTATCCTTCAGCTCATTTTAATATTATTTATCTTGGTGCCTAAGATAGATTTTCCCATTACATATGTATTGTAAAAACAATAGCTTTATTCTGTAAAAATATCAGTATAGATCTTTTAGAAAGTTTTTGTGCAGTATTTCTGTTTTCTATAAATTTCTCAGTGCAGTGTGTACCATTCTCAGCCTTCATTTTGTACTCTTTACTCAACAGCACAATGGTCCTTTAATGTCCACCCACAATTCATAGTGTAGCTCAAAGCTTACTGGAAGCCCTCTGTACATGTGCAGGTTGAATTATCCACTGGTAGGTTTCTAGATATATGATCCAACAAGCCCACTTTATGGAATGTTAGAAAAAAAGGGGTTGTTAGTTCTTGCCCTTGGGGCTGGTTATCCCAAAAAGGAATCCTGCAATCTTTTGCTTGCTAGACAAATTTTCCAGTTTTCCATTTTTCAGGTCTTATAATTTATCTCCTACCTATCCTTAAGATTTCTGTGTGCCAGAGTTTTACGATTTTCTTTCTAATGTATAACTTCAAAATGTTGCCAATTTAGGGTCTCTTCAGTGATTCATCAGGTAACTTTTATTAAAAGAACATGAAAGTGGCATATTTATGTTTATTAAATTTTATTCATCATTTTGGCTTTGTTTGAAAAGCAGAGAAAGTTTCAGAAACCTTATATCTAATTGAGTAAAATTGGAAATGAGAATTAAAATTATCCTTTTTAACAATTGACATGATTCTATACATAGACTTTCCCCTCAACACCCCCCAAAAAAACCTCACTGGAGGACTACTGGAACTCATAAGAGAATTTGGCAGAGTAGTACAATAGAAAATCAGTGAACATAAATTGATGACCCTAGTATACAGAAACAACTGCATGCTGAGAAAGAACTTATAAGCATGGTCCTCTTTATAATAACAGAGAAGACTCATCTTGGAACAAACATATCCAAAGACATGGAATACCTGTATGATGAAAATTATAAAACATTAAAAAAGAAGGTACTTAAAGAAGGAGAAACCATCTTCCTGGATATATAGAATCGATATCATCAAAACATACTCATTACAGAAAGTAATATAGAAATGTGATCTGAAATGAAAATCCCAATAGTATTCTCCTCAAAAATAGAGAAAGTGATACAAAAATTAATCTGGAAATCAAAGCTATTATGAAGAAAATAATAAAGCTGGATGAATCATATTTCCAGACCTCAGGACATACTACATGGTATGGTAATCGAAACAGTCTGCTACTTGTGCAGAAACAGAATAAGAACAATGGAACACAATCGAAACCATTGAAGTGAGCCTACACATGTATAGACAACTCATTTTCAACAAGATAACTGAAAATAATTCAGGGAAAAAGCCTAGTCTCTTCAACAAACCTGTTGGGGCAATCAGAAAATGGTGAAATAAGAACCCGAAGAGGTAAGATGGTGTTATAGGATACAGACAGGTTTAAACTGGCAGAGAATCATTATCCAGGATGAAACATAGAGGGCGATTCCAGGAAATGACAGAGGACAGGTTGATAGCTGAGGGGTGCCTTGGACATGGGGAAGCAGCAGAGTGGTGTTGCAATGACCAGATAATCCAGCAGCAGTCACTGAGTAATGATCTGAGCTCCACCAGCAGCCAGAGCCAAACTGGCAGCCAAGTGGGAAAGGGAGTTCACCAGGAGCTCAGGAGGTGAACACAGGCAAAGATCTACCTGTCTTGCTGATTTGTTTGACCACCAGAACAAGGGGCAGTGCAAGAGTAGAGTGCACCTCACAGCCCAGAATCCACCAGTGCTGCATCAGGTGTCATTTTTTGTAGTGGGACAAAGGCCTTGGATCTGGAGGGATATCTGGGAGCAGGGTCGTTTCTGGCTTAGCACATTGCACTGATCCCATAGGAAAAGCAGTGCCAACTTTGCATCCTGCAGGTTCCACACAAAGTGGGTTTGTGTGGCCTCCAGAACTAATGGCCAGCAGAACCAGAACTCCACCAGTGACACATTAGGTGCTATTTTGTGTAGTGTGGCAAAGGCTATGGAACTGGAAAAGGCCAGGTATGCTGCATGTGTGCAAAGCCAGAAGCAACCAGGTGCCATTTTGTGTAGCATGGCAAAGGCTGTGGGACAGGAGGGGTGGCCAGGAGCAGGCTCCTTTCAGGGTCAGCCCATTGCACTGATTCCACAGGGAAAGCAGTGGCATGTTTACATCATGCAGGTTCACTCACAGTGGGTCCCTTTGGCCCCTGGACCAAACAGCCAGCAGACCCAGAAGTCCACCAGTGGTACATCAGGTGCCATTTCATCAAGTAGGGCAAAGGCTGTAGAACTGGAAGAACAAGAGTAAGCTGCACATGCACTAAATCAGTAGCAATCAGGCACCATTTTGTGCATGAAGCCAAAGGCTGTGGAATTGGGAAGGTAAAAGTGAGCTGCATAAGTGCTAGACTAGGAGCAAAATCACTTCCAGCTCAGTGCATCACACTGGTGCCCTAGAGAAGACAGTACCAATGTAGTACCCAGTAGGTTCCACCCAAAATTGGTCCAGATGGCCCCCAAATCTAACAACCAGCAGGATTCAGGAAGATCAGAACCACCAACAACCCATTTATTTAGGACACCTAATGTCTTCCTAAACCTGGAAGCTGTTTGAACTGGAATTGGGAAAAAGACTGTAGAGACAATGATGTAACCACAGCACAGGATGATATAAGGTGGAGAGTGGTGAGCCAGATGCTGAGGCTGTGGAGAACATGGTAGAAGCCTAGCACAAAAGCCCAGACCTGAAACTCACTGGAGGGAATGGCACATGTGACTGCAATGAAGAACTGGGTACCAAACCTAATCAGTTAAATTGACCTGTAGACCTCTGATTAACACAGCTTAGAAACCTGCCCTACAGAGAAGAATCTGCTAACCAGAAGTACAATGACCAAGAGCAAAAGAAGAGACAGAGGCACATGAATATCACCAAAGACTCCCCTGCAAAGGAGCATAAGCCATTGTCAACCTCATAGTTAACTGAGGAAGACATTGAGAAAATGTGGGTACAACATTCAGAAAACTCATTATAAAGCTTACCAATAATGAGAAGCACATATGGGAGGTGTTCACGGAATTTAGAGTAAGTCACACAGGAAATAGCAACACTACAACAAAATCAAGCAGAATTATAAGAAATGAAGGACACAATTACAGCAAATTAAAAATTCAGTGGGAGTCTTAATAATAGCATGGATGAGGCAGAGGAGAGAAGCTCAGAATTTGAACGTATTTCTTGCCACAATGGGGAAACAAACAAAAAGCTCTGCTCTGTAAGCAGAGCTGGGTCAAGCTAAAAAAATTTAAATTCAAGTCACTATTAAAAGGCCAAATATAAGAGTTATGGGAGTTCCAGAAAGTACAGAAAGAGAAGCTAGGTGTACAGCTGTATTCAATGAAATAAGAAGTGAACACTTCCTAATCTGGAGAAATTATTGGGAAACAGCATTCAGGAGGGGCACAGAACTCCCAACAGAGTTGACCAAAAGTTATCTTTGCCACAACACATGATAATCAAGCTCTCTTTAACTGAATGTAAGGGAAAGTTCCTTAAATGTGCATGTGAAGAACATCAACTGACCTATAGAGAAACCCCAATCAGACTGACAGCTAACAATCTGTCTGTCTCTCTTTCCTCTGTAAATCTAATCTTTCCAATAAAATTAAATAAACCTTTAAAAAGCACACACACAACACAACAACAGCAACAATTTAAAAAAATGGGCCTGCTCTGATCGCCTCGAGGTTAAGTCCTTGTCTTACACTCCAGAGATCTCATATGGGCACTTGTTCGTGTCCTGGTTGCTCCACTTCCCATCCAGCTCCCTCCATGTGGTCTGGGAAGGTGGTGCAGGACAGCTCAAGTCTATCATGCTGCACCCTTTTGGGAGAATAGGAATATGCTCTTAGCTCCTGGCTTCACAGCCTTTTTAATGAAAATAAATAAATCTTTAAGAAAGTCAATTAAAGAAGCAGCGAAAAGCCTAGGTTATAAAGAATTAACACTGTTCCCTTGGTTTATGAGCTATCATGTGATCTAATACATTTCAGAGTTGAATTCCAGGTGGAGAGAAGGCCCTCTCATCTGAGGCATGTCACCACGTATAAGAATGAAAAGGTTAGGTTAAGGTTTTGAAAATGATCAGAAAACAAAATACTACTAATGCCAAGATAATGATTTTTATAGCAGCTGTCTTCTTATTGGAGCAAATAAATTGGAATCTTTAAAGTGCGGAAGAGAAAATAAAAAAGCTATCAACCTAAGATTTTATGTCCAGGGAAAAGATTTTTTAAAGCTGAAAGCAAAATGAAAATATTTTCAGATAAATAGATTGGAGAGAATTTGTTATCATTAGGCTTGTGCCTTCAAGAATACTAAGGGATGCTATTCAGGCTAAAGAAAAGCAGTAGCTTTATGTAAACTGGCTCCACTAGAAGAAATGATAAATATGCAGATAAATAAAATATATATAATTTTAAGAAAATGGTTTTGAAATTAATGTATTTAAAGCACAGTTGAAATGTATGAAAACCTTTTTCCAATGAGTGGGTTGTAGACACGTAGATTTTTACTTTTGTACAATTCCTGCTTGATAATGAATTGATTGGTATACTAATAAGTGATAAGTTAACATTTAGGATAGCTGCCCCAAATACAAACAGTTATAGCTAAAAAAGCTGATGTACAAATTAAAATGAAATGACAAAAGTTACTTGATTAACCCCATATCTTCCTCGAAAGAAGGGACAGAAAAGAAGGAAACAGACCACAACAAAGAGGAGGTACATGTTCGGCATGGTTGTTAAGACACTGGTCTGCCTGCATCCCGTTCTGAAATGTCACAATTCAAGTTTCAACTCTTCTCTTGATCCCAACATTCTGCTAATGCATACATGGGAAGCTCCAATAGTGATTCAAGTAGTTGGGTTTCTGCCACCCATGTGGTGACCTGGACTGAGTTTCTGGCTCCTGGATGTTTGGAGAGTGAATCAATGGAAGGAAGTTCTGCCTGTGTCTCTGTTTCTCTTCCTTTAAAGTTATACACATTAACTACACAAATGTAAAATATATTATATATATATATATATGTATATGGATAGGAAAAATAAAAACCAAGTGATAAACTTGTACACTTAAATCAACCATGTGAATTATAGCATTAAATATAAATGGCTGAGAAGAACGGTTTTTTAAAAAGTTGATCACTACAGAGATGAATGAAATGAAGTAGAGGATGAACTGACCATAAAATTTGACTGATGTCAAATTGTTATAATGGCCTGACCCAATGTAGTATCGCTATATTGTTTGTTAAAGCTTTCGTAGATAGATCAGGCCTAATTTGCAACCACGAATAGTGCTCAGGATTATTATTGGTTTGCTTTATTCACTACATTCACTGGAGAATAAAACAACTTTTCAGGGTCTTGAATTATGTCTTTTGTTTGTATCTTTACAGTATGGAAGTCATCAAATATCTAAAGAATAATGAAATAGGAAAACTGGGACCAATATACTCATGGCTATTTCTTTTCTGTATTATTACCTTCTTTTATTCAATTTGGCACAGAATAGTGTATATCTGTTTTTAATAACACTCAGTGAAGAGCCTTTCTCTTGGGAACTCAGAGCAATGCTTACCAGGTTTCTCTGAAAGAGAGCATTTTATATATATCATGAATTCCTTTTTGTTGCTCTTTGAGTTTGTGTAAATAAATTCAGAATTTTTGAGCACCTGCCATGTGCAGTACTATGGGGAGAAGGTCATTAAAGTTGACACATTTAAAAATGTCTCAGTCCTTATTAAATTCAAATATATGTGGGGGTCATTTATAAATATTTAAATAGTTAATTAAGTGAAAAAGTGATCAATATTAACCGACTTGCAAAGAGAACAAATGCAATAGGAGCCTCTAGAAAGCATAAACTGGCATAAAAAAGATTAAAGAAAGCTTAAGAACACGATTTAAATTGAATGTAAAATAATGAATTGGATTTGGAATGATAGGGAAAATGGTGAGAATGCTTTCTGAGTGAAGAATATTGGGAACAATGTTGTATTGTAGTGAATCAACATATTGTATATGAAAACTGAGAACAGACCAGACCAACAAATACAAAAGATTAGAGCTGGGCTAGTACCAGGACCTGCCAGGAGAGGCAGGTTGGTAACAGCCCACGGAAGTAAAGCAAGCAGTTTAGATTGTTTGACTGTTACAAGGAAGCTCTTTGGATGTGTTTGAGCAGAAAACTATTTCACAAAGTTTAATCTGGTTGTGAAATACCACTAAATTAGAGGAGAGTTTTATTTTTGCTTTTACTACAGTGATAAAAGTATGTCAATAAAAGCAACTATATATAAGTAGAAGAATAGGTAGGTACATTTACTATTGTCTACTTTGATAGAACATAAAAGGTGAATCCTAATTTTAACTACAGAACTGTTTCAATGAGAAAATTAGTGTTACAATGTATCTGTGAATATTTTTTTGAGGAAATTCAAGTGACTTCAAGATATGATATTTTATTTGTTGTGCTCATATGATTAAATCTAATAGCTCAGAACTCAATTTGAATGAATTGTTTTGGGTCTCCAGGAGAAAGCATGCACAATTTACATCTATCATTGGCTTGCCTTAACTCTTCTTTTTTCATATATGACAGTAACTCCCTATTAAAAAAAAACTCAATTTCTTTATTAAAAAATTAACTGCTAATGCTTCCATAGAGGTTTCCACTAGGCATTTTATTTTATTATATCACAACTTCCTTTGTGCTGTAGTGGAGGTCTATCTTTACTTCTTTGCTGTAGAAGATTTATGTAATTCATGTACAGAAATATCTTTTGCACCTGCATGAATCTGGAAACTTCATAGTGCTAATTGGCAATATGGTGCACAACCAAAAAAGTACATCAGATAGAACACTTAAAAAATATCAAAAGATCCCTTCTGCCATTTTTTTTGATGACAGCTTTATTTTTTTAATAAAATGCTTAAAAAATGAGTTGAGGTTGAACATGGAGGGAATTATACAACATATTTTAATATAAAGATATGTATTTAATGTGAGAAATGTATTCTTTTGAGCTTTTCTTTTGTTAGTAATCTGCTCCCATTATGCAAGAGAACACCATTGAAATTCCTATGAGGCCTACTTTGCTTTTATCCTAGGAGGTACTGGATGTGGTATGAAGCAGAACATTGAAACCTTATGATAAAATTACCCTATATTTCAAGCCTAACTGAAGGGAGAACTTGCTAATATTTAAATGATGTATGGTTTATTGCACCATCATTGATGAAAGTGATTGGAATTCATTGAATTTGGATTTATCTAGTTTTGACTTATGCAGTTTTGAATTTATTAATAACTTTTGTAGCTATTTGCAACATAAATGTGGATAAAAATATATCACTTTATTATTTCCAGAATCTTACAAGCTGTAGATGATCAGAGTTGCTGACAGATAAATATCTGCTACAAAGTAATTTTATCTACAAAACAAAATTTAACAATGCTTAAATCAAAACTTATGTATTATTTTCCTGCTCATTTATAGAGCATAAGTTTGGAATAACTACTAAAAACAATGAGAAAAACAGTCCTTTGCAAAATGTAATTAGCTTATTAAACCCTGAACAAATGTTTGTTCAGGATATTCTCATGTGAGGAAATAAGTATCCAAGGCTTACTTCAGCAGTGCAGAGAGGGTAGCCATTCAGAGATGGAAGAGGTTCTATTTAACACTGTTTTCTCTTCTTGTTCTGAGGTTTGACATTTAGACATGAATCAATTTTTTTTCCATGAAATATAATCTTCTTCAAAAAATATAATTGCAGATTATAAAATTATTTACAAGTTGATTTTTTCAGTACTGTTTAGTGGTTTGGAAATATCTTTTTTTAAAATCTTAATGTGTGTGTGCATGCATTTATGAAAGAGCATAGGAGAAAGTGAGAGAATGGAAGACAAGTAGGGAGATAGTAAGGAGTCTAGGATTCTGATGTCAGAAGTCCTTTGCTAATGCTTATTTTCTTTCAGTATGGCAGTGTACGTTTAGTGTACTATCTTATGGCTTACAAATCTTATACTTGGATATTTTGTTCCCCTATTTGAAGTAGAGTGTTAAATATAACAATCAAAAGAACTACTAATACATGCATTATAATAGCTTCAAGTCTTTGGTTCAGAAGAGAATTTTCAGGGGAACTGGAACCTGATTTGTAGCCTCTTCAAGGGAATGAATAGTTCTGAATACGGCCATGGCAGAACACAACTTTGGTAAGATAAGGAGAAAGAAAATAAAAGAACTGTAGTCACTTACATTTTTTTATCCCTGATCCAGCCATCTAGAGTAAGTATGATACACATTGTCTTATTGTGATGCCAATTCTTTATTTAAATCTCTAGTTGTATTTTGCATACATTTAGATACATTTGATTAAATTCTGCCCTATTGTAAATGGTGAGATTGAAGTTTATATCTTGCTTCTAAAACTACTATGTTCTGCACGTGTAGTCACTAAGTAGGTGGGTGGTAGTATTCATGCCACTTTCAGAGGGTAATTGATAATTGGATTGCCACTTGGCTAGTGTATAATGGAAGACATGCTGGGTTTTAATCCCTGGAAGCCTTGTAGGTTTCTGCATATTTGTTATATTATAGCAAGAATGTTGCTTTGAATAGAAGTATTCAGAATTTTTTTTATAGATTTCCTATGAAGTAGCCTAAAATTATCCTTAACATCGCTAGAACTGTTTGATTCTGTTCTCAGTGTAGATGAAATAACTGCAGCTGGTTGCAGAATGATTTTTTAACTTGAGTCAGTAGGTGAACAAAAATTGGACCAGAATAAACAGAGGGTCTGGATGATAAAATCATTTGAAGACAAAGATTATTTAATAAGAATTAAAATTATTAATAATATTCAAACCACATGACAGTAAGAGGGACTTTAAAAAACACCAGATGCACATTAATGAAAAATGAGAAATCTCAAAGTATATACAGTTGGCTTGTTCTTTGTTAACAAAATATTCTTTCTTGTGAAATAAAAGTATTAAACTTTTCAAGTTCACTCTCATAAAGTTCCTATTGGCAGTCAAAGAACTGAACAATCTACTTGTGCTCCATCCTTTGCTATTTAATTTTAAACTGTGAACACACACCAAAAAATTACCCAGAGAATGTGCATAGAGAGAGATTTGCATAGATATATAGAAGGCCTGTGGTTTGGGCTCTAGGAAATATCCCTCCCACCACACACACCATCTGGTCCCTGTTCTCCAAAGTAGTATGTTGAAGAAGTATATTATCAGGGCTCAGTGAGTGAGATCTTAGCCAGTCTTGGTGGGTGGAGACAGAAAGCAAAATGTTGTCACTGCCCATGAATTCCCATTCTGTTCTAAGTTGGGGATTATTCCTCATAAAAACAAAAGCAGTACATTGATTGTGACAGCCAAGTTTTTAGAAGTACTGTGTATAATGAAACTGCATATTTCTATTCTGAGTTTCATTTTTGCTTGATCATATAGCCAATTTATATAACAGTTCTAATGTTATATCAAGAAGGCATATCTAATCTTCTATTTTGCTGTCTTACTGATCAGTGCTATGATTATTGTTATGAAACTATAGTCTCTAGGTGGCAGCATTTCAAACCTTTAAAATACATACTCTAAAATATGTGAAGTGATGGTTTTGAGGAAGCTTGGAAAACTACCTAATTTGTTGAGAAATAGAAAGCACTTGTTGGATTTTCAGGCCATATTTGATAATAGTAGAAACAAAACTGGCAGAAAATAATTTTCTTCCTACAGAAGGAAATAGGACTATGGTTTTGTTTGTTGCTGGGCTTTCCTAGGATCATTTTTGAGATTCTTAATACATTACACTCTCTAGAACTCTGGTGGAAATAATGTTAACTCAGGAATCCTCAATGTGCATCAGTATGTAGTATTTGCTGTAGTGATCTGTGAGGCTCCCTAAGCAGTCCAACAAAGGGCCATGGCCTGTGCTGCATCCCCCAAACAATATCAGAGTTAATCCTTGTCTTCATTTTTTGACAGCACTTAATGACACCAGTTAAATGCTGGCTTTAATCTACTTAGTTTTATATAAAGTTGGGGATTTATTCCTCACAGTGGTCCTAAGATATAGGCACTCCAATTCTTGATTCTGAAGATTGAGTTCTGAAGCATAATGATATTCTGTAGGTAGCAGAACTGGGAACTGATGTTGGCCAGTCTTGATGCAGAATTATTTTTTCTTATCTATTATGCTATACTGCATACTCCTAACCAGGGTAAATGATTAGACATGTAGAAATACAAGTACAACAGTATCTGAAATATTGGAGCATGGCTTTTCTTGGGCTTAGAGAGCTGCATCTTATGCTCAGGTATCTACACAGTATTATTCTGAAGATTTTGAATCTAAATTCTAGCCTGGCATTTAAATTCACATCAGCAGACAATAGTCACTTGTGGTCTAGGAATCACACCAGGTATTGCGGACAGAAAGTCAGAAAAGGTACAGAGAAGAATATACTAAATCTTAGGTGATGACCTTTCTTTTACAAATGTCCTCAAATGATGACTCTTTGCTGATATCCTTGAAGAAGCTGAATGTTACAGTGAAAATGCAAAACTCCAAATGCTTGCTTATACCTTACAAGAGGTCAGTGACCCCTTTTTATTCACTGTTCATTTTTCAGTGAAGTACAACAGAAGATACCACATAGATTAGCTTTGTATTATCCTTCTTTGCCTTGGCAATAAGAGACTACTTATTACCCCACTGGCTTATTGATGAATTTTTCAGACCATAGACGATAGCTTAACTAAGTCAACTTTCTTCATCCATCCCTGTATCTTAGGGTATTTTGGGCTCTTGTTCCTTAAAATAACACATGTAAAAAACATGACTTCTGACAAATAATCATGCATAAGATGACTCGGCAAAACTGCCTCCCTGAAAGTGAGGTATCATCTGAAATTTTATGCACTATTGACCCATGAATTATATAAAATAAATAAATGGAAGTCTTTTTCTCTGTTAGGTAGGAACAACAACTCTCAATTATACGGCTATTTTCCACAAGTAAGTTTGTAGAAATAACCTGGGAGGGCCCAGAAATTACAAAATGTAAAGAGAGGATGACTGAACTCCAAAAACTGGTTCACAAGATAGACCTCAAAAGATTATTTTCTTCTCTCTAGTATCTGTAGTCAAGTGGCAACCTTGGTAGAAATTATTTGTATTTTGTGACAGTAACACCATGCTAATTAGATTAGTAATTGAATCAAATCCTATACTAAGTGTTTTATATGTGTCACATAATTTAATTCTTCCCAAACAACCATTTTACCAAAAAGAAACATGAAACTCAAAGAGGCAAACTACCTGTGATCCCATAGCTGATTTTGGCAGAATACAGCTTCCACTCTGAGAGGTTCTTCTAACCAGGCAAGGTATTTTAAATTTTCTCATTAACTGCTTGTAGCTATGTTCTACTGGAAATACATAAGCCTCCCCTGAGTTTTTATGGATTTATTGTGGGACATAAATTTGTTTCCTAGTGATACACTGCTCAGTTACCCTTCATTTTACAGTTATAATAGTCATCATTTCAAATTCATTTTTGTGGCAATTTCATTAATGTCAGCACTAGTTATCTATCGATGTGGCAGTGACTGTAAAACTTTGAGATTTAAAGCAAAAGTACTCACATATTCACACTCATGATTTCTGAGAGTCAGGACATATCAGCGATGCTTTACTTCCAAGATGTTTGAATCTTCAGCTGAAGTTGAAATCATCTGGAGGCGTTCTTACTCCCGTGTCTGGCAGTTGATGCTGGCTATCAGCTTAGTGTGACAGGAGTCTTGTTTGAAACACATGTAGCTTTTCTTTTTTAAAGATTTATTTATTTATGTTGCAAAGTCAGATATACAGAGAGGAAGAAAGATCTTCTGTGTGATGATTCACTCCCCAAGTGAATGCAACAGCCGTTGCTGAGCCGATCCGAAGCCAGGAGCCAGGAACTTACTCCAGGTCTCCCACAAGGGTGCAGGGTCCCAAGACTTTGGCCATCCTTGACTGTCTTCCCAGACCACAATCAGGGAACTGGATGGGAAGTGAAGCTGCTGGGTCTAGAAGTGGCACCCATATGGAATCTTGGCACATTCAAGGCAAGGACTTTAGCTGCTAGGGCATTGTGCTGGACCCACAAGTGTGTAGCTTCACCTTTATTCCTAGAGTTTCCCACATGAAAGCTGTTCTTTTATTTTTTTAAAGATTTATTTTATTTTCATTGGATAGTGAGACATACAGAGAAGAGGAGAGACAGAGAGGAAGATCTCTATCCTTGGATTCACTCCTGATGAGGCCGCAATGTTCTGCTGCTGTGAAAATCCAAAGCCAGGAGCCAGGAGCTTCTTCCAGGTCTCTCCCAAGGGTGCAGAGTCCCAAGGCTTTGGGTCATCCTCTCCTGCTTTCTCAGGCCACATATAGGGAGCTGGATGGGAAGCAGGGCTGTCAGGAAACGAACCTGTGCCCATATGGGATTCTGGTGGGTGCAAGGCGAGGACTATAGTCACTAGGTTACCACATCAGGTCCCACATGAAAGCTAATCTCAGGGGCAGATATCTAAGAGACCAAGAGCATTGATAACAGAAACTGTTACATTTTCCTGAGGGCTACAGAGATAGCTAAATTCATTGTTGCTATCCAAGTGATTGAGGATAGACAATTTATGAAGGGAAGCTTGACTTATGCAAGCAAGATGGAAGGAACATTTGAGTCAATTTTTTTAACAGCCTATTCTAGTAGAAAGTAATCTAGATTTATGAGACTTAGCTCTGTGAAGATTGAATCCAACTCCAAAGATCTCACCCAGTATCTTAAAAAAAATTGAAAAGCAGATCTAGAAAGAGAGAGAGAATCTTTCATTCTTTAGTTCACTCCCCAAATGGCTACAACAGCCAGATCTGCACTAATCTGAAGTCAGGAGCTGGGAGCTGGGAGCTTCCTTTGGATCTCACATGTGGGTGCAGGATTCCAAAGACCTGGGACATTCTCCACCCTGGCAATAAGCAGCTGGATTGGAAGTGGAGCTACTGGGACACAAGCCAGTGCCTATATGGGATGTTGGCACTAGCAAGTGGAGGATTAGCCTGTTGAGCCACCATACTGGCCTCTCAGTCTCTTGAGAAGGATATTAATCCATTCATGAAGAAGGTATACCTGTTACCTAATCACTGCCAAATGGCCCCAGCTGCCAACAATGCTACTTTAGGAATCAAATTTCTCCCTGAGTTTTGGTGAGGACAAGTCATATTTGATCTATAGGAGGTGGGGAACAGTGTTGTTGAGGTATAATTTACATAACAAAATTGACTCACTGTAAATGTAAAAATAGTTTATTTTCATTCCAGCATGAATTTAGAATAATTCTGAGAACTCAAAAAGTTTTCTACACAACCCCTGCCCCTCTGGAAATGCCATGAAGGTGACCACTAGTAAGATCTGTAACTTTACTTTTGTGAGAACTTTCATACACAGAGATCATACAATATATAGTCTTTTGTATGTGATTTTTTTAAATTTGGCATAGTCAGTTTAATTGTACATGATCATTTTGAGATTATCTTTGTTGTTGACTTTCTCAGTGATGTGTTGTATTGTTGAATTATAGTTTGTTACATAGATTAATCACATTTACTTTGTACCTTTACTGGTTGATGGACATGTTTTTTTTAATTTTTGTCCTGTATGAATAATGCTACTATTAACATTCATGTAAGCCATTGCACATGTTCCTTGCAGTTATTTTCTTTCCAGTTGGAGTCCACTTTTGACTGTTATTGCAGGTTTCTTTTACATAGTTTTCACATTTTTTCCTGTTTCATTTGTGAATGCTGATTCAACTCTGCCTTGTTTTAGCATATTCTGCATTTGTTCTTGCTTTTGGTTGCTTCCTTTTATCGATAGTCACATTTTGGTCTCTGCTTTATGATTATTTCCTACACTAGATCTTAGCCAAAAGGCTGAGAAGCAAAATGGTTACTTTTTGTTCCTATGCTCTCCACCCATTGGAGCTATTGCTCTGATTTGATCTTTTGGATCACTTTTGAATACCTTACATAGGTATTTTTCGAATGTACTGTTGGAATTTGTGTGAATGAATACACAGTTATTAATATTTGCTCTGCTTATGTAAGAGTTAATAAGCTGAAAACAGGAATCCATAAGTCATTTTGATCTCTCTGGCTCTGGTACCTTATTTGAAAATGGGATAATTTGTTTAAGAAAATCTTGTTGGATTCCTAGGAACCACCTCTTTATACATCCAGATTGTATATGATTGTAAGAGTTTCATATTAAAGGAGTGAGTATTTGACACAGTAGTTAAGACAACACTTGGGGTGTAAACATTCTGGATTAGAGTTCCTGGTTCCAGTTTCTAGTTCTGCAGCTGCCTCAAGCTTTCTAGGAAGATGCACCATAAGAAGAACCAAGTGATGGCTCAGATAGTTGGGTCCCTGGCAATATGTATGCTGGCATTTGTGGAATGAATGAAAGAATAGATGAGCTTTCTCTCCTGTCCCTTCCTCTGCTGTCTGCACCTTTCAAAACAGTAGAGATAAATAAAATGTTTTAAAGAAATGTTAAAATTATCAGTAAAAATATTTTGGCTAAATTCTGAAATCTATGTTATACGTTATCAGAGTTATTGGAAAGAAAATTCTGAAGATCAGAGTAGATGATTTCAGAAATAAAACATTGGCAATTGGAAACTGTAAAACAGCTCTGTGGGACAGGCCTAGAGCACCAGGCTAGGAATCATTTTGTACAAGTGAATTGTGTGCAGGACTCCCACTGGAGTCAATCAGAGTGATACGCAAAAATCAATTCTAGGATCTTGCCCTGAAACCGTAAATGAGAAAAGCTGAAAAATCTGAACTATCTCTTGATAAATGTCTGGGACTGCAGCAGCCTCTGGGGAGGTCAGATGCTTGATGGAAACGAATGTGCTTGAATCTCAAACATTTTGGATAAGTTAATGAGAAGGGGAGAATCTGGCTCATCTTGTGTCTTTAATCAGGATAATTTACCATTAAAAAAAATCCTTTAGCACCTTTGCAGATTTTTCCCAGGTGGTTGAGTATTTTAATGAATTATATTCAACCTTCAAAGAAATAGAAGGAAATTAGATTTTTTTTTCCTTCCCAATAGTAGTGAGAAAAAATGGTTTATTTCAAGTCTAAGTAAACTAGACCGTGGACCAGAAAGGGAACTCTATGCTTTCTTGCTTCTGAATAGGAGGTTTTGGTTGAGTCAGTCCTGCACCTGCTGCTTCACTGAGTCTACCTGTCAGGAAATGGGGAATACTTGGCTTTGTCAACTGCCTAAAATCCAGTTTTGAAGTATTTTGTCATGAAGATTTTAAGGGAGTAATTAAAGCTTAATAAATTAAAATTTCTTCAAAGTTCTGATACAATTCTATGACACTGGTAGAAGATGTAATTTATCTTAAAAAATGGTTTAATTAACCAGGTATATGAAAAGTTAGTAAACAGAATCTAGCTTGAAGTCAGTGTTTATTAGAAGCTATTCATGCCAATTGTAAGTGGAAAGGGAATTTTTAAAGATTTTTGACTTTTAATCTTTAGCCATAAACTAAAGATTTCATAAATTGAAATAGGTTAATCCTATAATTTCAAGGCTTGTCATTGGTAAAGGTAAAGGATTACTATATTATTATTGTCTTTATTTTTGTACTTGTGTACCATGTATTTTGTGGAATACTTTTCATTGTTTTTATTAGAATTTTATCATTCTAAAGCACATGTTAAATTGATATTACAGATGTATTTTATGCATAATTTTAGAGAATAATATTTGAGATCTAAAGTAATTTTACTAAAACATGTAGAAATGACTCAAGGTCTTTTTGTTTTGCTCTTTTATGTGTGAATTATAAGAGATACTTAGTGGGGGATACTCATAGAGATCCTTCAAAGATTTGCATAATATGTGATTTGCTTGAGATGGTAAGGAAGTTTGGGATTTAGAAATCATGTAATCAGTTCTTTCTGATTCTTAGGGACTGAATAAGCTTCTAAGAAGTCCACTATCTATTCAGGGTATACAGAGGAATGAATGAAAGAGGAAGAGTGCCTATATTCTCAAAATCATGTCCAGAGGTCTCTAACTATGTCACAATATCAGTCTCAACTAGGAGCAAGGTTCTCTGATAACTCACTGAGTATTCAATTCATCATTTTATAGTTACCTAACTTTTGCTTTTCAGGGACATTCACAGGGTTATATGTTCAATTAAATTAACTAACAAAATTTGCATTCATTAATTCCCAGAACAACATTTTCAAAATTTCAAGCTTACTTCTGGCTCCAGTGTTTTGGGATTTGCTAAATTATTCTGTAATATACTTAGGCTTCAGATAATAGAATTTCTCTGTGTTCCAGTGGGTTCATCAGTAAACAAAGTTGTTGCTGTAATTGATCTCTCAGGTCTATGTCTAGCATTCTATTAATCTGTATACAATTTCCACTTATTCTTTTACATACTCTCAATGGCACTAGTATTTTATTTTGTTTCTTTCATCGGGGGAATAAAGGCTTTTTCTGGACACACTGAAATAATTTTAGGCACTAATGGTTAGAAATATGTTTTCTGGCAGGTGTCTGCTTCACTCTTGAATTATAATGGGTGTAAGACTGACCTGAAGGGTAAAATTGCTCTAGTCTTTTAGAATGCTGAGAAGTCTGCATTGGAAGTAACAAAGATCCCTGGGCTAAGTTCTGTCCATCATGTTCTTTAAAGCAAATCTCCTTTCTGATCTCTTAGTTCTTAGATTCTCAAGTGTCAGAAATATGTAGCCATTCTTCATTCAACTGCCTACCCCCAAACGCTTCATGTAGTTACAAGGTCTGGTAAGTTATAGTCACATTCTCCAAAGTTTCTAAGACCTTAAAGTCCTCTGTTAGTTAATATTTCTAGTTTTGTCAGAGATGGCACAGCTATCAACTAGCTCTGTTAAGACACCTCACATCATTGTGCTAGACCTGCTTTGATGGTAAACAAACAAAAATAATGACAATAGTGAGATATGAGGTAGGAACTACAGATTGTGGTTTTTCTAACATGTCAGTATCAGCATGAGGGTGGTTATAATTATGATGATGGCAAAGAGAAATAAACAAGTAAGTTTATTGTGGAAATATTGAAATCTGTACTAGTAATAGGTACAATGGAAAGAGGGGAAATTCAAGTTTTATTTTGGCTACAAAAATATTAAACGTAAGTTAATTTTCATAGGTGTATTAATTGAGTAGCAAATAACAATTATGGACAGATGGATCCAATTTATGAGATTTCTCCCAGAGTTTTCTTATGTTTTGTTTTCTAGTTTCCTATGATGTGAAAATTATACCATTCAGTGGAAACTACATCTTCCACTTGTGACCTATTCCTTGGATAGCAATGTGTTGTTGTATGATACTCTTTTGAAGTATTGGGCTGTGATGGAAAGCCACAACTGTCAATCAGCAATTTGATCACACAGAAAGACAGTTGCTACTCAACAGGGTACTGTGTTGGTGTTGCCAGCATACTGTTTTCATTTTGTGCATATAATAAGTTCATGAGCTATTTGACACTTTATTATAAAGTAAGCTTTCCCCTGCTCTAGGTGCTGTGAACATGTATAGATACATTAGGGCAAACAATGATATTCATTAGATTAGGTATGTTAAAGGCATTTTTGATGTACAATATATTCACATTGCAGTGACTTTACTGGGACTCCATTTTATCTTGAGGAGCATGTTTATATAGCTAAGAGGTCGTATGACTTGCTTTCTAAAATTTATTTATTGCAATATTCAGCTTTACTCAAGTATTATTATCAGTGTATATATAATCTAGTCCTGCAGTCAGGCAATGGGATTAGTTTTTAGGTAGAGGATTAGCAAATTGAGCTATCTTACCAGACTCAAAAAGCACTTTGGAACAAGGAAACTTAAATTACACATTTGGGGGTAGGCATGGAATCATAGCAAGCTAATCTTCACCTGCAAGTTGTGGTATCACATATGTGCACCGGATCATACCTCAAGTGCTCCACTTCTAATCTGTTTCCCTGCCTGTGACCTGAGAAACAGTAGAGGATGGCTCAAGTCCTTGGGTCTCTGCACTTGGGTGGCAGACCCAAAAGAAGCTCCTGGCTCCTGATTTCTGATCTGCTCAGCTCTGACTGTTGCAACCCTTTGGGAAGTGAGCTAGCTGAAGCAGGGCCCCCCCAAATATATAATTTATGATTCAAATGATTCCTAAATGTGTTTTATTTGCTGGTTCACTCCACAAATCACTGAAGCCCAGAGCCAGGCTTTCTTCTGGCTCTCCCACTTGGGTGCAGAAGCCCAAGCACTTGGGCCATCATCTGCTGTTTTTGCAGATGCATTATCAGGAAGCTGGAATGAAAGTAGAACAGCTGGGACATGAGTCAGCACCCACATTAGAGGCCAGTATGGCTTATCTACTTATTCCATAATACTGGCAACCCTTTACATATTTTTGTGAGTATTCATCTATTTTATTAATTCATCCACAATGAATGTTATGTCATAAATATTAAAATGTATTTTCCTTAGTTCCTTTTTAAATTTTATTTTCATTGGAAAAGCAGATATGCAGAGAGAAGAAGAGACAGAGCGAAAAACCTTCCATCCACAGGTTCACTTCCCAAGTAACTATAATGGCCAGAGCTGAGCCAATCCAAAATGGGGTCCAGGGACTTATTCTCCCACGTGGGTGCAGGTACCCATGGACTTATTCCACCCTCTACTGCAATCCCAAGCAGCAAGCATGGAGCTAATTGAGAAGTGGAGCAGCTGGGACATGAGCTGGCATCCATATGGGATCCTGGTGCATGCAAGGTTAGGATTTAGTCTCATTACAGTAGGCCCACCTTAGTTTGTTCTTTATGCAATGTATGTATGATATTGGGTAAGATCTTTATCATTCTTTGTCTCATTACCTTTAAAGCAGGGCTAATTGATAAGGTCCATCTCTTGAGATAATATGTCCTGGATCTGAGAATTCACTTAGGGTTGGGGACTGGGTGGGATTGTTCTTTTTCTATTGAAGCCACAGCTATCAGCTCCTGCTCTTCCATTGCTACATTTTTATTTAATGGTAGGTGTGAAGATACACAGTTATCTTCTGCATGCTTATTTGTTCCCTGGTGGTAAGGTCTACTAACAGTGTGCCTCTGGTTACTCTTCTGACCTAGCCAGTTGTTAAGGTAAGATTCTGTTGGTTAGGCATGCGGACACTCATTTCCTATTTCAGAATTTCCTTATTCTGCTGGATACTAATGAACCCAGCCCTGTGATCACTCTTCCATAACCAGCCCTGGTCTGTAAATAACCACCATATAAGTTCTTCATACTGCTAGCACCATGTCACTAGTGTGTTTGTGGTGGCCTTGACAAAATGTGTGTCCCTTGATGTCTCAATACCTTGAACAGAATGCAATCTGGTTGATATTCTGATCCAACCATTAGTATATATTCATTGCATCATGTCTACTTCTCAGCCACTTTACACTTTTCTTGATCACCCGTCAGGCAACTCAGACATTTCCACTCTAGTGGAATACTTGGTATAGAATATTACTGTCTTCATGAGCCACTCTGGTATTCAGCAATGTTTCTGCCAAGCATTAAATCTTATACGAAGAGAGTGTCCTAGGTCATTATGTCATTATTTATTAAGTCTTATATTCTAGCTTTATTGATTGAACCCTCTCTAAATCCAATGCTAGAGAAGTTCTACTGAATCTTGCTGGTATATGACAGATGACTACTCTAGCTCCTTTGATATGGCTCTATGTTGTATCAGGCTTAGCGTCATCGTATCTTTATACAGGTGACACTGAGATATAATCACAGTTATCAGGTTGCTAACCAGGAGGGACAGTGTGAAGTGTCTCCTAGGGAAATATCTGCTGAATTTCAAGGTAGATCTTCCATACCATATCCATCATTGGGATGCATAGTTTTCACCTAGAGTCCCGACCAAGGGCAACAGACCTGGCTTAATTTAGAATACATTAATCTGTAGGGCTTTGTGTGCATAACTTTCAGATCTTCCATTTACTGCTCACCAGTGTCTTCTCTTCTACTTTGTAAGCTATGAAGTGGGCCGTTAACGTTCACATTTACATTTGAACTGCTCATTAACCCTAGGCTGATTTTTCTTTTTCTTTTGTTAATTTTGTAGTGACCAATACAGTTTTAGCCATTTCTGATCCACTCTGCTCTTTTTGTAGGAATTCTTCCCTTAAACTTTTGAATATCTTGCCAAGTCACCATGTATGACCTTTAACTTTTTTTTTTTTTCTCAAATCTTCAAGTTAAATTTTTTAACCTTTAGCAATGAACTACTGTAATGGACTAATCAGGACTTGACTCCCTGAACACATGCAAACATTTAAATCCAAAGTCTTATGTCAATGGTTGTTTAAGGATGAACATTCTATCTAACTATGACATCTGAGAGGTTTGCCTGTTGGGAGCCTTTTAGGTCATTGAGGGCTGGCATTTGGATTGTAGTTTTCATGAGGTTTGTTTATGTAAGCTGAATGTGCTCCCTATGCCTCTGCCTTTCTCGTGGCTGATAAATACAGTTGTTCTTCAGCACATGTTCCATTATTCCAGTCACTGCCAGACACCAGACTTGTGGAGACTGCCAGATTTTTAACTGTGAATCTTTTTTAAAAACTGTAAAGGCATATTTACAGAGAGATGGAAAGACAGAAAGAAAGAGTTTCCATCTGCTGGTTTACTCTTCAAATGGCTGCAATGGACAGAGCTGAGCTGATCTTAAGCCAGGAGGTAAGGGCCTCTTTGAACCATCTTGCACTGCTATCCTAGGCCATAAGTGGAGCAGACAGGACATGAACTTGTGCCCATGTGAGATTCTGGTACTTGACAAAAAAACCAAAAAAAAAGAAGCAAACAAAAAACCAAAATAAAAACCGAAGAACAAAACAAAAAAATACCCCAATGTTTTCCTTTTTTCTTTCTTTCTTTTTTTTGTAAGATTTATTTATTTTCATTGATTTATAGATAGAGAGACAGAGAGGGCAAAATCTTTCATCTGCTTGTTCATTCCCCGGATGGCCACAATGGCGGGAGTTGATCTGATCTGATCTGAAGCCAGGAGTGAGGGGCTTCTTCTGGGTCTCCCACACAGCTGCAGGGCCCCAAACATTTGGGCCATTTTTCCTAAGCCATAAGCAGGAACCTGGATGGGAGGTGGCACAACGTACTGGCATTCGTATGGGATGTGGGCATTTGGGATTGGAGGAGTTGCTAGTTGAGCCATTGTGCTGTTCCCACGATTCTGAACTAGGCAGAGGATGAATTAATCTCCAAATCCCACCTTATTGCTTCTTTGGCCGCCAGTGCCTTGAGAAGGATTCACCAAGGCATATGTCTTCATTTTAAGGGGCTGACCTAACATTGCCACACTTTTTTAGTATTGAACAAATTACATTTATTTTCTCCCAGTTTTACGGGACACAAGTTCTGAAACCATTTTTACTGGCTGAAATCAAAATGTGGATAGCACACCTTTAGAGGCTTGGTGGTAGGTGGGAGGCGGGGTGTGGAACCAAAAGAATCTGTTCTTTGTAACAGTTAACATTCCTTCACATCTCAGCATTCTTTAATGACTTATTTATTTTTATTGGAAAGACAGATTTACAAAGAAGGAAAAAAATAAAGATTTTCCATCACTGGTTCACTCCCCAGATGGTGGCAACAGTCAGAGTTGAGCCAATCTGAACCTAAGAGCCTCACTTTCTCCCATGTCTGCCTTACTCCCTCGTTCTCTTCCTTCCTCCCCTTCTCCAGCCCTCTCCATATCTTTCCCATTCTCTGTTTCCTTCCCTCTTTCCTGGTACCCACATATCTTTTTTTTTTCTGATTTTATGTCAGATATTCTGCTTCTCTCTTATCCAGATATTTGTAATAGCATGTAGGATACAATCAGTCCAGTGTTGTCAGCTCATATCTGCATATCTGCAGAGAACCTTTTCCCTACAAGGTGCATTTACTGGATTTGAGTGGGCTATCACAAGATATCTCTGCAGTTCATATTTTGACCCACTACAGTATGTGAAAACTTCATTAAGATAAACCTTTGGTTGTGGAAAAAAGCAAGGGAACTAAAGACTTTGGGGCAAGTTTTCAGTGCAGTTCTAATAGCTCTGAAAGAGAATAGAAAGAAAGGGGTAGTGTACATAAGGAGTTACGGCCCTTTGACTGATACTGAGTCACTGACCAAAAATTCCTCATTTAATAAAATTCTTTATCTGCCAGGATGGGTTTTCATCAGCTAGTCTGTATAAAGTCATTGCTTCATTACCTGAGAAATACCTTGATGGTAGATTCAGGAATTCAGTAACTTGAGTTATCAGTTGTTTATGCCCTACAGCAGAATAGAATAAGCCATTTTTCATGGTCACCATCTTCAACCTCCACCCATGTACTTTTCTATCTTATATCCAAATATTCTTGAGCAGCTAGCCAACCCAGTAACAATTAACCAGCCATTGATTTTATATTTGATCTTGCCAATCTCTTCTTTCCCTGAAAACGGTGTCTGCATCAATGCCTGATGTTCTTCATAGTGAAAAGATTTTCCTGAACTATTGTGTTTCGGAAATGCATCTAAGGACCCAGCACAATGACTCAGTTGGCTAAAGCCTCACCTTGAAAGCACCAGGATCTCATATGGGTGCCAGCTTGTGTCCCATTTCCACTTCCTATATGGTTCCCTGCTTGTGGCTTGGAAAAGCAGTGGAGGATGGCTCAAAGCTTTGGGACACTTCTCCCACGAGGGATACCTGGAAGATGCTTGTGGCTTTGGATTTTCTGTTTTGGCTATTGCACCCACTTGGGAAGTGAATGAGCAGAAGGAAGATCTTTTTGTCTCTGCTTCTCTGTATAAACCCGCCTCTCCAATAAAAGAAAGAAAAAAGAGTGAATTGTTAAAGAAACACATTAAGTGGGACTGAGGTTAGCATTCTACTCTTGGCTAATGACAGAATGCCTTTTAGAGTCATCCCTAAATAATGCCTGTTCTTTTTCTTATTGTGTCAGTTTGAAGGAGTTGCTTCAAGTAAGCAGGATCACTCATGTGTATAATGCACTTGAGCATGACTTTTGTGTTCCACTTCAACTTAAGCATGGATTGCTGCTGAAGTGTTCAGCTTCACAGACAAGTTCATCAAACAAGTTCTTTCTAGTGATAGACAGCCTCTGGTTGTATATGTCAGAATCTCAACACAGTTCTTTGACACCTGCATTTTAGATGAAGGATGATTATTGGATAGTTGTTCTTGTTGTCAAATCTAAGAGTCTGTTCTTTAGTTAAGCTTTTTATGTAACAAGTACACTTCAAATATAATCTAATGTGTTTGGCCATATGGCCCAAATGATAGGGTCCCTCATATCATAGCTTGTCACCAAATACAAACTTTCTCACTTAAAATTTGTAGCACTACACATTGACTTATTAATGCATTGGTACAGTACACAAAATATGGTATATGTTTTTTCTAGAAACTAAAAATATGTGCCATCCATTGTGCCATGTTTTTTTGTGGGGGAGGGTCAAGTGCATTCAGTCTTTTTCTAAGTTCAAAAGGGTTATATAACCCTGCCACTGACCTCTACTCTTCTGGAAACTTCATCCACATTGAAGTTTTTTTTTTTTAATTTTCATGGATTTTTTCCCTCCCTTTGGCATGCATCTGTCTTTCAAAAGTATCTACTTTTGCTACTTTCAAATCAACAGAGTCACTTAGCATATTGCCTAATGTAATGAACCTGTCTGATACTCAGTGGAATATTAACGCAATCAAGTGCTTCTAGCTATATTAAGATTGAAAGTCAGAAAGTTGACATAGGTCTGAGTGAAGAGTGACATAGAAGAGTGAAGGTGAATTACTTCTAATTTTCTCGATTACCTACTATAGAAAATAAAATGTTTGCAGGGTCAATGATTGGTTGAAAGGTGCCAAGTGCTATGGAGATTTGCTTCAGTGAAGACAACATATCCAGAAGGGCATCTGCAATTGGTGTCACAACCTAATCAGGTTTATGACAATGAATATGTAGCTCTGAACATCATGCATCTTGTGGATGCACCAGTTAAGTAGGGAGGTACAAATAGGATATGAGAGAAATAATCATGTTTGCATCCTTCATGTCTTTGATAGTGGTGCTAATCTCTGTAATATTCAGAGATGCAATATTGGTTTCAATGGTAGAAACAGGTAAACGTTAATTCTTACAGCTTTAGGAATTACATAACCAATGTGCTGACACCCTTTTCTGAGGAAAATAACCACAAAGTGGACCCCTCCTTCAATCCCTAAGAATGTACTGTGAGCTGGGCTAGTGCTTAGACTCTACCTTCACTTGAATAACACAAGCTGTTCTCTGACCATATGGTCACAATGGCATTTTCTGTCCCTGGTAGTTGAGCATCTTTTCAGAGTAGCATCTTTCAACCCTCAGATGTCCAAATATCTCTGTTTCCTCAGTGCATGGTCAACCTGATCTCCAGCCAGATTTCCCTTCTTAAAGTAAGAATTTTACTAATCTGTGTGTGGCATGTGCAAGGATCTGAGGATCAGCTTAAGTTTAGTAACTGCAGATGTAGGCTTTCATTTATACTCTAATGAGTCATATGAAGTTGTCACTAGCCCTAGTCTTGGTTCAGTTCTGTGTGTCAAGCAGTATTTTAATATCTGCCTATCTGTTTTATTTGTAGAGATTTTCATACTCAATTAGTCACCGCCAGAATACTTACTTCTTTATTCCATTGGTTGAATATTGTAATTACACACATCTTGTCTCAAATGATTAAACATAGACACCTGGTCTTTTTTTCATCTGGAAGTGAAACCAGGGAGCCCATTTTTAGGATGGCATCTATAACTACCATTGATGATCTATTGGGAATAACCACTGGGAAGTCTGTTAAAGATGTTACTCTGTGGACCTAGCGCAATGGTTCAATTGGCTAAGCACCGGGATTCCATATAGGCACTGGTTGATGTTCCGGCGTCTCCACTTTACATCCAACTTCCTGCTTGTGCCATGGCAAAACCATACAGGATGGTTCAAAGCATTGGAGCCCTGCACTTGTGTGGGAGACCTGGAAGAGGTTCTTGGCTTTGGCCCAGTTGTGGACATCTGGGGAGTGAACCAGTGAATGGAAGATCTTTGGAGATCTTCCTTTCTCCTTCTCTCTGTTAATATAAATATAAATGTAAATATAAACTTTGGTGAAGGAGATGTCTACCATGAGGAATGGCTAGAGGTGGCTAATAACAGTTGTTTGATTCCAACATAAGCTTCTTTTTTTTTTTTAAAGATTTATTTTTATTATGTTTTTATTGGAAAGGCGGATATACAGAGAGGAGAGACAGAGAGGAAGATCTTCTGTCCGATGATTCACTCCCCAAGTGAGCGCAACGGGCCGATACTATGCCGATCAGAAGCCAGGAGCCTCTTCCGGGTCTCCCACGCGGGTGCAGGGTCCCAAAGCTTCCGGGCCACAGGCAGGGAGCTGGAAGGGAAGCGGGGCTGCCGGGATAGAACCGGCGCCCATGTGGGATCCCGGGTGTGCAAGGCGAGGACCTTAACCACTTGCGCCACCACGCTGGGCCCACCAACATAGGCTTCTTAAATCTTTACATTCTTATATGTCAGGGTCTGGCATTCTATCTATGTTGTTGGCCAGTATTAACTTCTAGTTGAAATTTTACCTAGTACTTCTAGGTATTTTGTATTTGAAAAATTGTCTGGATATATAACATGCCGTATTAAAAGAAATGTGTTACTCTTAAAATTTAAGGTGAGGCCTTCATCTGAGAAATGTGTAAAATCTGTTCTTTAGTGTTCTCTTTATATTAACAAAAATAAAATGTAAAAGAGATATACTTCAAAAAATTCTTTGAAAAGATAAATTTTAATTTGGAGGGCCTGGTGCAATAGCCTAGTGGATAAAGTCCTTGCCTTGCATGGGCCAGAATTACATATGGACACCAGTTATAACCCTGGCAGTTCTGCTTCCAATCCAGCTCTGTGCTTGTGGCCTGGAAAAGCAGTCAAGGAAGGCCCAAAAGTTCAGGCCCTGCACCCGCGTGGGAAACCTGGTAGAGGCTCCAAGCTCCTGGCTTCGGATCAGCTCAGCTCCGGCAGTTGCAGCTGCTTGGGGAGTGAATAATTGTATGGAAGATCTTCCTCTCTGTCTCTACTCTTCTCTGTATGTTTGACTTAAAAAAAAAAAAAAAAAGAATGCTCGGCTCAGGAAAAGAGAGCACAACAATCAAGCACATAAGCCTGTAGGCCCTTTGTCTCTAGAGGCGAGCACCCAGAGCAGGGAGCATTTGCAGTGCCCAGAATGAGGAAAAACTTCTATTTGAAATAATTTTAAATTTATTGAAAGATGAAATGCAAAGATTCTACAGATACTTCTTGTCAGCCTTTCCTTCAGTTTCCCTTGGAATCTGTTTTAAATACACTTTTTTTTTAATCATGATACATTTGTCAAAAACTAATGATATGCCTGAATATTAAATTTCATTCATATTTCACTATTTTTTTACTCTCATATCCTTTTTCTGTGTCGGAATCTAATCCACATAAACAGCTTGCTATTAGTCATGATGAGGAATATTTTGAGTGTTACACATGCAGTTCAAGTACATTTGATCTGATAATTCTAAAGCAAACTGCAGCTGTGTCTGGGATGCATGACTTTGAAGGAGTGATTCATAGGAGGCATTGATGTTGCTTTATGGGGAGATGCTTGCTATTAGAATTACAAACAACTTCACACAGAAGGAAACATTCTCTATGGCTTACTGTGACACTGTGGGATTCACTGATGGTGTATAGCAGGTAAAAGCACCAAATAATTGAAGTGCAATCTCACTGTACCTTCTGTTGGGTAGGAATTTGTCCTTAGCACAGACAAGAAGTGTCAGAAACTGGGTACAGGTCAAACCGATTTGAGAGTCTCAAAATTGGTGGCTGATGTTTAAGATCCCATTGAACTAAACTCTTTAAACTGGCTTCTCTGGATACTGTAAGATATCTACTCAGTAGAACTGAGCAACCGGTGGTGAGACCTGTGAAGATGTTGGTAAGGAATATTCTATGTCTTAATAGTGGGATATGGTGTCACCAAGGATGTGTCATCATTTCAGAGGGCTTGAGGGAAAAAGTAAGGAAGGTAATCTTCATGAAGATGCAGCCTGATTTATCAGTATAGTCTAACCTTCGTGTACTTTTGGAATTTCTTTCTCCTTATTGGTAGTTAAGTAGGGGTGACACTTTTCTTTAATAAATGCTGTGATGTTTGATTAAGCAAATATTTACAGAATTTATTGGATTGCAAAAAGTTGTATTCCAGTCTTCAGTGTGAAACTCCAACATGTGTAGGATCCAATGGACATCAAGATCGTTACAGGAATTAGGAGTTACAAAAGCTTGGGCTCTTCTTACTTTCTCTGCCTCTCTGCCTTTTCTTTCATACTTCCCACCTATCACTGGCCTTGGCTTTTTTTTTGCCTCAGGGAAATTGTTACTCAATTCCATCTGTTTCTATTTTGGATGTATTGGGATTGTGTGGGGCTGATTATAGTTTGGATTCTGTGGGAATGAGCTGCAAAGTTATAAAATACATTACACTGACATATTCCAGTGCATTTTCCTGTGTGCTATTGTGCTAGTAGCACCTTTGTCTTTTTCTCTAGGCTCCCTTGCAGAGCAAATGTCCTTTTCTTTCCCTGGCTCAGATACTTAAAAGGAACCAGCAGGGGGCGGTTGACTATTTTAACCATCAGGAAAAAAGGGTTGGGAAAATGATATGAGGACAAGGAAAATGCTTTACTTATTACAGATCCTCATTTTGTAGTTTTGCTAGTGAGTGCCCCTTTATATCCTGTGTTATGTTAACTCTGGGTGTTGATTTCTTTCTTCCGATGAATTGGGAGATTGGAGTTCTATTTTTATAATTTGAGGGGTTATTTTTTACTTTTTAAGAGACATTTTAAGCTTTTTCTCCCTCTTGTTAAGTGTCAAAAATGAAAGAGTATTTATTGCAAAATTGAAATTGCAATATAACTAGTTTAATTCTGCCATTATTGGTATTAGTTATCAATCCTTGACGTATATATATATATATAATGATGGTTCAGCTATTTCTCATTTAACTGTGTTTCCAACATTATTTTCTAATCTTTTTAAAGGTGAGAAATTTTCTTTAACTGGAGCACATGTATGTAGCTTTTTTAAAAAAAGATTTATTTATTTTTGTTGCAAAGTCAGATATACAAAGAAGAGGAGAGACAGAGAGGAAGAACCTCCGTCCCATGAATCACTCCGCAAGTAACTGCAACGGCTAGTGCTGTGCCGATTCAAAGCCAGGAGCCAAGAACTTCCTCCATGTTTCCCATGCAGGTACAGGGTCCCAAGGCCTTGGGCTGTCCTCGACTGCTTTCCCAGGCCAGACGTAGGGAGCTGAATGGGAAGTGGAGCTGTCGGGATTAGAACCAGGGCCCATATGGGATCCGGGCACATCAAGGCGAGGACTTTAGCCACTAGGTCACCACACCAGACCCTAATGGGAGGTTTATTTTATTTTATTTTATTTTATTTTTGATGATATTTACATAGTTGGTTAGGGTGGGAAGGATCTAACGCTTACTAGGGGAAAGTGGCTGAGCCCCCTGTTTGCCATTTTCCCTTACAGAAAAATTATAGAGTCTGCACTTGCCCAGATATTTGCTGTCAACTCTTGGCTGGGTTAGTTGACCATTTGTTCTGTCCTCCTTCCTCTGCTAATGGTACCAGATGTCCTGCGCAAGCTCCAATGGACAAATTCTGCATGTGCATCTGGGTATCCTGTCCACTGCACCAACTTCAGTTACTGAAGAGAGCCTGGTCAGACGCATGTACTCCACTGTCAGATCACAGGCCCTGCCACTTGCCCTATGGTAGGGGTTCTGAGTTCAGCGATTCATTTGGGAGGAGCCTCAAACAAATCTTGTCTGAGGTAATCTCTGACCTAACCCTGCCTGGTCTGCCTCCCTCCAGACCCAATCCACTTACCAATGGGTAGAGATACTCAGCAGAGCCTGGCCAACACCCAGGTAACACCCCATTCTTGGGTGCACCTATGAGTGCTGCAGTCTAGAAAAGCCTGATCTGTACCCAATGCCAGTACCAATGAGTATTGGAGGGTTCCATGGTCATGCCTAGCTCAGCCCCTCACCACCCCCAACTCTGAAGTAAACCAGCTGAAACTGCACTTCTACACGGGTGCGCCCATATACCCCTACACAAAACCCTACACAAAATCTGCTCCCAGACTTGATTCTGTCATGTGCTGGTTAGTGTCATGGCCCAGCCTAACATTACCCATCCCCTATTCTGACTCTCACTGGTAGATACTGTGATATATAGTCCTGCCAAGGAGATCCCCAGCACTAGGTTTAATGTGTGCCCATGAGTGCTATTATGCAGTGGTCGATATCAAACAGTCCAGCTTATGTCTCCCACATGTGCTGGTGCTTGGGTTTGACCCTTAAAAGTTCTGCAGTTCTCCTCATCAAACTATTTGGTCTCAGATCCCTTGTTTGCCTTCAAGTATAGTGTCTTTGTCGATGGAAGTCCCTCAGAAATCATTCCTCAGCTGGATATAAGCCCTCAAGTCCCTGCACGCCTCCCCGCCCCTATGCCATCACCAATAGCCCTGGCAAGCCCAAATCCCCGAGTCCCCAGAAGGTGCTTCTGGGAGACCCGAGGGCTTCGCCCAATGTCATTGGTGCCTGGGCCATGCCAGATTTCCCTGCCACTGGGGTTTAAGCCACCTGGCTACCCATACCAGGAGGACCCAGACCTGGCCAGCCCGCATTCTACTGGGCATCCCTACTGCCAGACTACTGGAATTTTATAATCCAGTGATAAAATTTGCCTTTTATTTTGGATAACAAAATATGATGTTTTATTAGGTTATTTATTTTTTATCTGACATTTTGGCAAAATGTTATTTAATCTGTGTGACTATATAAAACATATGAATATGTATATATTCAGAGGAACAGGGCTATTCAATGGCATAGTATGTTTTTGGAAATCTCTGAGGCTTTTTGTTTGTAATGTGACATATTTCCTTATAGTTAACTATCAAACAACGGAAACACTGATCCATTAATCGAATCAACAGATAGTTGTACTGCAATTGTACTTCACTAAATTGTTATTTCTTCCATGTCCAACTGTTTCTTTCTATTTCCTTTTCAGAAAAATATTCTTAATTTTTCCTTTTTTCAAAGTTTATTCATTTGAAAGGTAGAGTGACAGAGGAAGATCTATATACAAAAATCTCTCTCTTTATCAATGTACATTTACAAATATATCGAGAGAGAGAAAGATCTACTTTCGGATTCACACTCCAAAGGCTGCAACAGCTGGGACTAACCCAGGCCAAAACTGAGAGCCTGGAGCTTTGTTTACATGTCCTACATGGGTAGCAGAGACACAAGTATTTGGCTCATCTGTTGCTGTATTACTTGTACATGAGCAGAGAGCTGGATCAAAAACATGCAACAGCCAGAGTTAGAAATAATCACTCCAATATGGCATGTAGGTATCCCAAGTGGTGAATTAACTTGCATTATCACATGCCTGTTGTTACTTATTTTATGTGTCATCTTATTCCTTACTTAAGAATCCTCATTTACCTTTTAAAATAAACTTAAAATTATATTTCTATTGGGAACCTAGATTTGTGAATCACAATCATAAGCAGAGTGAAACCACAAAGCACAGTGTGAAAATTCAGAACAATGTAAAATCATCACAGATTACAGTAGATGAGGGCATTATCCCTGAGCTTCCCACAATGACTTTGACAACAAAGATGATGGCAGTTCTTTTAACCACAATCACTAAATTGATACCAGACAGCATTTATCTATCTAAAGGAATTTGGGGTATAATTAGATGCCAGCGTAAAAGTATAGGCTTTTACTATTGTACAGATGAAACTGAATCTACATTTTGTTATCTTTTATGTAAGGAAACAGTGAGCAGTAACTCATTATTCATGAAGTAATTATTCTTTGCATACTATTGCAAAGAACTGTATTTACTTTCTGTGCACCTGTGTTATTTTTTCTAATTTTCTAGATCTCTGAGTTCAGGCTTTTCATCAGAATATATATTTACATATCTCTTCATTAATTATTCCCAGAAATATGAGATTTTTAAGTTTTTGATTTGCAGAGTCATGTTTTTTGTTGATGGATATATACTATCTTTTATTAGCTGTTGAACTGTTCTTCCTTTTGTTGGAATTCTTTCTTCCTGTAGGTTGAGTATTTCACATTTGCTTTTTCCTATGGAAATGATACGTCTGTTAAATTTCTTTTAAAGACAGTTTTCTGATCCAAGGATGATGTCACCCTCCCAATGTCCACTGGTTTTATTTACCGAGATTTTTTGCTATCATCAACTATCCAAGCCACTTGGACAGAACCCTTGGAACATGTGCACACTGAGACTCTGGATTGATATAAGGTGGTGGCTCCTCATCCCTGGATATGGGGACTTGTGGAAAGTCGTGAGGGGTTTCCCCCTTTGTTTCTGTTGTTATCCCAGGAACAACAAGAAGAAGTAGCAAATTTAGAAGCAATGAGTTCACCCAATTTTCCTTAAACCTTGATCCTTCCTACCCTGTACAACCATGTAATCATTATTAAAAAGTAAAATTTAAAATTAAAACAATACAGACACGCACACAAAAGACAGTTTTTCTAACCATTTTCTTCTACTTAAGGCATCTAAATCTTCTTAGAGAACACTTTCTGCTATTCTTGGAATTCTCAGAGATTTTTTATTCTTTAGTGTCTTTTTTTCTTGAAAGAGTTCTGCTTCTAGAAATGATGAATGAGCTTATTTGGACAACTAGAGTTTAGGAAAACAACACAAGTATAAAAATATGTACAAAAGCCAGTGTTGTGATGCAGAGGGTAAAGTTGTTTTTTGTGATGCCAGCATCTTACATGAGTGTGTTTGTTTCTGTCCCAGTTTCTCTGTTTCCATTCAAGATTCCTGCTAATATAACTGGGAATGCAGTAGGTGATGACCCAAATTTAGACCTCTGCCAATCAAATGGGAGAGCAGGATGAAATTCCTGGCTGCTGCATTCACCTGGACTTGTCTTGATTGTTGTAACCTTTAGCAACTGAGCCAATGGATGGAAAGCCTGTCTTTCTCTCTGTGTCTCCTCCTTTTCTCTCACTGTACCTTTTAAATAAATAAATAGATCTTTAAACACGATGAACAAAGTGCCTGATTGAAGATACTGCAGAGCTACTTTGGGAATGAGACTTTACAAGGTTGTGATGTGAAAAAAATGGATCTGGGAGGTATGTGACTGGTATTTGGTCTTGCTTTTACCCTTTAATTCTTTTGGCAATTTGAAAACAGTGACAGGGAAGCTGAGAAGTTATGGAGAATTTCTAGTTGTCTCTTGGTACTGGCAGTGCAAATATTGAAATTAAAACAACAAGGAAATACACTATTAAGAAAACTAGACTTTCAATTTGAGCCCTGTTGGTACATATTTTAGGAGTAAAGTAAAAGTAACATAGACTGGTCTTCATGAGATCCAACTTAAGTGATTTCTATCTGTGATTGGATTAAGAGGAGGATATACATTTAAACTTATTCCCAGAAAAGACAGTCCATTTTAGATGGTGAAATAATTATTTTGTTTTCAGATATCTCTTGCTATTTCTGTATACAATTTAAACACAGCAAAAAACAACACTGAGGATAGAAAAAGAAGGTTGCTGGGTAAAAGCTCCCATGGCTACCACCTCACAGTGACACCAATTTGAATAGGTCTTTGCACTCAAAATTACCATCACAAGAGCTATGGCACTCAGGTTAGAGTCCACATAGCATGCTTTTAGTATAACAAGGGAGGAGCTCTCTCAGGGAGGAGAGCTGCCCATGGCATTCCTTCTCTAGCACCATTGGACTGCATCTTTGGAATCTGTGATGGACTAGTAAAGATCAGCACTGGACAGATCTCAGTGCTGTCCATTAATAAGAAAATGTTGGTGGACAATCTCTAGACTTGCTGCTGTACAGGTGAAGCCTGACACTCTGGTGGAGCAGACTTGATTTACCTTGTATCATCATCAGAATCATGTAGGCCTGCAGTGTGACTTCTCACCAAGACTATACAAAGACTAATGACTTGAAACCCTGGGCCACCCACCTAGGACCTGCCTAAGCTTCCAAGAAATTGCATCTATTACCTCCTTCAGCCTTGGGTAGACAGCAAACAACCATAGTACTGGTTTGGGGTTCAGTGCCCAGCTGCTAAAATCTAATGTTGAACAAATTCTAATGACTCCTGTTCCTAAGCCAGTGTATAGATACAGTCTCTGATCCTGTGTCATTATATAGTAGAGTTCTGTGGTGCCAGTTGGCAAGTCTTGTACCACAGCTGATGTTAGCATTTTTGAGTAGAAGCAGATTCAGGCATTGAATCTCCATCAATGGCAGAGAGACCATAGTCAACTGGACTTTGGTCTGTATTCAGGCTGCAGTGGTCTTATGACCTGTGCATTTTAGATATGATATAGCAGTGTGGTATTGGTGGCAACAAATTAAGATATATAGGTTTTATCCTTGCTGAAGTGAAGTGTCTAATAAGGACTTACTCCTTTGTAGCCACTTCCCCTATTTATTCTGAAGAACATACTGACAGAAGATGTGGGACAAATCAGAACTTGATGAATATTTTAAGATCGAAAGAATGAAAACATACCAGTACTGAACATGGAACAAATGTATTGCTGAACTAGAAGGATGCACAGGGTCAGAGAACATGAGCATACTGCTTAGAACCACCACATATGAAGCCAAATTACTATAATCCTTACATGCACAGATGATGTTACATACCAACATCAGGAGTTTTCAGGGGACCATAACCTTTTCTAATGAACAAAACAAAGTGTCAAAAAGCAAACCTCCAGGAATTGGGTTTCAAATATTTAAAGATTTTAGAGTAGCCATTATAAGAAAATTTAACACATTTCAGGAAAATACAAAAAACAATTTAATACTCTAAGGGACTCAGCAAAGAAAAGATAGTTAAAATATTAAACATATTGTTATACTGAAAATGCCATTGAGAGTCATTAAAGCCAGAAGAAAAATCAATAAGGGAATAGATCAACGTGAAGAAGGATTCAATAAGCTTAAGGATGAGATATTTAAGAATATACAGAAAAGAAAACAAAGAGAAGAAAGAAGAAAGTTTACAGAAACTTTCTAAGGGCAGCATGAAAAAGTAAATATCCAAGTATTGGGGCTAAGGAGGAATTTGAGGACACTAAAAATGTAGAAAGTGTATCCACAGAGATAATAACAAAAATTTTCCCAAGCCTAGATTAAAATATAACTGTTTACATACAGAAACTTCCAAGATCACCAATCAGCATTGCCAAATCTCCTACAATGTATACTAACTATGATCAGGCTCTTCAAGGTTAAAGAGAAAGAAATGAATCCCAAAATTTCAAGAGAAAAGAAACAACACAAATCAGAAGGAAGGTTGTATGAAACTTCCACAGATTTTAAAGGGAAAAAAAATTGCTAGGTAAGAATATTGAATCCAGCAAATGGGAAAGCATTCCAAGACAAACAAAAGCTGAGAGAGAACTTATTCCACCAGAACTGTCTTATAAGAAATGCTAAAAGGGAGTGCTTCATACTTAACAGAAAGAAATGCTAGTGAGTAAGAATAAAATAGCAGAAAATTATGTACAGTATTTAATCTAGCTTATTTGTTATTTGAAACACAGTTAGGGGTATGAAGAACAGAGATCTTCATTCGGCTGGTTCACTCCTGCCAAAGCCAGGGTGGAGCCGAGAAGCCAGTAGCCAGAATCACTGTCAGGGTGTCCCATGCGAGTGGCAAAGGCTAAGCACTTGCACCATCATCTGCTGTCTCCCAGGATGCATTAGCAGGAGGTGCCAGGATTTGAGCAGGCACTCCAGCTTGGTGATGCAACACCACCTCAACTGAAAAGCATTCCATAGTCACAATTCCACCATCCAGAAGACTTCTCTTTTGCTGAGGCTGCAACATAGAAACTCAGTCTAAGTCTCCCACATGGATGGTAGGGACCCAGCTATTTGAATTTAATTGAACTTTCATGGGAAAGTAGCAAAAAGCCAAGGTCCCAGTTTCAATGTAGGTCATGAGGAGTTTTGATGCATAGGACAGACTGTTCCCTCAGTCTGTGGTCTTGGTTTGCCTGCTCACAGAAATACCCAGGATGTTAGAGAACACATTTGAGTGCTCACCTTCACAGAGACTACCTCCTGCTTTCTGAGTAACTGCCAAAATATGTTCCAGATCATTGCACCCCTTGCCCACTACCACCGACTACTGTGCCTCTCCTTCCTCAGCCCCTAGGGAGCTGGGTTAACAATGACCATTTGGCCAATGTGAAGAGCTTCTTAGTCTTCTTTCTCAAATGATACTACTCTCTATTTAAAAGAAAAAAAAATGGCAGGAGTTTGGATGTTTCCTCCTTGGCCTACTGGGATGGCCTAGCAGCTAATGTCCTTCCTTGAATGGTGGAATCCCACATAGGTGCTGGTTCTAATCCAGATAATCGCTTCCCATTCAGCTCTTTGCTTGTGGCCTGGAAAAGCAGCTGAGGATGGCCCAAACAAAGCCTTGGAATCCTGAAGCCTCATGGGAGACCTGGAAGAAGCTCCAAGCTCCTGGCTTCAGATCGACTCAGCTCCAGGCATTGCAGCCACTTGGGGAGTGACCCATCAGATGGAACATCTTCCTGTCTGTCTCTCCTTCTCTCTGTGTACTGACTTTTTAAAAAAAATTAAATATTTTAGTAAATATATATATTTACCCTGAGTGATTGGACATTATATAATTTTACATGCATCAAAATATCAAATGATGCTCCATAAGCATGTATAATATTTTTGGGCTTAAAAAATGTTTTAATAAAAATATAAAAGAAGAGACACCAAAGTAAAAAAAAATGAGCAACACCAAGAAATAAAGATATTCTTAAAAATGTCTTTTTAAAAGACAAAAGGTTTTAGATTGCTGTGCTTACATTTTTGAACCATTACTTATAAAGTGCTATATTTATACAGAGAAAATTATCATAGGATTAATTGATTAATAATAAGAAAATTAGGGCCCAGCACGGTAGCCTATTGCCTAAAGTTCTCGCCTGCATTGCGCCTGGATCCCATATGGGCACTGGTTCTAATCCTGGCAGCTCCACTTCCCATTCAGCTCCGTGCTTGTGGCCTGGGAAAGCCTTGGGGTCCTGCACCCCTGTGGGAGTCCTGTAGGAGGTTCCTGGCCCCTGGCTTTGGATTGACAGTACTGGCTGTTGCCGGCACTTGAGGAGAGAATCATCAGACGGAAGATTTTCCTCTCTGTCTCTCTTCCTCTCTGCATATCTGACTTTGCAATAACAAAAATAAATAAATCTTAAAAAATAAGAAAATTTTAAAAATTAAACAAAATTAAATATTTAATTCCTGAACAGATTGGATATAATTATAAAGAGAATTAGTGAATTGGGGATAAGTAAGATGAAAGAGTGAGGTGAAGAGAAAAAACAAACGGTGTGCATGACTTGCAGTTAGAATGTCTGCCATTAGAGTTCTTGTTAGTAATGATCAAGACTATAAGACAGAAGCTATCTTGGAAGAGAAAATGACTGTTAAAACTCTGTCTTGGTATTAATGCTTCCAGGTGGCAGATGCTCAAAATGTAGACAGAAAATTATTTACATGGGTAGATGTTTGGCCCAATGGTTAAGTTTTTGCTTTGAATACCTGCGTCCCATATTGGAATTCTTAGGTTTGAGGATTTGCTGCAGTTCTGATGGAGTATCTCATTCTCTCTCTCTCAAATGCAACGATTGAGTAAAAACAATTTTAAATGAGTTATTATATAAAGGTTTGTGAACAAGCTATATTACCCAATTGTTTAGTAATGTTGAGCTAGGGTAATAAAACAATAATATATCTGAAATGTTTGGCAAACATTTATTTGTCATAGTTCTGGAGTCCAAGATCAAAGTGATGGTTGATTCTGTGCCTGGCAAGGACTCTGCTTTTCGATTAAAGATATGAACCTTTTTGTAAATTTTTGCATGTTGCAGAGAGAATTATCTGTTAATCTCTTCCTGTGAAGACACTATTCCCATCCTTATGATATATCCTTATGATCTAGTTACTTCCTTTAGGGTTCCCTTCTAAATGCCATCACATTGGGAATCTGGGCTTCAACAACACATGAATTTGGGGAAACACAATTGTTTATTTCATAATACTGATGCCTGAATTGATGCTGATATTGTAGCTCACATCTATGGCCTATTACATTTATAACCCATTGTATATATTCTCTACCATACCCAATCTCACTATGGTTCTAAGTTGCTTGGTCAATGAGATAACAGATTTCTTAACCCCTGAAGTATCTGAGACCTTGGTTTCTCACCCTTGTTAGATAATTGTTTTTAAAATTTTTCACTAAGAGATACACAAAAGCAAAAAAACTTGCCAAACTCCTGATTTTCTGCTCTTGTTACACCAGCCAGTGTCTTTTCTCAAGGTAATTAGACTCAGCTACTCCTGGTGGTATAGCACAGCATACCATACAATTTCATAGAGTGTGAGAGTATGTGTGTGATTTCTGAACTTCTGGCAAGAAAATTCCACGTTTTTTATGTGTCATATATACATTTGTAATTATTGGGATTTTTTATGCCTCCTAATAGAAGCATGATTTCCTTCATTCTCAGGAACCAGAGCCTCTAAGCCAGCAAGTTCAAAATTATGGGAATAGGAAAATAAATATTCTACATTTATTATTGGAGTGATACTCCTATTTCTTCAGCTAGTTAACAGATCTCTAAGATATACATATCAAACATATAACATCATAAAATAACCCTACTGAATATTATGATGTAAAAATTAAAACCTAAAGAAGTTTAGCAAGTATATGTTCTTTATGATATAAGGCAAGCTTCATGCAAAAATACAAGATCAACAGATATACAGGTAAACATACAAGTACATGTTGTCACCTAGAGGAATTGTATAAGAGATGATCATATTGAAATGTGAAAATGTAGTGCAGTATACTTCTCTACTTCCAAAACAAAGATGGAATTTCAGTGAAAGTTAAAATACATCTTAATAATAAGGCGCTGGACTCTTTGATTCTCCATAGCTATAATGTCAGGATATACTTAAATGGCAGAATGATGGGCTTATGACTGTTTTTGAGGGACTGTACCACTGTAATAAAACAGGGGGAATCAGTGTGGGGACAGGATCCTGGGGTTGGGGGAATCCCAGAGCCTTTGGAACTGTGTCCTAAAATTAATTAATTCATTAATTCATTAAAAAGTAAAAAATAAAAAATAATAGTGGGGAAATCTGAACTTAATTCAATCTGACTTCAGAGATGTTAGTCTTCCCATCATTCAGTAGGGACTCCAAGGGTGATCACAACCATCAGACAATTCATTTATATGTGTTGCCAATATAAGAAATGCATTGGGGCAGGAAACTTAACTTACCCAATTTTGTTGTACTAAGAGTTAACAAATAGCTTGACACAAAATAGGTTTTCTGTAAATACTTGCTAAATAAATGACTGATTTGGTTTAACAATTCAGATTAATTAGTTGCCATGGCAAGTCTGGCTGACTGGTTTTTTGTGTCTATTGATCATGACAAAGCATTTTGGGTCTAGTTATTGCTGAAGTTTTCGGATTCAGTTACATGGAGCAATAATTAACAGCCTTTGTGCAAAGGATGGGAGACTGATTTGCTTAAAAATCTGAAGATGCGGCTTGCTTTAGTTATTGCACATATTTATAAATTATAGCATAACTTTGTACCTTGTAAATTTATACAATTACAAATTGTTAATTTACAATTTCAGATGTATGAGGAAGAGAAAAACCATAAGCTCAGGTTCTTCTCCAACAGTGTAAAATCTCCAAAACATTAGCACCAATTCCTCCTGTAATCTGTGTTCAGAAACCTGTCATTGATTCAGTTATAATTCTGTATTGATTTTTATATGGAAATCAGATAGTTCCCCGTGATTGTGTGAGATCTTTCCTTATGCGGATAAACTCATATAGACTTGACTTCGTTATACAACTAGAAAGGAGAATAGGAAATTTTACTTGATATTAGATGAAGTGACTACACATATATGAATGAACATATTTACAGGATAGAGACTTCTGTGCTTGTGTTTCTTTAGATTCTAAATCATTTGAGTTTGGTTACTATAAAGTGGGAACTGACATTTAATTTCCAAAAGGTAATATTGAAAATATTTTTTTATTTTTCACAGAATTAGTGAGTTTGAAATATAAAAACAATGAAGACAGAGCTAATCACAAGGGTAACATGGAGTCAATCAAAATGATCAGTTTCATCTTCTGATTCAACAATTCACCGTAAACATGTATTTTCCATAATGACAATAGATCTAATAATTTAAATTGGCAATGAACAATAAAGACTATCAATATAAGCATAAATATTGAAAGGGCAAGAAATTCCAATGAAGAGCACCTGTTTGTCAGCGACGTCTGACTAGTCTGACCTACAGTCCTGGAACCCTTCCCTGGACCTCTGACAGCGGACGTTTAAAGAATTTCTCTCAGGACCAAAAGAGAGGTAAGTAGAAAGTTGGCCTTATCCATTTTATAATTATTTATTCATCTGCTTATGTATCTGAGAGAGAGAGAGGGAGAAAGAGAAAGAGAATTTTGTCTGGTTATTCGCTCTGCAAATTGCAACTGTTGAGACTGAGCCATACTAAAACCATGAGCCAGGAAATTCATTTAGTTTTTCAACGTGGGTGATAGGAACTCCAGTGCTTGAGCTCTCACCTGCTGCTTCCTAGGGAGACTAGCAGGCAGCTATGACAAAAGCAGAGCAACTGGGACACCAGTTGGCACTCCTATGTGTGATACAGACATCTGCAAGTGATGGCACAAATTGATATGCTACAATATGGGTCCCTTCTTAAAAATTAAAAAAGTTAAATTATGATTGTTAAAATTGCAATTAAAAGAAAAATATATTTTAAAAATACCCAAGACACTTAGACATCTCTTGTTCCAAAAGAAAACCTAGTTTCATCAACATTCAAAGCTCAGATTTTATACTTATGAATAGATTGATTAATATAATACATGTTTTAATATTTTGTCAGATCTGGGTATTTACTTTGTGGATGTGGAAATGAGCAAGTGTGGTTCAGTTAAATTTGTCATTTCTGTTGGCATAAATTTAAATAGATTTAGCCTGAGGAATATCAGTGGTTATCATTAGCTTATTTTCAGTAGTAGGGATTGAAATGTGAATATCAGACTGTATAGCACTGGAGAAGGAACATGAGGCATTTCAGAAACATACTTGGGAAGTTTGCTCTGTTCTGTAATTAGTGTCTTTCTGGTGCATGGGTAAATAGGTGCTTATTGCCCTCTCCTCTGAATTGACACCCTCTTTGATAAATTCACTTTGAAGTATAAAATAAATATAGTTTTCAAAGTATGGACTGTAAAATAGGATAGTTTCTAAGAGGGTAACTAACATATTAAAGGGCATATTCCATTCACCATGTAGGTTTATTTTTTACCTTGTGGGGTTAGGGGAGAGAAAATATACTGCTTTTGTGTGAGGATAAGTGAAACATACTAACAATAGCTAAAAATTAGATTTTATAATCCCCAAATAATTAATGATGGTAATTTAAAATCTCAAAATTAATATTGACCAAACATTTAAAATAACATAAAACATTTTGTAACATCAACACTATCATGTTGCTCAATTGAAAAAATCAGAACTGGCTAGAGTAATTTTCCTGTCTATATTGATGCAATTGTGTAAGGATCCTGGTAGACCTGGTGATAGATGTCTCAGGAAATCCATGAGGTATTTGCAAGCTAGCATCACACAAGGAGCTATGTCAAAATAGCTTCTCTTCATGAGATTCCTCAATCTGGTGGTTTTTTCCCAGACAGTTATAGTGTCTCTACTTGACAGCACGCTGAAGAGAACCTTTTGATTTGAAACTTTCACAGAGGCACTACAGAGGGAAGAGAAAGAAGGTAGCAAGACAGATACAGTCTTTGACATCAAGGATTTATATGTGTTCAAAGTGTTAGATGTACCAATCACTCAAGAAAGAAAATACCAGCTGATGTGGAACTACTACGTCCAGTAAGGAATATTGGTGAGCTGCATATATAGGTTCGACATATAACTATTCACACAGCCTTCCAAGTAAAGGCAATGAATTCTCCATTTCCTACTGGAGGATTTATTTAAATAAAATATGCTTATTAAACATTTCCTGTAAAGATGGCTTCATTACTACCGTGGTTTTTCAGAAAGGGTTATATTGCATTCTCATGTAAAATCTAAAACGCCTAATGAGAATGCAATGTTACATGTATTTTTTGTTAAGAGGTAGAAAACATTTAGTGACATCAGCTCTCACCAAGGTCAGAAAATGCTGAGTAAAACCCGAGTTTGTGCCTGTGCTTACAAGTTGCTGTTGTTGGATCCTTTCCCCAGCTGAAGCAGTGTCGTGCTGTGTGCCACCACCATGCATTGACCCAGCAGACTGCTCCTGTCTGCATGTGAATACAATGTTTGTGTATGGATATACATTTGTTTATAAGTCCAAAAAAAAAAAAAGAAAGAAAAGATGAGAAAACACCAGCTGAGTGCAAACAAGACTTTGTCAAACAAAGAGAAGTCTGTCCCTGGGCTTTCCTTGTGCAGCAAAGGAGTAGGCAGACCGGACGGTGCTGCACAAGCAGAAAGGGCAGGCTGAAAGAAAGTAGTGGAGGTTTTATACCTGTTCTGATGTGGATGTTGGTACAGGCTCTGCTTGAGCCCTAATAAGGTAAGAAAAGTTGATCCAAGTTCATTACTGGTCCGTCGTTGGCTTTGCCTGCCTTCGGGGCATACCAAATTTCTGGCTGAGGTCACTGTGGTGTTCACCCACTTCCTGTAACCATGGTGACCATCATTCCAGCCTCTTGGTAATAGTGTGACAAAGTCTTTCTGTCTATTTCCTGCTGGAGAGGGGCATTGTCCCTAAGTGAGATCCAGAGATGGCTTCACAGGTACCGGAGTGTATGGGTGCAGTAACATCTGGTTGAGAGTAACCCATGAGGCTGCACAAATTTTTTCTTGCATGAACCTTAGGAAGCAAGGGACAATAGTTAGTAGGAAACTGATAATTATCAGTTAATTGTAATTAACTGATAACTCCAGTGATAATTATCGGTGGAGTGAATATTGGAATGAGCCATGACATGAGTGAGGATTCCTAAATATCGACACCAGAGTTGTTTCCTGATTCTTGTAGATTATTGAGTATGTTATATTCTGATTGTGAGTTTTTTTTTTTATACAAGTTTCCACTACAAAGGTGCCAAGAATGATTGCAGGACTTCACATTAGCTGAGCTCTGAGTTGTGGCAGTACTGAATATTTTGCCCAAATGGAAACCTGAAAAGCAAGTGAGGTGGTAGGAGAGATAGAGATATTGCGTCACCAAGCTAATTAGGTATCTCTTCATAGACCTGAAACATTTATCATAGGCTGGCTGGGTACATGGTACTGAAAGTGCCAACTAGTATCTGGATAATGGAATGCTGCTGCGACCTTGGGTATGTGTCCAACTGTGTTTCTAAGCATTTATCTTATAGTTTACCTTGTTCTCTGCTGGAGCCTCTACTTCTAATGTCTATACGCCACACTCATCTTGTTACTTCTGGTATTCAGTTTTTCAGGAAAAATTTTAATAATAGAGAATCTGTATCATGGGAAAGTTTTTATGGTAGTAGTGACTACATGGAGCCCAACAGAAAATGCCCAGAACATGTTGCATAGCTTTATCTTTGGCAATTGTCTTTAATTTCTGTCTATAGTTGTTCAAGATTCAGTCTTAAAACCACGGTCTTTCGTCTTTCTGCTTTGTCAGCTGCAATTCACAGACAGATGTATTTATTCATTTGTACACCCACTAAATAAGCATTTTGAGATATATATATATATATAATAACATATCAGGCACTATAGTCATGTGTTATGGTGCATTTCCTGGTTTAAAAGGTAGGGAGAAAAGGAATGGGAGAGACAGAGGAAGATGGAGAAAGAAACTTCCAAGGATATATGAAGGAGATTCAGGTCAGGTAGGAGGTGTCAGATGGGAATTCCAGAAATGGATGTCATCTGACCTACAAGTCCTGATAGCTGAGTGGGAGTTATACAGGGAAAAAAGATATGATTGGGTACAGATTTGTGGAGAAAGCATTCCAGGCAAAAGGGAAGATGCTGATGAGAGAGTGGGAACGGTTAAAGGAACTGAAAGTTGGATATAAGATGCAAGTGAGACCTGTTCAGAGAGGTTGGAGAGGTAAGAAAGGATGGGATCCTGAAAGGTCTTTACATTATCCTGAGGAACTTGGACTTGATCCCCATGACCGTGAAGATCTTAAAAGATTTTAAATGGTAGGAAGTCTGGCATGACATGATGGCTCAACTGACTAATGCTTCATTTACAAGTACTCAGATCCTATATGGGTACCAGTTCACAGCCTGGTTACTCTGCTTCTCATCCAGCTCCCTGCTTATGGCCAAGAAAACAGTAAAGGATGGTTTAAAACCTTGGATAGTGCATCTGCCTGGGAGAAACAAAAGAAGCCCCTGGCTTTTGGCTTCATGTTGGCTGAGCTACAGCCACTGCTGCATTTGGGTAGTGAACCAGAGGATAGAAGATTTGCCTTTCTCTTCCTCTTCTTCTCTTTGTACATGTTCCTTTCAAATAAAAATAAATAAATCTTTTTAAAAATCAAATGATAGAAAGCCTATTTTAGATGTATATCTGGAGAATTATTCTAGTATCTCATTGAGGGGTTTATTTAAAGCTTTTTAAGACAACAAATAGGAAGGCTCATTAAGAGGCTGTGGCAGTTCAAGGAAAGAGTTTGAGGTGGCTGAAAGTGTGATAGTGGGAGTGGAACTCAGTAGAGGTAAAGGGATTAGATGTGTTAAAAGGGTGGAAGCGGCTATTTCTTTAATTATTTCTTACCTGTTAAGTTCTCTGCTGTGATGAAAAAATAGGCATGTGGCTGTTTCTTCATTAGATCTCTGATAATTCCTTCTAAAAAAACTTTCCCAAAACAGTGTATTTGTAACCACCTGGCTGGATTGTACATATTTGTATGAGTTTTGTGAGAAAAAGCCACCTTTTAAACATACTGTTCCACTAGGATTCCATTACTCATACAATACCATGTATATTTGCTGTCATATCACCAATGTCTCTTCTGGTTGCCATAGACAATTTCAAGCCCTTTCAAACCTTTTGCCTGCAGCAGTATGTAGGTCTTTCTAGCTGTGTTTTATGTGCACTTATGCTGGAAAACACCCTTCTTGAATCTGAACAGGTGTCTTTGATAACACTTCAACAACAAAATCAATAATTTGCAAACATTCTGAGCTTAAGAATTCCTAGAGGAATAAGTTATGTGAAAAGTTTATAGGCCCTAGCATTAGGTACTGCAATTGTGTAGGCACAGCTCAGGACTCAGAATCCTACTGTAAATAATGATTTAGGTAAGTGTGAAACAAATGAAAAAAAAAAAGGTCACATTTTCCCTCTCAGAAACGGAAAATAAAATTTAGTAAATATTATTGGTAACTTCATAGATTTCTCAAGTAGAAATTGAGATATGAATCTACTGAGGTAAATAATGAAGAAAATAATTGTTACATTTATCCCTTTCACTATTTTTATTAGCTATAATCAATTTAAAATAATAAAGGTATTTAAAAACGTATTTTAAAAAAAAAAAAAAGATTTATTTAGTTTCATTGGAAAGGTCGATTTGCAGAAAGAAGCAAAGATGCAGATGGCTATAATGGCTGGAGCTGAGCTGATCTGAAGAGAGGAACCAGAAGCCAGGAGCTTCTTCTGGGCTTCCAACATGGTTGCAGAGTCCCAAGGCCTTGGGCCATCTTCTCTTGCTTTCCCAGGCTACATGAAGGGATGTGGATAGGAAGTGGAGCAGCTGGGACTCAAATTGGTGCTCATGTGCGATGACACTCTTGGAAGATTAGCCAGCTGAGGCACTACTGGCTGCCCAATCCTTTTTTTTTTGTTTGTTTGTTTGTTTTGTTTTCTATTTCTTTATTTTTTTAAAAAAGATTTATTTTCATTGGAAAGAAAGATATACAGTAAAAAGGAGAGATAGGGACAAAGACAAAAACTTGTTTTTTTTTTAATATGTTTGATTGTTATTTATAACCCACACCTGTATTTCTGTTGAACTATGTATTTCTTACTTATTTGTTGAAATCTTTTTCAGCCTTGGATAATAATATGAATTTAAAATATTATGTAAAATATTTTAAACATTAAAATAATGATGGCATGGAATGTATTCAATAAAGGAATAATGAAAGTGATATTTTATAACCTACAGAATTCACACTATCCAGCGTACAGGACAAATAATAGTTATATATTGCTATGAGACTCACAGTATATTCATATGATGGAATCACAGGTCTGTGTTGGAGTGGTTAGACACAGTGTGCGTTTTGTAGTCGGCATGCCAGCATTACTTGTGAGGTTGCTGGAAGTGCAAATTCTTGGCCCCACCTTGACCTATTGAGTTAAATCTTTTTAGGTAGGATCCAACAATCTGTGTTTTAACAAGCCATCTGGATGATTCTGATATATATAAAAATTTGAGTACAATCTATCTTGTGGACTTACATCTCTATCTGGACACTGAGTGGGAATTTGAAGTAGATCTCAACCTGTGAATGTTTCCTGACTTTGTTCTCCAGCACAGGTTCATGTCTGGATTGTGTATAATATGACTCTGGCCCTGCCTTAAGTGACAATAAAACAGTAGGGGATTTAAAATGTAGAAGTAAATTTTTTCTCTCTGGAAAGATTTCTTGTCTGAAAAGATTAGTCTAGTTGAGCCATCCTGGACATATTTTACCCTCCATGATGTTAAATCCATACAGTTTTAGTTGTTCTACTCAGTCGTGGAATCACTAGATTCTGAAATCCACTCAGTATCTCAGAAAGCACCTCTTCAAGGAGCATATATGTCTGCATTCTATCCAGAAAAATAAAAGGAGGAGGTGGAGAAGATGGACATGTCTTCAGGGATGTATATGTTGCCTGTACTTCCATTCTGTTGCCCAGCACTAACAGTGTTCATTTTTAGCTTATAAGCAGGTGGGAAGTATCATCTTGACTCTGAGATGTGGTATCTCAGGTAGGCATCCAAAGGTGTTATTACTGAGAAGCAAAAAGAAGAAAGAAATTGAGTAGTATGTGTTTGGGGGCATAGTGGTATATGTACACTTATCTGGCAAATATGGATTTCTTTTTCTAAAAGATTTATTTATTTTTTATTTGCAAGGCAGAGTTACAGACAGAAACAGAGAGAGTGTATATGTTTCATTCACTGATTCACTCTCCAAATGACTGCAATGGCCAGAGTTGAGCTGATCTGAAACTGAGAGCCAGGAGTTTCTTCTAGGTCTCCTACATGGGTGCAAAGGCCCAAGGACTTGGGCCAAAATCTGCTTCTTTCCCAGGCCATTAGTAGGGAATTGGATTGGAAATGACGCAACTGGAACTTAAACTGGCACCAACATGGGATGATGATGCTACAAAGTGGTTTTTTTTTTTTTAAAGATTTTTTTTTTTTAATTGGAAAGTCAGATACACAGAGAGGAGGAGAGATAGAGAGGAAGATCTTCCATCTGATGATCTCCCCTAGTGGTCACAATGGCTGGAGCTGAGCTAGTCCAAAACTAGGAGCCAGCAGCTTCTTCCAGGTCTCCCATGCAAGTGCACGGTGCCAAGTTTTTGGGCCATCCTGGACTATCTTCCCAGGCCACAAGCAGGAAGCTGGATGGGAAGCAGGGCTGCCGGGAATAGAACTGGTGCCCATATAGGATTCTAGCACATTCAGGGTGGGGACTTTAGCTGTTACACTATCGCGCTGGGCCTGCTACAGACAGTCATAACTTGCTAGGTTCAGCATAGCTCCAGGTATGAATTTATGACTTCTCCCTTTTTATCTTTCTCCTCTTCTTTTAAATTTTTTCCAATGGGCTATGGACAAGAACAAACATTTTTATTTATTTTTATTGCAAAGTCAGATATATAGAGAGGAAGAGAGACAGGGAGGAGATCTTCTGTCCAAAGACTCACTCACCAAGCATCCGCAAAGCCTGGAGCTACGCCGATCTGAAGCCAGGAACCCAGAGCCTCCTCCAGGTCTCCCACATGATCAGGGTCCCAAGGCTTTGGTTCGATCTCATTGCCTTCCCAGGCCACAAGCAGGGTGCTGGATGGGAAGCACGGCTTCCAGGATTAGAGGCGGTGCCTACATGGGATCCTGGCACATTAAAGGCAAAGACTTTAGCTAGTGGGCTACCACGCCGGGTAACATTTTACTTCTCTTACATGTTTTGATTTCAGTTTTTAATCAAGTGCTTTAGTCATTATAAAAGTTTTATGGAAAAAATTATGCTCAATTCTACAGAAGATATATTGATAAACTGACTATTTCTATATCTGCGTGCATAGTTAATCTATGTAAGCATGCGTAGACCTATTTTATATATATATATATGAATTTATATGTGACACTTTTCATCATGAACTTTGCTTCACTTAAATGTCAATATTTGCCTATGTTTGTGAAGACATAGCGACATTCATATTTTTATGGTGCTTCTAATAGTCCACTTCTGGAAATGTTTGTGTTATGCTATATGAGAGATAGGTTCTAGAACCTTTGGAGAAATGTCAAAATAACATGATAATGTCAATGGCTTATCTCAGGCAAATTTAAATAATTTGCTTCTCACTTTTTCTAACAGTATTTTGTGACATTTGAACTAGACAATGGATGAATACAAATGTGTTATATGCTCTTTACTGGAGATACCTACTGCAAAATGATTATTAAAAAGGCTAAGAATCATCCCTTTCTGTAAAATATTCAGCTTTTTAAGCTGATTGCTATTAGCTGCTCATATTATTTTAATTAGAAGAAAACATGGCTGCTAAAAATCAGCTGAAGGTTCTATAAATAAAAGTATCCATCTTGCAGAGCGAAATTGTAATTAACCTTTTAGCATGTCAACCTTTCCACTAGAATTTCACAGGGGTTGAAGCCATTTGTTTTGTTCAAAAATCATATGGGTTATTTTTCATCTTTATGTAATCCAAATCTGGAAGAGAGTGCTGCTGAAATACAAACTCACTGTTCATCAGCTGTCATTTAAAAACTCATATCTTTATCTAAATGCAAAGATATCCAATTGTGACAGTGCATTTTGGGGGTGGGGGAAATACAAGGGTAGAAGTATCTCTTTTTTTAACCTATCTACCCATTCAAGCCAGTTTGTATCCTGACCTGCTTTGGGAATGGAAGGTTTCTTAATGATAGACTACTGATGATTGAAGCAATGCCAGACTGTAATCACCAAGAATCGTATAGTCCACTTTTTACCTCATTATCCAGATGAAAAGTGTTTTCATAAGCTGTTTGCTGGAAAATCCATATTTGACATAAATAAATATTTTCTGCTGATTGATTTTGTAAGTTGCTATGGTTGTGTGTGTGGGAGAAATACCAGATCAAAACACAAAGGATGCCTGGACCTGAATTCTTTGCAGTCCCTGGTTGCCAGAAAAATTAGTTTTCAGGGAAATGTTTCTAATTGTTATGCAGTCAATGAAATCCATCAAACACAACTATGGCAACCACTGTCAGAGCCTGACCTTATAAGCAAAAATGTCCTGATATTAACTCAGTTTCTATGGTTACATTTGCAATAAATGTGGTATTTTGCTATTTAAAATTCACTACTCTCAAACCCTCTGTGTTTATTATAACAACCAGCATCAACTACATTATATTTATTAAAATTACTGAAAGAACCAAAAGAGTTTTCCAGTTTGCAAATACATATGTATCTCCCAACTGATTCCATCAATTTTATTTTAATTATAAAACTCAAAGGTCTTTTCTTTAAAAAAAAAATTACTTATTTATTTGAAATGTGTGGTGACGAGGAGGTCTTCTAACCTTTGGGGCTCACTCCCAAATGCTCACACCTGGGAATGGGTTGGGCTGAAGTCAACAGCCAGGAAATCCATTCAGATCGCCCACATAGGTTGCAAGAACCGGACAACCTGCAACATCACCTTTGCCTTGCTAGGTACATTTTCAGGCGGCTAATTGGAAACAGAGCCCATGATTTGAACTGGCACTCTAACATGGGAAGTGGGTATCATAAGTGGTGTTTTAACCCTCTGTGCCTCAGCATCCACCTGCTCCAAGTATAGGATCAGTAAATGCTTGAAACTACTCACTGCTAAGAATGATTCTTCTTTGACCTTGACTTTTCTGTCCTTGGGTCCTGTGCCTTTCTGAAGCTCAGTTCCTTATGAAAAAGCACTTTTTAATCTGTACATGTACCATCTGTAAATGTTAGTTATTGCTATTGTGCAGAACATAATATCAAGTAATAAGATAAATGCTTAAAACCAAGGAGTCAGTGAGCATTGAACCTTAAAGATAAAGATGAAGTAAGCATCTAGAATCATGAATAAAAGAAGACAGAAAAGGACAGAGGTGAGTTGGAAATTGCTGAGCTATAAAACCAGGGCAGTAGGCATCTTCTGATCTCTTTCAACCTTCACCAACACTCTTTCCCTTAATTGAAATCTTGTTTGATAAGAGGTTTTTGAAGTGGCCCCCAAGGATCCTTACTTCTCAGTGTTTACATCCTTTTGAAATCTCCTAATATTGAATGTAGACTGGATCAAATGATTCATGGCTGATTAATGAAACACAGCAAAATGAATCACTTTTGTGATTTTATTACAAAAAGACAGTGATTCCATCTTGACAGCACTCTCTCAGTTGCTGGCACTGTCTCATCCTTTATTGCTTTCTCATTCTCATGAATCAAGCTGCCATGTGGTTTTGAAAGATGTTCTATAGAAAGCTTTACATAGTAAGAAACGAGAAGCTTCTCGCCAAGCACACATGAGGAAGTGAGACTTCAGCATCTACAAACAAATGAATCTTGTTGATAACCATATGAATGAGCATCAAAAAGGATCACACCTACACTACTGATTATATAAACTGATATAATTGTTATTGTTATTTTAAGCCACCAAGTTTGAGATAATTTTGTGGACAACTACGATTAAATAATACAGCCAGTTTCTGAAATAGCTGTACAACTCTGACTGAAAAGGGGCAGGAAAGAGTGAGAATAAGGGTTGATGGGAAAGGTCATCTTAGCATGCAGGTAGGGAATCACCATCCAGAGACAGAACAGAAGGACAGAAGGGACAGAGTGAAACAAACAAACAAACAAACAAACAAACAAAAAGCCCGAGGGCCTGGCACAAGCAGTATTTTCTGTAGTCAATGTTTAAGCTGGAAACAGAACAGGATAGCCTGAACATTTAAAATCAGGGCATCAGGGCAGCAGTCAGCACTGTGGCCTAGCCAGTAAAGCCACCACTGGCAATATAGTCTGCCCCACAGCCAGTCCGGCTCTAGGAAAAACAGCTATGTCCTAGGAAAAACAGCAGATAATGACCCAAGTGTTTGAGCCCCTGCCATCTATGAAGGAAAACTGTAAGAAGCCTTTGGCTCCAGATTTTTTCCTGGCTGAATACCAGCCACTGTGGGCATCTGGGAAGTGAACCAGCAAAGAGAAAACCACTCTCTCACTGAAATTCTGTGTCTAGGGAAAATGTGGCTGTAAGTGTACAGTGTATTACAAAATCCCCTGCTGTCCTCAAGGTTACTGTGCATCAGAGGAATAACAATTAGAGAGTCCATTATGCACTTGGTGGATCTCCCCACATTACCCTTGCTTTAAAAAGAAGCACTATTTACACAATAGATCTCAGGCTTTTTCCTCTGATTCACAGGATAATAGAAGATGATGATGCCTGTGTGTGTTTGTGTGTGTGGTCAATCTAATCTGAGAAAAGTACGTTGGGAGCTATGCTGTCTGAAGCCATTCAGTGCAGCTGTGCTTGCTGAAATGCCTCTCACCATGCTTGCACAGTATGTCGCCAAGTAAAAAAAAAAAAAAAGTAATAGCAACAACAACAACAAAAAACATGTTTCTTCAGACATCTGCGACTTTGATGATAATAGCAAAGAACTTTCTGCAGCCATCATCCAGTTTGGGGATCAGAGAATGTTGATAATGTCATATGGGTTGTGGAGAGAAGGATTTCAGGAATATTATGAGTGATTAGTTTATAAACTAAGATGTAAAGATTTGTTTTGGGTCTTTTGCATTTGAGTTGATTTTAACAAAACTTGGATTAGCAGTTTATGCCTAAATTTGTCAAAGGACTTCATCTCATTGACTGGGAGACTACTGATAGGCCCCACTTACTGTATCTGTCATATTTTCTAAGAGATCAGCTGAAGTGTAGTTGAAAATCATACACCATCAGTCTGCTACCTTTTCCTTGCTGCATATCTATGCTTTTCACAGAAGAAAATGTTGGCCAAGGTCTCCCTGCTTCTGTTACACCAGGCCTGCTTATAGGATAGAGCCCATCCTTACTTAGTGTCATCCACTCCTCGGTATTCACACTTCTGCCCTGCTCACACATCTTTACAGCCATTAGTTAAGTAATTTCCTCATTCAGTAACAGATCACCAGCTGGCAGCCAGTGATCTCAGCAACTCTCTCATAGGCAACTTTCTGCTACCCCTGGAACAACAGCTTCCTCCCAGGATTTAGTCATGGTGTTGAAAAAGTGGACACACTCTGACATTTGCATGACATAGAAAAAAAATTTTTTGGGGGGGGCTGACATTGTGACATATAAGGTAATACTGCCATCTGTGATGCTAGCACCCTTTTTGGGCACTAGTTCAAGTCCTGACTTTCACTTCTGATCCAGATCCCTGCCCTATTAAGTAAATGGGGCAGAAGATGTTGGGTCCTGGTACTCATGTAGAGGGCAAAGAGGAAGCTTCTGGCTTCTGGTCCCTGGTTCCTGACCCCTGGCTTAGATATGACCTAGCCCTGGGAACTGTGGCCATGTTAGGAATGAACCATAGAGTGAAGATTTTTTCTTTTTCTTTGTGTAATTGTATTCCTAATAACCAATAAATATGTATTTTTAAAAAATTCTAATAGACTCATCCACTTCTTCTAGACCTTGTCTCTTCTTTGAGAAGATGGGTCAAGGGAATAGTTTCTTTAGGCATGTCATTAAAAATTCTAACTTGCAATTATAGATATGTGAGCATATATTTACTTTTATAACGTTTAGATTGAGATATTATATGGTTATGCCACTCTCTTCTGTCCCATTCTCTTTCCTTTCAGGATAATTTTTATTGCGTTTTAGTTTGACATTATTATTCTAAATAATGTGTTTAGGATGTTTATTTATCATTTATAGCTTCCTTTTCTCCTTTACTCTCATAGATAAGTTATTATTTAAATTGTAAAAAGGGTTAATTTTCAAAATTCTGGCACAAATGCATATGTAGATTTTGTCAATATTTTGCACAACTTTCCTGTAGCTACCTAAGAGGGGTATTTTATGAAATGTGCATATCTGAAAATATTTTACTCTTGAGTGAAAAAAATCTGTACTGAAAATAATTTTCTGTCATAGAAAAATCTGATGTTATTCTGCTTTTTCACATTTGAATGGCACACTGCTTCAAAATTTGTTTTAAGTTTATCTCTTTAATATGGAGTTCAAATATCAAAACAATAAATGCATTAGTGACATTTTAGCATGGTGCACATGAAAGCTGGGCCTGGGGTGCATGCCTGGCTGGGCTAAACCATAGTACCCACCTGCAAGCGTTAGAGTAGTGTTCTGTATGTTAACTGCCAAAGATCAAATAAAACATTTCTTATTTCACTAAGTTTAAGTCTCCAGTTACATGTATTTTATTTCAAAAGACAAGATCTCATCCTTTCCATAACTAAATTTTTTCATTATTTTACACACATATATATGTATATATATGATGCATATATAGGCTTATTCCATATCTTGGCTTTTATGAATTGAATTGTTTTAAACATGCTATAATCAATCTTCTTATCTTGAAGTAGTCATATTTGTCTATTTTTGCTTTTACTGCCCTTATTTTTCCCATGTTATTTAAGATATCTTTGGCTAGGCCAGTGTCTTGCAGGTTTTCCCCTGTTTTCATCTAGTAAATGTATTTCAAATCTTATATTTGGATTTTTTTCCATTGCTAATAGCTTTACATATAGGGTGTGAATATATAGGAGTTTTATTTCATATTTCTTTTTTAAAATAAAGATTCATTTGTTTTTATTGGAAAGGTGGATATACAGAGAGGAGGAGAGACAGAGAGGAATATCTTCCGTCTGATGGTTCACTCCCCAAGTGACCACAATGGTTGGAGTGGAGCCAATTCGAAGCCAGGAGCCAGGAGTTTCTTCTGGGTCTCCCACGTGGGTGCAGGTTCCAAAGCTTTGGGCCATCCTCAACTGTTTTTCCCAGGCCACAGGCAGGAAGCTAGATGGGAAGCAGGGCTGCTGGGATTAGAACCAGTGCCCATATGGGATCCATTAGCCTAGTACCGGATGAGAAGAGGAGCAGCCAGGATAAGAACAAGTCCATATGGGATGCCAGCATGGCATGTTGCACCTTTTCTATTGATACCGGAAGACCAGCATCAAGTATTCTTAAATTGTTTATATGTTAGAGATTTTATATCTAGGTGACTGACAGAAAATGTCACTGCAAATAAATATTGAAAATTTGGAGAAAAATGAATATTTATGATTATTGATTTTATTTTTCCCAAAATTACCAACTGCATATCTAAAAGATACAAGCCCTTTCCCATGTCACTTTGTCATAAATGCTAACTTCAAAGGGTGAATTCTATTCAGGAGTTATTAATGGATAAAATATTTGCTGTAATTTATTAAGTAAAGGCTGTGAGCCACAAGATATAAGTAGAAAAAAAGAATGTGATGACAAGGGGAGGCTGCAAATGTCCTGAGATCCTGCTCCCACAAAATCCTTTTTGTTCTGAACAAAAAAGAACCCTGATCTCTAAACAGAATGATCAGATCTCACACTGTTAATGATAGTGTTCAAACTGCTGTTCATTTTGAGTTATTGGAATCACTCTAGGCTTACGAATATCCAGCTACTTTAGAAAAAGTTTTCTTTATCATTCATAAAAAATGTATCAAAAATCTTTCACCAACAATAAGAGTTTTTTTTTTCTCTAAGGCAAGAGAATAATCAGCCCAATTCTTACTTCTCTACATTCTTGTGAACAACATAGAATCAGGCTGTCACATGCTGTGTTTGAAGGAATGAAGTGTCTTTAGGGAATTTCCCTCATAGGGCAAGAAGAACTTTCTTTAATTGTGTGTTTATCCTCCATAGACCCTGGAACTAAGAACACTGGAATTCAATACGGTTCTATTTTGACTTACTAAATCCTGATGTACAACTTTTTCACAGTCTCACTTTTATTTCCTTATCTATAACTTTTCATTTTTATATGTGTTCAAGCTTAAAGAAAAGTTTTAAGAATAATTTAAGGAACTAGAGATATGTACATGGTCATGAGTTGTTTACAGTTGTCCCATCTACTTCTGTGAACACATGATCTCTGTAATCATGAAGAGGCATGAATATCTACTTCTAGATAATTCAATGTGTGTTTCCTAGGAACCATGTGCAATCCTTTACCTCTTTATGGTGCTCTTATTAAAATCAGGAAATTTTCTAGTCCCCAACATATTGATAATCCAAACCAAGAGTGTGTATTCTATTTTTCATATCTCTGTTATACTTAAATTGAGAACTGAGCCTTATCTTTACTTGACTTTTTTGACTTTAAGTCTGTGAAGACTATCAATCCATTATTTTATAGATATCTCTAAATTTGTTTTTAACTGATCTTTCATCATTATTAGCTTCAGGTTATGAAATGCCATCAGGAATTCCAATGCAGTGTTATTTTATCTTTCTCAGTGAATCATATTGAAAGGTCATGATTTACACTACACTAATATTGGTGAAACTAGTTTTTGTCACTTGGATAAAATGATGGCTACCATTTTGAGAGAGTGTATCAGTTTATCACTGTTTTTCCTTCACGGATAATAGAAACATGTGGATACATACTTTAATATTGGGTAAATACTCTATTATCAAACTGTAATCTACTAGATTTAATATTTACTCGTGGTCTTCTGCTTACACAATTGTTTCTCACTCTTCATTTTTATCTCCCTTTTCATTATTTCTTTATTTATATAGATTCAACAGATTTCACATATTCACAATACAGATTTAGTAGCATAGTAATACTCCCCACTGTACCCTCTCATTCCCTCATCATTGACCACTCTCCTTCCTTTTTTGTCATTTTTACAATGGTATGCTTTCCTCTCACTTCACAATCATGGTTTGCTTGCTGCTTGTCCTTATTTACTCATCTATTTATGTCAACATGGAACCAAGGATTCTTATTTTATTCCCTAGATTACTATCTATTATAATCTCTTTATTTTGGTGATCCAGTTGTCCAAGATTTGACCTCTGGGAATCATTTCAAGTTCATTCATTTGTTTATTTCATGCATTAATTTATTCCCTTCTGATTTTTCTTTTAGTAGAATTCTCAGGCTTGTCTTCTACTTTCCTTGCCTCATTCCTGGTTTTATCAATTAATTTTAATATTTCTGCTTCCCTTTGGTGGGAATAAAATTTAGAAACCAAGGTCTGGAGTGTGTTCATGTTACTGCTTTTTAAAGTGTCACTGTCATCTTGGTGAATGTAACTAGCAGATGCTTGTGTGTGCATGTGTAATTGAGAAACCTTGTTACACTCTCTTCAGCATTGAAAATTCAGAATTGATAAGCTGTAAAAGCAATCTTGGTAGCTAAAACTTAATATATTTATTGAAATTTTATTTTTGAGATGAAAGTCCTCATGCATTAAACTGAAAAAATCAAAAGCATGCAAGTCAACAAGATCTAAGGAATGCACAGACCAATGTGAGCCATAATTTAAGATTACAGACCACATAGTTCTTCAGAAAGTTTCCTAATCCTCCCACCTAATCAATATGATTTTCCAAAACCCAAACAGTTTTTTAGCTGTCATCATTTGGCTGGGGTAGTTGCTCAGTTTGCTCTGTTCTTCTGCTATGGTACAAAATGGGCTGCCGTATTCTCCATGTGCATCAGGGTCTGAGTCCTGCGCACAGAGGCCTTCTCCAGGCGACCCAAGCTCTGCCAGATCTCCTGCCTCTGGGGCCTACAAACCTGGCACCCCTCTCACAAGTATACCCAAGGACCAGAGCCAGGTGACCCAAGTCCCACTGGATACCCCATCCCCAGGGCTCATGGACCTGGCACCTACCTTTCAGGCAGGCCATAGGCTCCAGTCCTGGTGACCAGAGCCACACCAGACACTGGCCCCTGGGGCTCACAAATCTAACACCCACTGTCCCCAAACTGGCATGGCTCACCTCACCTCAGCATGCACTATTGTATTGTGCAGCCTGGTTCAGTCTAGTCTGCCCTCGGTTCCAGTTCCTGTTGGTGGGTGCTACAGTCTAATCTAGCCCAGACTGATCCCTATCCCAGCCCTAATGTGAACTGGTTGTTGTTGTGGCCAAATGTGGCTCCTCCTGCACCTCATGCTGGATCTCAGAACTGCCAGTGGATGTTATGAATTGGCCCAGTTGATCTGTCCCAGGACCTGATCTACATGTAGGCTAGTGGGTACTGTATCCTGGCATGGTCAGGCCTGCTCCTTGCCTTGATTCTTGTGCTCACCTGCAGAGATTGCATCCTGACAAAGGAGTTTCCCAAGCTCCTCTATCAGGTCTCCTCCCAGTGGCAGTTTTCATGCACATATGTGGGTTCTTGCCCCAGGTTGACTTTGTCTACCTCTTGCTCTAGCAGGAATAGTGGCCTTGCTAAGCTGGCCAGCACCCATTTTTGTTCTTACTGTTGGATATTGCAGCACAACAATACCTGGTCCACTCCCAGACATAGCTTTCACATGGTTCAGTGGGAGTCAAGACCTAGCCCAACCTGTTCTACACCTTCCCTGGCTCTCATGAGTACCAGTGGATGCTTGAATCTAGCCTAGTCTGCCAATCCCCAGACCCAGTCCTCATCCATGTCAATGAGGCTGTAGCTATGTCCAGCCCAGACTGCTGTCCTCAGTTTGGCTCCTGTGCTCACCAGTGGGAACTACAATCCTGCTGGGGTGTCGCCTTAGCTCCCCAGCTAGGCCTATTCCCATCCATAGCTCTTGGACATGTCAGTGGAGATTGCAGTTCCACAGGGGTGAGCCCACATCTCCCCCACAGATTCTGCTACCAAACCCGATTCTCTCACATGCTAGCTATTGTCACAGCCCATCCTAGCATCTACCATCCCCTGTTCTGACTCTCACTGGTAGGCCTCAGCCTCAACTTCAGCGTGTGCCAGGGAGTGGTGCTTGTTGATGGTTGATGCTAATTACCCCAGCTCAGGTCTCCTATGTGTGCTTGTATTTTAGCCTGATCAATAAATGCCCTCCTGTTCCCCCTCCAAATCATATGATCTCAGCCCCTCTCTTACATACATATACAGTGGCCTTATCCATGGGAAGTCCCTTAACAGTAATTCTTCACCTGGATATGAACCCACAAATCATAAGTCACTAATAACTGTATGATCGCCCTTTCTCCCTGCAAATCCTCACCACCAAGCCCCCAGAGCAACCCACCAGGTCACCCAAGGGTTTCACCGAGCACCTTTGGCTCCTGGGGCTGAACAGGTTCTCCCCTAGGGAGCCACATGGCCTGGCTGAATGCACCTGACAGTCAAAAAACTTTCAGGCTGGGGAAAACCCAAAGGCCCACTGAGTCTGCCCTTCCCCAGGGAGCCATTCCACTTGACTGTCCGCACCTGTGGCAGTCACAAAGCCTCCAGATTCAACATTTTTTTTTTTTGTTTAAATAAAAAGCATCATAAGCTTTGTGAGTGGAGAAAGGGACTGGAAATCAGTGTTTCATAAAAGCTTCCTAGATAATTCTAATGTGAAGTCAAGGTTAAGAATATGAGTGTTAACTGTGGTCGCTGAGTCTCACCTTCTACCCTATGTTGCTTTGTTTAAGGGAAATATTGTGTAAGGTTTTAAAAATAATAGAAATTAGGTGACATTTCATTTTCTTTCTGTAAGTAAGACTTAGCCCATACGTCTGTTAGCCAGTATATTACAAAAGAGATGGGAGAAGAATTTTCTGTTTCATCATTTTATTACCTAAGAATGATTGGTGTGAGCAAACATACCACATCCTATGTAATATATTTTGCAGGGGGAAGGATTTTTACCTTTAAGATAAGATTAGATGAAGAATTATGTTGGTGATTGTCGGCTTTTGACATTTGTGATACAGCAAGAGCTATAATCATAAGGGTCAGATGTACTTTCAATTTACAAAGGACTTGCCCTTGTGTTCTTGACTTTCACTTCAGTCTTTAGCAATTGATTTGATGCCTGGAAGAGATATAAGGAGTGCTTATCAGCAATTCTAGTTTTTTTTTTTTCCCTAGCCATTTGACAGTTCTTCACCTACCTTGAACAAAGTCTGAGAATGATCCCATAGCCACTGACAGTAACATAAAATCTCTTTGAAGAAGTCACATGAAAAATGAAAAATGCACATTTCACCCTTAACTTTGGAAAAAGAATAGGAATGTGAATGAAATTCATATGTGTACATATCATAAAATTAATGTCTGAATATAATTAACAAAATACAGTACAACAGGAGAAAATATAAACAAGATGCTATAAAAGGCATCTTACTCGTAATGAGGACTACAATTAACTGAAAAGTTTGAACTTTTTTTTTATATTCAGAACTTCACCTGAAGAAAAAAAAAAATCCAAGTGAAAGCTAAAAATAGCAGAGGTAGAACTTCTCTTTCCAATGCTGTGCTGACTGACAGGCTGAGGACCAGAATCATTTGCACTAAATGCTGACTTCAGTGCTTTCTTTCCAGCTGCTCTGCACTATCTGACCAATTTCTGCTCAGATTTCACTGTTTGATCTTGAGATTACTGGAGTAATTGAAAATTAATCACTCACCGTCCATTAAAACCAAAAAACAAAAACCTTTTAGCTTGTGCCATAATGATAAAATTTCATAAAGATATTGGAATTCTTCTTGTTTTAAGAATGGGCTCTATGAATACTCCTGCAAAACTCTGTGTTTTTATACTGCATTCCTTTTAGGCACTTTGACAATTCCACGAAGAGAGCCAGCCAGGTAACGCTCCCCAAATAAATTCAATCTTTCAGGTATTTATAAAAACAACAACAACAACTACAACAGAATTTTGAACAGTCATAATTTTTAAATTGTTTTGTTATAAATGCATGGCATTCTACTGGTTTTCAGAATTTATCAATTCACAACAAAACATTTAAAATGATGTCCTTTCCCCTGAGGTCTGCTGCCTGCTCTGTTCAGAGGGGTGCCCGGAGGGTGGAGGAAGGGAAAAGCGCTCCTCATTATTGAGGAGTTAGAACATCCTCTGCCTCCTTCACATGCCTCCCTAAACAAAGTGATGCTGGAGGAGGGACTCTCAAGGCCCCCTTTCTCATGGGGAGTTTTTGCCCTTGGAGGTAACTCTTTCACTGTGATTTCTCTCTAACGAAGCAGGTGAAAGGCCATTTGGCACTAGCAGGTTCATTTTACTTCAGCTGCCTGTGAAGAGCACGGTTGCCAGGCAACCACGTCTCAGGCTTGCTTTGTGCCTACATCAGGCTGGGAAATTTGGAGGTTTGAGGTTGTTTTCTGCTGCTGCAGACCGAAATGTCTTTAGATTTTCTAGACCTTTTTTTTTTTTTCCTTTTTTTAAAATTCTCTAAGTAAATCTATGTTACCCCTCTTAATTTTCTTTCTTTTGGAGAAGAGGGTGTTTAGAATGTATATGGGTATAGTTTCACATGAAAATCTCCCAACCCTAACTTCAGAATCAGAAGTAATTTACATTTAAAAGAAGAGCAAATGAATATCACAGCTGTATTTTGCATTCCTTTCTGTCGGCTTAATTTCTTTCATTTTCTTTCCACCATTCTTTTCCTTCCTAAAATTTTTATTAGCTTTCCTCTTTGTTTTTCTGTATTCTACCTCAGCTTCCACGTTTTTCTTTTATCTTTCGTCCTCTGGTGAAACGAACCCTGCTATATTTGCATTCATCTTCAGTCAACTACTCATCCTATGGAACTATGAACTGTTTTCTAATGATTCATTTATATTTGAAAGGCAGAGGAACACAAACACACAACACCACACACACACACACACACAATGTCAGAGATCTTCCATCTGCTGGCTTATTTCCCAGAGGGTTGAGCCAGAATGTAATGAGGCAACATTCCTATCTCCCATCTAGGTGGTAGGGACAGAAGTACTTGGGCTGTCATCTGCTGCCTGCCAGGGTACGCATTAGCAGAACGTTGGATCTAAAACACAGAATACTGGCAGTTAGAAACAGGCACTTCAATATGGCACACAGGCATTCCCAGCAGAGGCTTAGCCACAACACAAATTACAGGAATAGTGATTTTGAAATGTCAAATTATATTTACAACTTAGCTGACCGATTATTCATTCTTATTTCTGAACTAATTTCTGTTTAATCTGTGGCTAGGAAATGTGAGGAAGACATAATTGACAAATTATTCTCTACTGTTACTTGGGCCTATCTTTTTCCTGGCAGGAAAGCTGCACCATTGTCCTTTGCACCTCCCATTGTGCTCTCTACGCTTCTTGATGCATTCCATTAGCTTTGAAGTCATTCAGTTCTCCAAGTTATCATAATCTGTATCCATGTCGGACAGTTTCTTATATACTTGGTCTTATAAAGATAGTTGATTGTCACTCAATTTGAAAAGACATGAAAAGAACATGCTTTCCTTTGCTCTTTATTTATAAATCTGGGAATGACTCATGATAAATGACAGCAAATTTGTCTGGCTATACCTTTATTATCAGTGCTGAATTCTGGTGCTGTAAGGGACAATATCTGATAGTGACCAAAGGAATGAGATCAAAATTCTTCTGAAAAGTTGTACATTCCAGATAGCAACACAAAAACATCTTTTGGTAAACTTTTGTCTTGCCTTCCCCTAAAAAACAAGCTAATATTTATTTAATTATTACTAGCAAGAGATCAAGTGGTCCACAAATTTACTTTCTTTCTGGAGATTTATTATGACATGGAAATGGAATAATTCATAGCAATTACATGAAGATTACAGATAGATTTTTGTGGTAAATCTTAAAATAGTAATAACCATAGTTTCTAATACATTATTACACTTTAATGCAATATGCAGTTCTATGTTTCTAAAATCTAAAAATAAAAATCAAGTTTTATATGTAGTATAAAAAACCTTGTTAGAAGTATCATATTCTTTGACACATTATGCAGTCTGAACTCTGTACGATTGTAGGCAAGAGAAAGGAGCTATGGATTTTCATTGGAGTTGAATCCCTAGCCAGGTTCTATAGTTTGTGCCAAGATTTCTTTGCATTGTAAAGTTGTGAGGTTATAGAGTATATGTTCTCCATGACACAATCTACTACTGAACATTTGAGAATGTATGTTTTAAGAGAGGAACCTATTTAGGCTTATATCAAGGAGTAAGGGTGATGATTCAAAAACATCTGGAGCTCTTACATGTTCTTTATACAGAAGACCTTTCAGTGTCACTATCCACTTCATACTTTCTTAGCATGATAATAATCATATAGTACAAAAATCTATGTATTTAAATCACATCCTATACATTTCCCCCAGTTTATACTGCCCATGACATTATCCTCATTCTCCTCTCCTGCTAAAAACCAGAATAGGTTTAAATGAACATTGTACTCAGTGAAAGTGAGTGTAAATTAAGCTGGCATTTATGGCTGTCATTATTATTTGTTAAATTTGCCTTTCCTGCTTCATTCCATCACTCCTTTGTTTATATTTCTGGCCAGGGAAACTAGTTAAATATCACTGTTGATCTTGGCTCACTCTGGTTCATCTCTTAAAGACAGAAATTGTGATAACATTATAATCTAGGACTTAGAATATAACATTTATGCCTACTTGCTGAAGTTAGTATCTTTGCTCTTATCCGTTTCCTACAAGTTTTCTGTTTTTATTTTCACCTATAACACACATTCTTCAAATTCCTATTGAAATAGCATGAGTTACCACCATTTAAAGACTGCCTACTCCATCTCATATTATTCTCACTTGTATCACTTCTATTTATTATAATTATTTTTATCTCATTTTTATTTTCAAGTGGTTCAGAAAGAAGCAACTATCTCTGAAATGACTTTCTTTCTTTCCTTTTTTTTTTTGAGATCTATTTACTTTTATTGGAAAGGCAGATTTGTAGAGAGGAGAGTCAGAAGGATCTTCCATCTGTTGATTCACACCCCAAATGGTGCTGAGCTGATCTGATGCTAGCAGTCAGGAGCCTATTCCAGGTCTCTAATGTGGGTGTAGGATCCCAAGGTATTGGGGCTTCACATATTGCTTTCAGAGGCCACAAACAGGGATCTGGATTGCAAGTGGAGCAGCCAGGACAGGAATTGACACCCATATGGAATCCCAGTGCTTGTACAAGAAAGGATTAACTATTGAGCCATCACGGTGGCCCAATTGATTTAATATCTTTTTCTCTTTTATTATTATTATTGTCTTATGATACAGCTCATCGGCTCTGGGATTTCCCTTACCTCCTCCCTAAGGGCTGCCCTCCTGCCCACTGATTTCCCCTGTATTATTACAATAGTATAGTTCTTCATAAACAGTCTTAAGTTCATTATTGTGGGCATGGACAATGGCAGAGAGTCCAGCATCCTAATGTCATTATATATAACAGTCTCATCGAGAGTCCATATTAAATCTGGAAGTATACATCCCCTTACATAAAACGCCACAAAACAAAATCAACAATAGCAAGAAAAATAGAAATTCACAATGCCATGAAATTAAATAACATGCTATTAAATGAATAATGTGTCACTGAAGAACTGAAAAAGAAAATCAAGAACCTTCTTGAAGAAAATGATGCTACTGTACAACATATGACTCAGTGAAGAATTTAATAGAAAAAAAGTGTTTGAAGAAATAATGATAAAAACAAAAGCATGGCCTGGCGCAGTAACCTAGTGGCTGAAGTCCTCACCTTGTACACGTCAGGATCCTACATGGTCACTGGTTCTAATCCCAGCAACCCCACATCCTATCCAGCTCCCTGCTTGTGGCCTGGGAAGGCGGTTGAGGATGACCCAAAGCCTTGGGACCCTGCACCCATGTGGGAGACCCAGAGGAGGCTCTAGGCTCCTGGCTTCAGATTGGCTCAGTTCTGGCCATTGTGTTGGCTATTTGGGGAGTAAATCAATGGACAGGAGATCTTCCTCTTTCCTCCTCTATGTGTATCTGACTTTCTAATAAAAGATGAATAAATATTTAAAAAAACCCAAAAAGTAAAAATCAAAATCCATGAGATATAGTTTCTGCTGGTCTTTGTAGGTGACATGTGTCTCCTGTAGGCAACAGATAGATAGGTTTTGTTTTTTTAAATCCAGTTTACTAAGCTATGACATTGGATTGATGGGTTTAAGCCATTTAGATTCAGGATTAGTATGAATAGGTGAGCAATTTGGTCCTGTCAACTTAGCAATGTGTTCATTGTTTGATTTTGTCTTCTGTTGTTACTTTACTGGGATCCTCTTCACATTTGCCTTTAGTCTTTTGTATGTCAAGAGAACATTTTTAAGTATTATTTGTATGGCAGGTCTGAACTTGTGGAAGAATTTTATTTCGTTTCCAAAAACAAAGAAAGACTTTTCTGAGTATGATATTCTGGACCTACATTTTTTTTTTTCTTTTTAGAATCTGGAATGTATCAATCCATTTTCTTCTGGCCTGTAAATATCCCTGTGGCAGGTCAGCTGTGAGTCTGAGTCCCCTTCCTTTGTAAGTCAATTGATTTTTTCATATGCGCATTTAAGGATCTTTTTCATCTATTCACCTAATGAGAGCTTGTTCAACCCTGTTGGGAATTCTTTGCTTCTCCTGAATATTGTTTCCCAATTCCTTCTACAGATTAGGGAAATTTTCATTGAATATACCTTTAAATCCAGCTTCTTCTTCTTTTTTTTTTTTGCATTTTCTGCAACTTCCATAACTCTTACTTTTGGCCTTTTAATGATGTCCTTTAATTCTTGAAAACTTGTTTTACTTTGACTCAGTTCCTCTTCCAGCCTTTCGATTATTACTCCACAATGATAAGAAATATGTTCCAACTATGAGATACTTTCTTCTGCCCCATTCATTCTATTATGGAGACTTTCCATGGAGTTTTTATTTGCTCAATTACATGCTTCATTTAGAAAAATTCAGCTTGATTTTGTTTTAGTGTTGCTATTTTCTGCATGATACATTCCTTAAATTCCTTGATCTATATGCTTTTCATTATTGATAAGAAGATTTATAACAAGTGCTTTGAATTCTGTATCTCCCATTTTGTTGATGTCTTTCTCAGTTTACTCTGAAGTTGGCAAAGGCTTTTGCTCCTTTGCAGAGGAGTCTTCAGTAATATGCGTTGTACCTCTGTCTCTTCTTTTGCTTTTGGTCATTATACTTCCGGCAAGCAGCTTCTTTTCTTTAGGACAGTCTTCTAACCTGTGTCACCCACAAGTCTACGGTTGGATTTTACTTGTTGCATTTGGTATATGGATCTCTGTATGAAATCACTTGTGTTACTCCCTCCAGTTTGAATCCTGGGCCCTCATGTTAGACTTCCACCACTGTCTCCATAGCCCCAACTCCTGGCTCCATCATTAGCTGTACAAACTTCTCCCACTTCTGTTTTGAATAGCTCCCAGGATTAAGGAGACAATAGGTGTCCTAAATAACTAGATTGTTGCTGGCGCTTATCTTGTTGGAACATTCTGGCCATTAGGCCTGAGGACCACCCAGACCTATTTGACTCATAGGATGCCTTAGTCGATATTATGTTCTCCTTGTGACAAATGCAACACACTGAGCTAGATGTGACTTTGCTCCCAACTCAGTGCATATGCAGCTCACTGTTGTCCTTCCAGTCTCAAGCCTTTGTCCCGCTGTACAAAATGACACCTGATGTAGCAATGGTATAGTTCTGTTTATTCTGGCCTTAAGCCTGGGTACGACCCAGATCTCTTTTGGGTGCAACCTATAGGATACCACATTGATGCAATTCACAGAGACAGAAATGAATTTACTCTCAGCTTAGTGCGTGCCTAATCCTGTCCTGTAGGCTTTGACTCACTACACAAAATGGCACTTGATGTGACTCTTTTGGGAGTCTTAGCTGTGTAATCCACCCTGTTCCCACATTGCCTGTTTGGGTTGTACTGTTTTCTCTGCTCCTGGTTGAATAAAACAAATCAGCAGGATCGGCAGTTCTTTGCCTGGGTTCACCTCTTGAGCTCCTACTGAACTCCCCTTCTCACCTGGCTGCTGGTGGAGCTCCAGCCACTGAGGTCAGAGCTCCGATCTCTGCTTGCCAACTGCCACTAGAATGTCTGGTCACTGTAACACCAAACCATAATCAATGCTGCTTTCCTGTGTTTCTCAATCTCCAGGTGCTGCTCTGCCGTTGGCCTGTCTTCTCCTATTTTCTGGAATGTGCCCTCTCTGCTTCATGCTGGCTAATCTTTCTCTGTCTGTTTAAACATGTCCTTATTACTCTATTCCATCATCTTGATTCTCATACAATGATTTTAATTTTATGATGCCTAGCATCTTGCTTTGACTGTTAATTATTATTGGCTAGTTTTTGAATGGATACATCTGAACATTTGAATGTGTCTTTTATACATTATTATGTTCCTTTTTTTCCAAAAACCATCCTACTTCCTTGGAAACAAATCTACACTTCTTTGCAGGCACCTAGTTTAGCCACGTGTTCCATAGTTAATATATTTTTGATAGCTTCTGAAGTCCTAGTGGCTTTTCATGTTCCTATACTGACATTTCCCTTACTTGAGAGTAATCCTGTCTTTGTTTCATTACAGGTCCCATCTTGCATGCCATTTCCTTAATAGAGCATTCCGTATTGACTTCTGCAATTTCTTTTTTTTTTTTTTAGCATTCAGTACTGAAAAGAAAAATATTATGAACTGAACTTAGCACTTATACATACATAGACTCCACAATAAAATCAAGAGAATTTAAAGTGATTTGCTGTAGAAATTGTAGATTTCAAACTTGAGAGGGCCTGATTTAAAAACTGGTCACTTTATTACTCTTTTCTTCTAGTTTCTTCCTGCATCTGAAATGCTTAGATATAATTCTGGACTGGTTTTAAGATATGCGGGCAACTTTGTATTCTTCTGACTCTAGCAGATAGTACAATCTTATATATAACGAGTGTTTATAATGTTTCGGTTAATAGGAAAGTGTATTTTCAACCTATATCATAATTTCTCATATGCTTAGCTCTTGTACCCCAACTAAATAATATGTCTTTGGGAATAGACATCATATCTGAAACTTCAGTTGACATTCTCATAGGAATAATAATGCTGAGCACAGCATAGATTTTCAGACATGACAGTATTCATTATTAAATGGAAAATTTCTGCCACGATGGCCTAGTTCACTTTAAATTCATTTCATAATATGTGATATTCTAACTTCATTCCTTTTTTTCTGGTCTGTTGGCTGTAAGTTGCTATCATATTTACAGTTTTTTCTTGCTGTATTAATTCCTAATTCCCTGTCATACTTCCTGGTCCTTTGTAACTAAAACTAAGCTATATCTTTGAAGAAGGCTGACAAAGATACATTTTGGGATTGAGTTCATTGGTTGAAAAACATTCTTTCTTTTTACATCATTTCATGTTGTTTTTACTTTATTACTGAAAATTTAAATGAGAAATATGGTGTTTACTAAGAGCTTATCTGAAATGTACTGTTCAGAAACTTTTGCAAATACCACATATCCTCATGTTAAAAATTTTATTTAATTCTTATTGATAGGCAGATTTACAGATTTACAGAGAGGAGAGACAGAGAGAAAGATCCCTTTCCTGGTTCATTTCCCAAGTGGTTACGTTGGTTGGAGCTGAGCCAATGTGAAGCCAGGACCCAGGAGCTTCTTCTAGGTCTCCTACATGAGTACAGGGTCCCAAGTCTTTGGTCTACTTTTGGCTAATTGTTGAGGGAGCTGATGGAAAATAGAGCAGCTGGCACATGATCCATCACACACATAGGATCCTGGTGAATGGCAGGCCAGGATTTGGCCACTAGGCTACCACACTGGACCCAAACACATATCATTTTAATCCTTTCAACAAGTATATAGTTGGTGTTATTAAGATAATTTTTACAAAGTATTTATTTAAAAGACAGTGTGTGTGTGTGTGTGTGTGAGAGAGAGAGAGAGAAAACATTTTCCACCACAAATGGCTACAACGGAATGTGAACCAGTGTCTGTGTGTTGTGTGGGATACTAGTACTGCAGTCAGCGCCTATGCCACAATATCAATCCCTTAAGCTGCTTTTAATGGTTATAAAACTTAAACCTAATAAAGGAGTAATTTAGTTAAGGTTTTATTTCTAAACTTGATCGTAGATTTTTTTTTCTGTAAAAAATCAGAAAGAGATAAATCTGTAGGTCTTCAACTGCGTTATGTAGAAAAATCACCAAAGAAATGCTTAAAGTATTGATAACTTGAATTTGTTTAGATGTGAATTTGTTAGGCTTCTGTGTATTTTAACAATCATAGTAAAGGGTTTGCTCAGGGAAAAATGAGGTGAAGAACAGTTAAGGTAATAATAGTAATTATAGCAATAACAACTATCAACCTTCACATGGATCAATACCACAATGCCCACAATCCAGTGAATCATTTTGCATCTGACAGACAGTGTGTTGTAATGAGATTTGTAACATGCTTTGTCATTGAATCTGCGCACTTTGTGTATTTTAATTGTCATTTCACACAGGGAAGGAGAAACTAGGTCAGAGAAATCAGAGAGTTGGTAAATGGAGAAAAATCCTGACTCTAAAGCATATGCCCATTGCTCCAAGACAGAGGCAGAAAAGAGGAAGAAACTCCAAGAAAACTGGTGCAAAGAGCACAAAGGAATATGGCTCTTCAAGAGCAGATGATATCATTGCCAACAAGAGGTTAGGTAATGTAGATAAATATTTCTTGGCCTGGTGAAGTATCATTGCTGTAATCATTGCTGAACTTAAACGAGGTCAACTTGAGCAGAAAGATGGGGCATGACATATAATTTAGGAAAATAAAGAACATATGGAATTTAAATATAAAATGACAGATATTTGTGAAAGAATGAATGCAGGGTGAGTATGATGATGCAGCAGATTAAGCCACCCGCTAGGATGCCAGCATCTTCTATGAGCATCGGGTTGAGTCTGGGCAGCTTGGTATCGGACACAGCTGCCTTAATGTGCATGGGTAAGCAGCAGAAGATGGTCTCAGTGCTTGAGTTCCCTGACATTCATTTGGGGAACCTAGATGGAGTTCCAGGCTCCTGGCTTTGGCCTTGCCCAGCCCCAGCCATTGCAACTATTTAGGAAGTTAAGCAAGAGATTGCAGATTGATTCTTTTCTGTTTCCCCTATCTCTCTGTAGTTCTGCTTCTCAAATAAGCAAGTCTGTTAAAGAAAAAAAATAAATGGAAAATAGTTTTAAAATCTGAAAATATTTAAAATTATTTTTAAATGACAGTTTGTGAGTTTTAACAACAAATTGATTTTAAAAGAAGGGTTGTTTTAGGGTTAATGAAATTTAGTGATGACTTATTTTTAAAGATGAGATAAACATGAGAATATTGAGAAGAAGAAGGAGTGAAAATGAAGAATGATGAAAAAAAATGTTAATACTGAAGAGTGGAGTTCTCATAGAAGACAGGGAAAATCCATTACCTTAGTTAAGAAGCACTGCTTTTCTGATGTAAGAGATGATGTGAAAGTATACAGTAGCCATAGATGGAGATATAGATATTTGATTATATATTGGAAGATGGAAATTTTTAAAAAGCTTAGATGTGATGGCTGCTTTATATGCTTAGAAAATTGATGGCACTTTTTGGCAAACTGATCTAAAATTGAAATAGGTACTAATGTAAGAAGGGTCTGAGTTGAATAGAAATGTGCAAAAGGGTTACTGTTGTATTGAAAGTCCAGGAGAAGGGAAAGATCATATATGAGAGTGGTGTCAGTATATATATGTGATTTTGCTTAGTGGTCTGTGAAACCTGAGAAGTATCTAGGGTTGGATTTATCTTAGTTTACAAGTTTTATAATAATGTGTACAGAACAATGATAAGAGGACTTGAGAGTATTCTCAACAGATTCCCAGGGTAAGTAGTTAAGGAAGGCAATGAAGTTTGTAAAGTCTCACAGACATAAAGATATGAGTGGCCAATGAATTGTGATTTAGAAGGCAAGGTAAATTGGGGTCAGTGTTGTAGTGCAGGTGCAGGAAATTAACTGCTCTGCCTCTGGCACAGCTCTCAGCTAATATGGCTGGGAATGCAGTAAAAAGTGCTCCAGGTTCCTGAGTCCTATCCACTTAAGTGGGAAACTGGAGAGTCAGATGGAGTCCAAACCTCCTGTGTTTGATTCAACTTTGTCGGCTCGGGTAATTGCAGCTATTTGGCGAGAACCAGTGGATGGAAGATTCTCTCTCTCTCACTCACTGTGTGTGTGTGTGAGAGAGGGAGAGAAAGAGAGAGAGAGAGAGAACTTTACTTTTCAAATAAATACACTTATCCTTATAAAAAGAGAGATATGGTCAATCAATAATAGAACAGGAGTCAGTTATTGGCTGAAAATAGGATCAAGTGAGCAAGTGAGACCTAATGTGTCTTCATGTGGCCAACAAATAGGTGAAGGTAATGCTCAACATCACTAGCCATCAAGGAAATATAAATTAAATTAAATTAAATTAAATTAAATTAAATTAAATTAAATTAAAACCATCATGAGATATAACTTCACCCTATTCAGGATAGCTAAAATCCAGATGACAGAAAGTAATAAATGCTGATGAGGATGTGAGAATGTAAATTACACTGCTACAACTACTGTGGAACAAAATATGGGGATTTAAAAAAGCAAAAAGAAAAGAACTAAAAATAGGCTTTCCATATGATTCAATTCTGCTATCTGGCATAAACAAAAATGACACAACCATGTTTTATCAAAGAGATACTGTACCTCTATGTTTATAATAGCACTGTTCATAATACCCAGAATTTGAATATCAAGGTATTCATCATCAGATGAAAGAATAAAGAAAATGTGGTATAAGAATAAATGACAACAATTTAAATACTTGTGAGGGCTTTCATTTTTAGCCCTCATAATCTAAATCTACTTTTAAAAATATGCATGTTAGGAAATCTGCTATCTAAAGGTCTTTTCCTCTTAGGCTTCATATGTGGACCTACTGTTATCTGTCACCATAACTGTCAAGGCTAACATAAATTATTCTATTAGTCAAATTAGGACAGTAGGATATTCATTTCACTAATTTCTAGAATTATGAGTCCCGTGCGTAGTTTTCTATCGAGATCACCTGTGGGGAGCACAGTATAAATTCTAATTTTGGACCTTTATACAATATCTACTTAATGGTGGTAGAGCCCACAGAACCTGTATTTTTAATATTTTCCACAGGAGCTTCTGACTCACATTATTGGAAGAGATGACAGTTTCATTAAGGCACAGTTTATTATATTTTTCACCTTTAATTTACTAATTTATACTGTGTTCCTGCTGTTGCTTTCTATGTGCAGAGTAATAATGCTACTGCTGGTAGACTTTGAGATTGGCATAGCAAGGCAACAAGCACCAATTCAATCCTGGAATTCTCATATTTCCTAAATTTCCTTTTTGCACAAATCTCACTCTCTCTGTCACACACACACACATTTTCACTATTAACATAAAAATACACACATTTGGACAAGCAAAATAATAGGAGTGTTCCAAGTAGAAAAATAAGATTACAGGATTTAAAATATTGATGAAAAATTCAAGTAGTAAAGCTGATTACAATAAATGACATTCTTCAGAGAATTCATCAATGTAGAAAGCCAAGAAAGAAGGGATAGAGAAGTGCTGCTGATGACTAGAGTTAACATTCTGCTTTCTAGTTGGACTAGATGTCTGATAGAATTTGAGATCTATAGTTACATTTTAATTATTTTGCTAATTCTCTGATCAATTAATATAAATAATTTCTCTCACTACTAAACTACTACTGAATCTACTACTGGAAAGTGTCAGTTTACAAACAAGCAGAAATATTATTTTTGGTACCTAGAGACAAGAAGAAAATATGTTTTTTCTTCAATGTCTGCTGACAATTTTCTGAGGAACAAAGACAACACTGTATCCAGACATCCAGGATATTCTTCCAGTGACATAGAACTCAGACTTTTGTATATTAGAATACAACAAATGTACACACTTTAGGATGGAAAAAGGCATGAGAAAGAGACAGGGTTGTCTTCTATTTGATGCATGGATTGTGTTGATTTGCTGGTCCACTCCTAAATGCCTGGAAAACCAAGAGCTGAACTAGACTGAAGCTGGTGGCCATGAACTCTGTTTGGGTTTCTCTTTTGATCAAGCACTTGAGTCATCATCTACTGCCCACTGGGCACTGGTAGAAGCTGGGATTTGATGCATAGTCAGTACTGAACCCCCAAATGTGGTATAGTATGTGAGCATCCCAAATGATATCTTCACTGACACTGGCCTTATTCCCCTTTTCAGATTCTAATCTTGGTCCAAGCACAATATTCCTTTACTGCATTGGACCCAGTCTTCTATGATCCAAAATATGGGGCAGTGGGCTATAAAACCTGTCCTTTTTACTCTTTGTTTTGATTGTATTACATATGACTGTGCACTTACAATGTTGTCCTATTATCACTCACCTTCCTTTATGTGTGGTTACCTTACTCTCTGAGGATTGAGACACAATCTTAATTGCCTCTATGATTTTCTCTGCAAAGCCATTGTCTATATTATTGTTAAATTAATTGTTCTTGAAATATGTTTTCACTGTGATACATTCCCTAGGGGAAAAACTTTGATGGCTTTAAGATTTTTATTATATCAATTGACATTTCTTATGTCACCATTTTGTGTCTTTATCCATAATATGTTCTCTGATTAGTTTCCCAGTCTCAAATCTGTTCATATCCCTACATACTGCTTCTATTCTTTTTTCATTTCGCTAAATAATTTGTTTTGCTTTTGATTTTGTATATTTTTTCCCCTTAAATATCCTCTCTAATTCAATTTTAAACTCATTTATTTTGGGGAGAAACAAGATGACAGAATAGGGTAAGGACACTTTTAAACAGTTGGAGACTCATTAGCCAGAGAAAATCAGAGAGGATATAGGAGCGAACAGGCTGATGGCACAGGGACACCTGGAGACCCGTGGAAAGCGGAAAGCAGCAGAGACAGCAAAGTGCTGTTGCAGTGACTAGATACTCCAGTGGTGGTCAGTGCTAGGTGATCAGAGCTCCACCACTGGCAAGGTGGGAAGAGGAGTTCACCAGGACCTCAGTAAGTGAACCCACGCATAGAACGGCCCATCTTGTTTATTTGCTTGATTCAATCATGAACAGAAGAAGAGTGGCAGAGCCCAAGCATGTGGATACAGGAACAGAGTGGATTTTATGGCTCAGACCCTCAGCAATGCCACATCAGGTACCATTTTGTGTACCGAGGAAAAGACTATGGGTCTGGAGGGACAACTGAGAGCTATGCTTGTGCTAAGCCAGGAGTGAGGTCATTTCTGGCTTGACACATGGCTCTGGTCCCACAGGGAAAACAAAACCAACTTGATTTCCCATAGGTTCTACCCAGACCAATGAACAGCAGGCACAGACCCCCACCTTTGGCATGTTGGGCAACATTTTTATGTGCTCAGGAAAACGCTGTGGGGCTAAAGGAACAAGAGTTAGCTGCACAAGTGCTGATCCATGATACAACTTACTTCTGGCTCAGCCTATTGCTCTGGTCTCACAGGGAAAATAGTAGCAATTTGGCAGCCTGCAGGTTCCAACCAAAGATAGATCCTCATGGCCCTCAGACCTAAAGGCCAGCAGGTTCTGGCAAGACCAGCACCCAGTGATTTAGGACAGCTGGCATCTCCCTAATCCCAGGCACTGCTTAAACCAGGAATGAGAAAAAGGCTGTGCAGGCAATGGTGCAGGAGCCGCACAGGACTGCAGAGGGTGAAAAATAGTGAAACGGTACCTAAGGCTATGGAGACCATTGTAGACATTTAGCACTAGAGCCTGAGCCTGAAACTTGCTGAAGGGAGTGGCACAAGTGACTGCAAATGAAGAGACTAGTACTGAATGCAATCAGTAATATTGAACTGCAGACCAGTGGGTGAGCAACACAGCTTAGAAAATGACATTAAGGAGAAGAATTTGCTAAGTGGAAGTACAATGACCAGGAGCAAAAGGAGAGACAGAGACACAATGAGTATTATTGAAGATTCCTGCAAAGGAGCAAAAGCATGTGTCAACCTGAGTTAATTGAGAAAGACATTGAAAAAATGTGGAATAAAGAATTTTAAAAACTTGCTATAAAGCTTCTTAACAACAATTGGAAGAACATACAGAGTTCACAGAATTTAAAGAATATGTCACACAGGAAATCACAACATTAAATAAGTTCAAGCAGAATTATTAGTAATGAAGGGCACAATGGAGCAAATTTAAAATTCAGTGGAAAGCCTCAATAATAGAATGAGTGAGGCAGAAAGAGTCTCAACATAGCAAGGTATTTCCTTCAACACTGGGAAAAAATAAAAAAGCTAGAAGAGGAACTGAGTCAGGCTAAAACAAATATTCAAGAATTAAAGGGCATCATTAAAAGGCCAAATATAAGAGTTATGGAAGTTCCAGAAGGTAAAGAAAGAGAAACTGGGCTTAAGCATGTATTTAATGAAACAGTAAAGGAAAACTTTCCTAATTTGGAGAAACAATTGGGAAGCAAAATACAGGAGGGACTTTGAACTCCCAAAAGGGTTAACCAAAACTGATCTTCACTACAACACATGATAATCAAGTTCTCTTTAGAGGAACACAAGAAAAATATCCTTAAATGTGCATGTGAAAAAAATTGACATATGGAGGAATGGCAATCAGACTCACAGCTTACCTCTCACAGAGAACTCTATTAGACCAGATGAGAATAGATTGACATATTCCAGATTCCAAAAGGAAAAACAAAACTATCATCCCAGAGCAGTGCCCACAACAAAGCTTTCCTTTGTCTTTGAAAATGAAAATTTTCCACAGTAAAGAAGAAAAGCTCAAAGAATTTATCTCATCCAGACTTGCCCTATGAATGATATTGGAGATGTACTATTAACAGAGAAAAGGAATAACACCTAACAAAATCTAACACAAACATGGAGATTTAGACTATATTATCAATGAACAACCAATTGTTAGTATGACAGCTCTAAGTTAGTCTGAATGTAATTGGATTAAATTCATCAATCAAGCGTCATAGATTAGCAGACTAGATCAAAATACAAAACCCATCTATCTGTTGCCTACAGGAGACACATCTTACAAATCAAGATGTATAGAAATGAAAATGTGTAAATCATTTATTTTCTGAGGTTTAGTTAAATTCTTTTACTTCTATGAAAATTTCCTGTTACTCTTGTAAAAATGTATCTCCCTCTTTTGAATTCCTATAGATTTATATCTTACTTATTTGCTACTTATTAGATATTACTGCAGTTACTTCAAATATTATCCAGTCAAACTGCCAACCTTGAACAATAGAAACTACTTGTTACATCTTTTATATAGCAAAGAATGGCTTGAGCTTAATGGGCACGCAGAAAATATTTTAATGAATAGCAAAAAGTATTACATCAAAATGATATTTTCACTGAGAAATTTAAAACTAATTATGGAGTAATTATTACTTTTCTTACAGCATGAATTTGAGTTACTGGAAGACCATTTCTATGGTTTGTCTAGATATAGATTTTTAATATTATTTCCAGCTTAGACAGAAAAACATAATATTAAAATTGAATTCACAAAATGTAATAATTGCATTCTTGATTTATATAGAAAGTAATTTAGATTGCCTCAGCATATTGCTAGATGTAATCCTCAACTTGTTTTATTGCTAAAGAAAAAAAGCAAAAAACATTTGGCTCAAGGATTCATTAATGCATATTTAAATTCATTTCAAACTATTTACTGGGTATTAATTATATGGAAGACATTGGGGCCACAAGCTAATCCTCTGCTCTGCAGTTCCAGCGTCTCATATAGGAACCAGTCACATGGGAGACCCAGATAAAACTCTTGATTCCCAGCTTCAAACAAGCCAAACTCTGTTGTAGCCATTTGGAGAGTGAACCAGCTGATAGAAAAACACTCTGCCTCTCTTTCTCTCTCTGTAAAATCTGCCTTCCAAATTAAAAAAAATTTTACTAGGAACAGAGAATATGATATAGACTCTTCCATGATGTTGCCTCTTATGTGTGGAACACTAATGCTACTGCTAAATTTAGGAAAAGTTAGGTTATTAATTATTTTTCAAATATCATGGGATGGTAACATTTACATTTTAAAGATAGACAAAAGAACACTAGCTATTTTGGGAGAATGAATGGCATATTACTCAATTATGTAAATTCTATTTTTAAAAATAGGCATTTATTCTGTGTCATGTACTTTGTTATGTGATACTTTATTGCTATTCATGAGTTCGTTTTTTCCTCCCATTCAGTTACTTTGGGGTTCTAAATTTTTTTTAAATTTTAATTTTGATGGTGTTTACATAGTTACTCACAATGGGAAGGATGAGGGTTAGGGAAAAGTGGGTGAGACCATTGTTTCCAAAATTTCTATTTCTTCCTCCCAATTTTGGGGTAAGGGGAGAGAAAAGTGGAGAAGCTGCACCTAGTCTCCCAACCGCTTCAGTATCCAGGCATGGGGAACAGTCACCAGCTATTAACCCAGGATCCCCAGTGTGGAACACGCTTCAAGGAATCAGCTTCAGTGGTTTTGATGGTTCTGAAATGCTGTCAGTCTTGCCTATCCACTGATGAGAAAATCCTTCCAAAGTTCATTGGCTGACTTAGTTCACCCTAGATTCTCCATTCAGATATTTGCTGCCACTACTTGGCTGGGTTGTTGTCCATTTTTTTCTGTCTTCTTTCCTCTACCAGATGTCCTCTAAAGAACCCAAAGGGCTGCCATATCCTCCTTGTACATATGGACATGCTATGTACTGCTCTGTCTTTTGCAGTGAGGAGGCTCGGTTTTGATATATGCATGCTCTGATCAGCCTACAAATCCTGCAGTTCTCCGCATGACTGGAGTTCTGGGTTTGGCTGTTCAGTTGTTGGTAGTAGGAAGGATTCCTAAAGAGACCTCATCTGAGGTGATCCCACACCTAACTCTTGTGCATCCTTGCCAGTACTGGTTTGGCTCAGTCCATTCCCTACATCAGCCTATGCACACACTGGTAATTGTAATTGCTGAGTCAGTTTTGTCTCCAGCTCTATCTCTTATGCAAGCTAATGGATGCTTTAACCTGGACCAACCCAGTCCACTGCACACTCCGCCCCCATATACACCAATGGGAACTGCAGCTGGCAATATTGGCAAGCACTGGAATGAGGGCTTGAAGTGGGCCTGTTAAGGGTTATTGGGAGTCACTCCAACTATGGGGATTTTTTATGTGGTTTTAACTTAATTGTTTTGAACAATGAAATGCTTGGAGCATGTGATCACTATTAAATGTGTTATCTGACATTTGTGTTTGCGCTTGCATTACTGCCACCTTTTATAAAACCAAGCCTCACCTAGTTACTATTTCTTCAGGTGTATTTTCAGAAGGAGAAATATGTTGAGGATATGTGAAGCCAACCAACATAGTAAAGTCCTATTTAGTTAAGTCTAGCTGAATGTTAGGCAAATTCTTAATTGACATGGAACTTAAAGAAGAAATAGATTTGCCTAATGCTAAAAAATCTGGTTAATGTTACTGCAGAAAGCATTGAATAATACATCAGCGAATGAGATATTGTGTCTAGTGGATTAAAAAGACATTACTATGTATGTGGTTAACAGCATGCTGTGTGTTTTGGGTAAATGGAGTGTTTCCAGAAGTATATACAGCAGGTGGTGTTAGCATTATTCCGTGGAAGAACAAAACCTGCTAGGATGACTTTTACTTATATACCTAGATTGACCTACTCTAAATTCTAGTCATTCTTTAAAATATTCCAGGCTGGCTTTCATTAGGGAACAGATGACTTGGAATAATCAGCTGCTGTATTTTAAATCAAAAGCCATTGTTATTTTGTGTCAGATTTTATTTCTACAGAATTAAAAGTTGTTTTACTGAAAGACTACAGGGGTTCCAGTTTTATCTTTTCACTTAAAGCTAGTATTCTTAGGGCCGCTTCTCTACAAAATAGGCCATGTCTATAGTTATAGACAGTAATCCCTCAAATTAAAGAATCAAGGATTAAAATGGTTTAATGCTAGAAGTGGCCTGATCTAGTGCCTTCCTTTTGCCGATAAGGCAATTGAGGCCTGAAGAGATGGAGTTTCTCTCTTAAGTCTCCTACAGCTACTTGGGATAGCTTAGGGGTGGAGTTCAAATGCCAGGACTGTGAATTATAATACCTATTATATTGCAATGCTATTTTTCTGCATGATTTTCCTTGGATGAATTCTAAAGCGTTAATTTTAATTATTGTAAGTTCATGTGGTGATTCAAGTTAGAGTCAAGAGGTAAATGTTTGAAGCTGAATATTTTATTGTATTAATATTGTTAACTATAAGGTCAAAAGATCACTAATGCTTTCTACCAAACCTTCCTACATTACTCTGTCAAACCAAGTTATAACCTTTACTTATAGTAATTTCACATAACTATATGATGATATAATTATTTGTGTATTTTCTCTGTGAATGCCGTTTTACATCTTTCTTCTAGGCTACATGAAGGTACAGAAAATATGGCCCCAGTAAGTAGTTCAATGATTTACACATGGTGATTTCTGATTACATTTTTAGAGAATTAATGAATAAGTCTTTCATCCATCTCAGACATGTAGGATTATCATGCCCTGCCATATGGTTTGAAGTATGTCCTGTGCTAAAAGACTTCTTGCTGGTAAATTGCCAACAGAATTTATCAGTTTTTCATGGAGTCTGAAGGCAATGAATTGACTTACTTCCACAGACTTTTATTAACGGTTCACATAATGAATATAACATTAAAGTATGTCATTAATAATAACAATCAAATATAAATTGACACAAAATTATTGCATTAAAATTATTTCATTTAAGAAGGAAAGAAGGGTGCACAGTGATTCGTGAAATGAAGATTCATTCAAGTGGAATTAATAGTATTACTAATAAAAGTCTTCAAAAGTATTTGAATGAATGACTAATGCTTAAGGTATGATGAAATAGAAATGACTCAGAGCCTCCAATTTACTATCTTGATATAGAGAATTTTTTTTTAGATTAGGATAGTCTAATTTCCTACCTTTTAATGCTGAATCACTGAGGGATATAAAAAATAAAATTTGAAGGATTATGAAGCTTGAAGGTAATTATTTTGACACTTTGGCATTCCAGGGTTAAAGGGTAAGAGGAAATGGAAGTCCTACTATTGCTCAGTCCCTGGGTTCATGGTTCTGATACATGTTAATTCCCATCACCTCAGTAATCTAGATTCTGCTATCTTTCCTATTTGACCGACTTCATTCTCCAGGAAATTATTATTAACTACTTAATGATGATATGAGGAGAATAGGCATTTAGTCCAATGTTTAAGATACCTCTATCCCACTTTGGAGTGCCTGGGTTTGATTCCTTACTCTGGTTTTGATTCCAGCTTTCTACCAATGCATGTCTATTAGTCAGCAGGTGATGGTTCATGTAATTAAGCATCTGCAACTTATGTGGGAGACGTGGATTGAGTTCTCAGCTCCTAGATTCTATCTTTTGCTGTTATAATCACCTAGACTATGAACCAACAAATGGAAATTCTGTGTCTCTTCTATCTGTCTCTCTCTCATTCTCTTTCTCTCTTGGTGTGTGTGTGTGTGTGTGTGTGTGTGTGTGTGAAACAGAGCAGATCTTTTCCTTTCTCAAAGAATTACAGATTGTTTTACAACTAAAACAAAACGATGAGTTTGTGGGCACAAGTACCACCTTTATCAGCTCTGTGCAGGGAGCAGATTGTGACTTTAGATCAGATAAGTGAGATGCATGTCTTGCCTGAATCCTAGAATTAGAAAAGACCTCATTCACTGAAGGAAAGTACTGTATTTGGGGCAGATTTTTGCCCATCATACTCGCGTAGTTGGCAGGTGAACATCCTTCAGCATAGAAAGGCAAAGGGAGACAATGGTCTTTGCAGGAAGCTGGTATCAGGAGGACACAAAAGGATGATGGATGTCCAGTTATTCTTCATGTATTTCAAAACAGAAGAGACATTCCATCTTCTCAGACAGAATGTGAGTTAAAAAAAATCATGCCAGTATTCTATTAGCTGAGCTCCTTTAACACAGAAAAAATAGGAGTAAAAGGAAGTTTTATCCAAGTATGCTTAGTGACAACATTTTTAGCCACAAAATCCTCAAATCCCCCTCAAAAGCAGGGAAAATATGGAATCTCAAAGCATCTCCTTCCAAGATTAAGAGATTCAGCCTGGTTACAGCAATCCTGGCAAGATATTTATTGTAATGTTGGAAATAGGAGTAGGAATCTTTTTCAAATTCATTTTAACTGAGAGCAACTTAATGTGTTTTTTAAAAGGAATATATTTAAAATATGTTCATTTAACTTTTGGAGCTGCCACCTTGTCATAAAGTAGGTTTATAAAAAAAATAGTTGAGAAAATTTTTCTTACTAAAGCTTATGAGAGGGCCTGGCATTATGGTTTAAAGGTTAAATATTTCCCTAGTAAATTCTGGGATCCCATGTGAATACCAGTTCATATCCCGGTTGCTGCATTTCTCATTCAGTTCCCTGCTTGTGACTTGGGAAAGCAGTTGAGAATGTCCCAAAGCCTTGGGTACCTACACCCTTGTAGGAGATCTGGAGGTAGCTCCTGACTCCTGGCTTCAGATTGGCTCAGAGCACTGGATATTGTGGTTACTTGGTTCATTGGAGTGAACCAGTAGACAAAAGATCTTTCTTTCTATGTCTCCTTCTCTCTGTAAACCTATCTTTCCAATAAAAATAAATAAATCTAAAAAAAAAAATAAAGTTCATAAGAAGCAATTTTCTTTGTATGTTTCTTTTCTAAGCCTTCTCTATATATTTATACTAGGTTTCTGCCCACCTAAGTTTAAAACACAAGAATTTCACAGGCATATGGAATTTACTATGAAAGGTTAAATGAAGAGGCTTTCACGAAGGGGCTACAACAGAAGTGGATAGTGTTAAGGACCTAAGGGGCAACATAAAGGCATCACATTACCCTCTGGATCTTGAAAAAAAACTGATATGACAAAGGACCAACAGCATAAAGGTTACTGTGAGTGTAAAGTTACATAGATTATGCTGGAGGAGCTTCCTTACAGCAAAGATTAATCAAGAAAGACAGATGCCTCTCAATTTGCCATGGGGTATGTTCTAACAAACGATAACAAATTAAAAATTTATAGAATGAAAATATATTAAATACTCTTACTATGTCAAACATAATAGCTTGGCCTAGCCCACATTACAATGCTCAACATTTAAATTAGCCAACAGTTACATTATCCAACAGTTGGGTAATAGTGTTCAGTAGTTTTGCCCAAGTCTCATAGATAAACTCAATCAAAATTCCAAAGTATAGTTCCTACTGAATGTGTATTACTTTTGAACCATTGGCAAGAAAAAAAAAATTGTAAGCCAAACCATCATAAATTGAAAACTGTCTGAATTCCGATCTCTTTTTCTCCTCTGTCCTAATGTTTTTCCAGTGACCCCATCAGTCAGTCTACTGAAAGTCAGAGGATAGAGATGTTTGTACTCGAACCAATGGTTGAATCCCTAGAGACAGATCAGAGACGGGAATAGACAGAAAGGATCTATCAGCATGAGGACAAAAAGGAGGTGGCAGTCATAGGTAATTCATTAATTATTAGTAGAATTTTTATGGCTGAATAGTATTCCAATATTATGAGGACATATGTTATAACCACTATTTTTGATTGACTATCCATGTTTTAATGTTTCCTGTTCTGATCGACACTGCAATACATATTTTTCTTCATTTCTACAATTTTCATTTTTTAAAAAGATTCATGTATATTTATTGTAAAGATGGATCAGATTTGTGGAGAGAAGGTGTGAGAGAGAGAAAGATCTTCCATCTACTGGTTCACTCCCTAAGTGGCCGCAATGGCCAGAGATATGATGATCAAAAGCTGGGAGCCAGAAGCTTCTCCCAGAACTTTCACACAGGTTCAGGGTTCCAAGGCTTTGCACTATCCTTTAATGCTTTCCCAAGGCCACAAACAGGGAGCTAGATGGGAAATGAAACATCTAGTACATGAATGAGATGGGATTCTAGCACTTGCAAAGTGAGCCATTAAGCCACTGTGCTGGGAACCTCTGCAAATTTCTCCTTCTTTCTTCCTCTCTTTCTTTTTCTCTCTCTCTTTAAATATTTATTTATTACTTTTATTGGAAACTCAGATATACAGAGAGGAAGAGAGACAGGAAGAGCTTTCTTCCATTGATTCACTCCCCAAGTGGTCGATCCAAAGCCAGGAGCCAAAATCCTCTTCCAGGTCTCCCATGTAGGTACAGGGTCCCAAAGCATTGAGGCTATCCCCAACTGCTTTCCCAGGCCACAAGCAGGCAGTTGAATGCGAAATGGGGCCGCTGGGATTAAATCTGGTGCCTATATGGGATCCCGGGTGTACAAGGCAAGGACTTTAGCCACTAGGTCCTGCAATTTTCTTAAATAACAAATTTTTGATAATCTATGTGACAATGAACTACAGAAGATTGACCTCTGTGTCTCTCTCACCTCTCTCTCTATCACTGCCTTTCAAATAAACATATCTAGAATTTATTAAATTATATTTTAGGATTTTGAAACTTGCCAAAATGTTTTAAGACAATATATATTATTTATTTATTACACTGGAATATTCTACTTCATATTTTTACACATTCCCTATTTTTGTGCACAAATGCATCTATATATTTTAAAAGAAAATTTTTACAACTGCATGTCTTTAATTTTTTCTCAAATCTTTCTCATGGGTTCTTCTAGTTTTCTTCTCTCCAAATACACATTTGAGTTGATTTATTATTATTTAGAATTTTTCTGCATATAATGATGTGTCATATTTGAGCTACTTATTTCATATTTCAGTCAACGATTTTTTAATAGATGAAAAAAAAGCAGCTGAATAGTGACAAGATATTTGAACAATGAAAAGCAACGAAAGATAGACTATAGGTTTTATAAATGTATTAGGAGACTTGCCAGGATCTTCTTTATTTTTTTTAGCTTTCACTAGCTGTTCATTAACTCTAATGATAATAGCAGCAACAATAATATATTTAGCTTCATATGCAGCACCATGAAGGCACGGCTGGTTCACCTCCAACCCCAGCTCCAGTGCCTCTCCTTAAAGTCATGAGGCATTTATGAGGAGGCTAAATGTTTTCCTTCACCAACATTGTAATTTTGCTTTATAAATATTTGTAAAATGTCTATACTTATTCCCATCCTTATTTTCACTGTCTAAGTGCTCATTGCTTTTGCTAAATTAATGCAGCATTTTCAGTTCTCATTAGGTTTGATGTCTTAATAGGATGCTGATGAACTTATCTGTTGAATTTTAAAAAAAAATGCTCAGTGACTTTTTTCATTTCTAGACTCCATTTGGTTCCTTTTGAAATACATGTGAGTTTTTTTTTCCTCATAAAAGCCTTATTCTTGATGTATTTGCTTTCCTTGATCTCTTTGAACATTTTAAACATACTTATTCTAAAGTCTCTTTCAAATATCTTTGATCTGAGTTTTCTCAGTAAGAATTGTTCCATTTTTGGCTTTTTCTGAGCTTCTCTGCAATGGGGACTTTTCGTAAAAGAAACCTGAACATTCCTTGGATTTTAGAGCCCTGTGTTGAGCTTTTAATATTTTTTTCCAAAATCTTTTATAAAATTTTTAAAAAGTGAATTTAAAAAATTATTTTTAACAATGCAGATTTAGAAGCATGGAGGATCCACCCTTCTCCTCTCTCTCATAATAGTTTCAATATTACCAGAATCCTATCAGGTTACAGTGTTGAGACATTGTTTTGTTATACTACCTTGCTCAAGGTTTGTGCATCCCATCGATAGTATGAATTTTAGTCTCATCTGGGTAAAATAATGGCACAGGTGTTATATGGTTGAAAATAAATCTTTCTTTTGATGGCTCAGGCAGAAAACTGAGATCTCTAAATCAGAATTTGGAGTCTGTTTAGCTCTTGTGCCATAGTTTTCAATTAAACTGAATAGATATTATTGAATATGGTCAGACCATTTCCTTCAAAAGAATCTACCAACTTATTTACAAAGGCAGTATGATTTTTCACTTTAGGAGTGAATAGACATCCCTGTGGTTTTACCGTCTCACCAGTAAATGATATTTTCAATTTCTAGATTTTAAGCATTCTAGTAGCGTCATCAAATGTGCATTTCTTTAATGGTACGATGAAAGTGCTTCCAAAACCTCATGATGAGCAAAATTAAAAGATAACTATTTTGTTGCAAATTAATGGTACTACAAACATAACAGAAGTCTTCAAAAAGTTCGTGGAAAATATCTATTATGAAAAAATTAGGCATAGTCTTCACACTTTTTAAAATCTTTTTTATTAGTAAGTCAGATATATAGAGAGGAGAGACAAAGAGGAAATCTTCCATCCAATGATTTATTCTCCAAGAGGCTGAAATGGCCAGAGCTGCTCTGATCCAAAGCCAGGAGCCTGGAGCTTCTTCTGAGTCTCCCATGTGGCTGCAGGGTCCCAAGGTTTTGAGCCACCCTCAACTGCTTTCCCAGGCCACAAGCAGAGAGCTGGATAGGAACCAAGTGTCTGGGAATAGACCTGGCACCCATATGGGATACCAGTGCATGTAAGGCAAGGACTTTAGTGCTAGGCTACCTTGCCAGCCCCTACAGTTGGTTTTTAATTATTCTATTTCATTTATTTATTTTTATCCCAGAACCCTCCTTACAGGGTCTAATGACATCAGAACAACAATCAGGAGCCTGGGCAGTCCTCAGAAACAGAAGAATAATAAATTTCCTTCTGGACTCAGGAGAGGAACTTTCTCTGGTCCTTACTTAGTTCCAACTTTGGCTCCCCATCCTCTCTTGCAATGACCATCAGGGTCGCTTCAGAGCCCCCAAAATTAGATCAGATAGACAGACAGAGACCAATAAGGAAAGCTTAGAACAGACAAGAAAAAGTCAGCTTGGACTCTCATATACCTCATTAAGTTGAATACCAAGATCTCCTCACTAAGTTATTGAAGATTTCTCTGTGCACCCCTCCTAAAACTGTTCTGTTCCTCAATCATTAATATATGGCTTGTTAGAGTTATAAGCCTGTTTGGATTATCCTAAAATTCACAAAGTTCAGTAAAATCTTGCTTGAATACTATAAGCTGCTAAATATAAATATGGAAAAAAAAAAAAGACACGAGACAGCTGAATAGTACCCTACAACCATTTTAAGGTTTGCAGCAGTTGGTTATATACAAACTAAAATTATGAAGTAGTTACAGGATGTGGTTAAGAACCTGTATTTTCTAGCTCATTGGTCATTCAGTAGCATGTTGATTAGCTTCATGATGTTGTAAATTAACATGTTTCTTCCTGTTGTTGAATTTGTGTTGTGGCTTTTTATTTGAGGGGATGATATTCTGCCATTACTCTCAGATCAAAGATGGTCTCCCAATGAAACTGTTGAATTTATCTTGACAATAAGATGCTGGACTCTCTGCATGGTCCATGCCCGCAATGATGGAATCATGACTGTTTATGAGCTATACTACTGTAATAATACAGAGGAAATCAACATGGGGAGAGGGCCTGGGGAGGGGTTGGGGTAAATCCCAGAGCCTATGGAATTGTGACATAAAATAAAATAAAAAATATTTCTGTGTTGATTTACATTTTTTTCTAACAGTGCAGAAGGGTTCTGCTTTATTTATCCTCATCAATAGTCATCTTTTATCTTGTCTTTTCAATAAACAACCATTCTAACAAAAAATGATGTCATACCTTTTTACAATTTTACTTTGCATTTCCCTCATGATTACTGATGTTCAACATTTTTTTTCATGTATGTTTTGCCAATTTCCTCCATTCTACTGGTTGCTTCTTTCTCTATTGATCATTTCCCTTGCTGCAAGGACTGATTTTTGTTTGATAAAATCTTGTTTGTCTATTTCTGCTTTTGTGGTTCCATATAAGAGGGATCATTGTACAGGGCAATCATGTTTTACAGTTTGAGATCTTATATATGAGTGTTTTATCCATTTAAAAAATTATCCAAAATGCTTTACATTTTGTGTAATTCATGAGCTAAGGGTCAATTTTTGTTCTACAACATGTGGATATCATGTTTTCCCAAAACCGTTCATTCAAGAAACTACCTTCTTTCCACTGTGTTTTCAAAACAAATTTGCCATATTTGGGTGTATTTCTATCCTGTTCCATTGATCAGTGTGTTTGATTGACAATACCATGCTATTTTGATTACAATAATAGATTTTGAAAGCATAGTGTTAAGGTATCCAATTATATTCTTTTTCTAATATATATATATATATTTGCTTCTCAGAGTTGTTTATAGTTCTATACATCCATTTTAGAATTTTTTTCTTCTGCGAAAATTTTTCATGGAAGTTAAGTACAAGTCATTGAATTCTTATATTTGTATCAATGGAATAGACATTTAAAATATATTATTTCTTGCAATCTATGAATATGAAATATTTTTTGATTAATTTGCCTTGTTTCATCAGTATTTTATAGTTCTTTATGTACAAATGTCTTACCTCAGTTAAATTTGCTCTGATATCTTCATGCCATTGTAATTGTATCATTCTGTTCATTAAATTTGCTGATAGCTTATCATCTTACACAGACCAATTAGGCAAGAAGAAGAAATAAAAGGATCTGTAGAGGAAAGAAAAAGTAAATTGCCCACACTGATAGTATTACCTTCTATATAGAAAACCTTAAATATCTAACGAAAATTTCAAAATAATTGATAAATTTAATAGGTTAAAAATACAGAACCAACATAAAAAAATCAAGATTTTGTTTCCTACATGTTTATTAAACTCATTTATGAGTTTCAACACCTGTTTGAGACTTTTGTAAGATCATGTTATTTGCTAATGTGAATCACTTATTATTTTTTCAGTTTGTGCTCTTATTGTGTTTTGAGTTGTAGTTTTAGGTTCTTTACTCATAATCTTTCTCTTTGGTGCATGTGCTTATTACAATAAGTTTCCTCTTAGTACTTTTGCTGCATTCCATAGATTTTAGTACATTGTGTCTCTCTCTTCTTTTATTTCACCAAACTTTTGAAAAACAAAAAAGGATAGTTTAAGAGCAAGTTGTTTAGTGTCTGTGTATTTATATCAATCCTAAAACTCCTCTTTCTGTTAATTTTTACTTTTATTGCTTTGTGGTCAGAGAAAATACAGGATGTTAATTTTTTTTGAAATTCAGAGGACTTCTTTAGTGGCAAGTTGAATGAACCAGTCTTGATAATTCAGTATGTGCTGCTGTGGTGAGGAAAAATATGAATTCTGCAGGTATTGGGTACAATGTTCTGTAACATTTCATGATGTCTGCTAGTTTCGCTTAATCTGCAGTCTACTCATATGCCAAAATTTCTTTGTTGATTTTCTGTCTCAGTGATCTGTCTATAGATGAAAGGGGTGTTGAAATCTCCAATTTCTGTTGTGACAGAATCTCTTCCTCCCTTTGCTTTATATAATTGGGTGCTCCAACATTGAGTGCACATATGATTATAATTGTTATTTTCTTTTATTTAATAGATCTCTTTATAATTATGTATTTTTTTCCTTTTTGCAGTTTTTTCATTAGACATCTATTTAACCCATAAAACATTCTTACCTATGCTCTATTTTGGTTTACATTTGCGTGGGTAAACCTTTTTCCAACCATTCATTTAGCCTATAATTGTCTTTATTAGTAAGGTGAGATTTTCTAGGACTAATCTAGTTGTTTTTCTTTTTACTGGATTTCACAGTTTTATCAGTCATTTCAATATCCTTTTATTTTGATGTCTGTTGCTAATGTGTTTTTTCGAATATGCACTGTGGTCTTGCTTTTTCACATTTCTTGTGTCCTTATGTTGATATTTCTATATGCCATGTATCCATTGTCTCTACCGATTGTATAAGGTATTTTTCATTGTAGAAGCTTTCTCCTGAAGAAGTATTTTAAGGTGTCAGTTTTGTAAGTTATTTTAACTGTGGCTTTGGGAATGGTGAATGTGGTAGCAGGGTCAGAGAAACTGTTACTTTCCAACAACTATATGAAATAAGGTCTAGTGCCCATAAAAGGAAGAATGTGGTACTCATATTGTCATCACAGTAGGAATGATAAAGGTAGTACCTTAACATGAAGACTAGTGGCAACGATGCCATAAGTTATATAGTCAGCAGATGCTTCTAGCAATGACATTTACAACGCTAATAAGATGGAGCAAGAGAGACCTTTCCCTAGGATCCACAAAGGCAAGAACAACTAATTGGATGTGCATGTGTTGCAGGGGGTGGTGGGGGTGGTTGAACAAACTCAACGGTGGTGCTACAGTATGGACTCCGAGAACTAAATCCCTTTCCCCACTGGGTAAATTCCCTGTAGCTGTGAGACTGCCAGACCAAGGACAGCAATGGACTATTGCCTAGACTCTGTAGGTATAAGTATTTCTGTCAGTGGGACTGGTGGGTGGCCTATCCTCAGACCTATGATTGATGTAGGAATACCAGTGAGGGATGGCATGAGTGAAGTGCAGTAGTTCACAGTTTCCATAGTAAAAGTGCTTTTGGTTCTCAGTTGTATACCTCTGTTCTGATGGTGAGACTGTGCTGCAGCGTCCTCTGATTGTGGAAGGACAATGGAAAAGATTTCTTTGAGGCAGAGATACCGTGTGGACTCTACGTAGCTTCCTAAGTCATCTCCACTCCACTAGTGTGTGGAACTGCCCTGTAGCTAAGGTTGCTTGTGTCCACAGATGGATTATTAGGCCTCTTTAGTTTACCGTCTCCTCTGCACTGAGTAGGTCCCTGCCTGGGGCCCCAAGCCCAGAGCTGCTAGGGCAGTTTGTTTTTAACTGTGTTGTTCTGTATCTCTTTGTCTCATAGGTTCCTATCTCTTGCCTAGTGAGTCATGGTGCTGTATCAGGGGCAATTGCCTCTAAATGTTGCTCTTCATTTGTTATGGAGGAAGAGGTGCATGATTGGCACTTGTATTTAGCCATTTTTGAAACTTCTATACAAAAATATTTTAATGATTACTCATGTAACATCTACATCCCACTTGACTATTTTCCTAGTATTTGAAGGATAGGTTAGTTATAATTTTTTATTCTTATAAAGCATGCTATTTTGAATAACATTTTAAAAATGTCTTTGTACATTTAAAAGTTTCTCTGAAGATAAATCCCTCAAATTTAAAATGTTCTGTCCAATGATATACACAATTTGAGTTATAATGAACTTTGTAGGATGCCCTTCAGGAAGTTTATGTTATTTGTCATCTCATTAGCAGGGATATGAATTTTCTTTCCTTCTCATTCATTTTTTAAATGTCTATTTTATTTATTTGAAAGTCCGAGTGACTGAGAGAGTTGGAGAGAAAGAGAAGGAGATCTTCCATCTCTGGTTCACTCCCCAAATGGGTGTAATTATGGACTGGCACAGAGCGAATAGCCTGTATTTTCAATCTGATCACTCTTGTAGGCACAAGCACTTGGTTCATCATCTGCTGCTTTTGTAGACATGTTAGAGAGAGCTGGATTGGAGGCAAAGCAGCCAGTACTTGAACTGTGATTCCAGTATGGGATGTTGGCATTGAAAGAGGTAGCTTGATCTGCTCTGCTATACTGTCAATCCCTGTCTTTCAATACTGTTGGCAGAAGGAGGTGTCTTCTAAATATTCATCTTTCCTGATCTGATAGCTCAAGAAAAAGCTTTCTTGTCTTTTGTTTCATTAACATCTATTTACATATTAGAATTTATAGGTCTGTATTTACTAGGGTTTTTTTTAAGGATTTATTTTATGTTTTGTTGGAAAGTCAGATATGCACAGAGGAGGAAAGACAGAAAGGAAGATCTTCCATCCATTGGTTCACTCCCCAAGCAGCTGCAATTGCTGGAGCTGAGCCAATCCAAAGCCAGGATTCAGGAGCCTCTTTCAGGTCTCCACGAGGGTTCAGGGTCGCAAGGCTTTGAACCATCCTCAACTGCTTTCCCATGCTACAAGCAGGGAGCTGAATGGGAAATGGGGCTGCTGGGATTAGAACATCCCATGCATATAGGATCCCAGTGCCTGCAAGGCAAGGACTTCAGCTATTAGGCTACCCTGCAAGGCACACTTATAGGTTTTATAAATGTTTATTTTCATAAGTCATTTTTAGTTGTTATTCATTTATTTTCATTTATTTATTCCAATTTTATTTACACAAAGGGAATGACTTTCATGTATTTCACATATACAGTTTTAAGGGCATAATGATATTTTCTACAATATCCTCTTTCCCTGTCTCATTCCCATTCTCATCCTTTGATTTTTTTTTTTTTACAATGACATACTTTCAGTTTCTTTTGTGATTACAAACTTAGTCCTCCACAAAATAAAGAATTCAACAAATTGGTAATTAGAAAAACCACTGTACCTTAAAAGTGTAGACAAGAGCTATAAACAGTTTTTTGCTTACTACTTTTAAGAAGTTCTTAAGTCATGTATAATGCTTTGTTTATTCTATATGCCAAATGGTATCAACTTTTTTTTTTAACGTTTTCAATTTTCTTTAAGCCTTTTGTCCTTTTAAATGGTAACTGTGGGAAGCCGATGCAGCCACCAAGACATGTAAACATTGTCACTGGAAGTCACAACCAAGGTCTGAGTCCAAATCCAGCATCAGTGGCAAGCCATAAGTGAAGGGCCTGCCAGACACTGCCCCAGACACTGACTCATGTTCCACCATTGGAACTTCCCTGATGTGAAACTGTTCCTATAGCGCTGTATCTAAATTCCATAACTTATCAGCGGGCATTAGTAAATACAATAACAGTCTTTCATAATTTCATCCACTCTCATCTTCTGCCAGTAACCACTTCACGAGTCTCCCATACTTGATTCAAGTCAATACTTGTCATACTTATTTAAGTCATACTTGTTCTCAAATCAATCCATTTGTGAAAAAAAAAATATCTCACTAAAGGCCCTTCAGAGAACAGCATCCATCTATGAACCTTGAGCAGCTCAACACAATGAGCAAAAGATCAGTTTTCTCAAAATGAGTTAGCTAGAATTTTCATATGGGAATCTGAGTGACAAGAGTGAATCAATGGGCAATGGTGTCTATGTGGAAGTGTAGTTACTTATGAATCCCAGGTTCTGAAGTCTCTCTTACTGAAACAAATTTTTGTCTTTTACATGTTAAGATTTTCCTTAGATTTGAAAGTGTATATACAACTAATGTTTAAATGATTTATGCTGGCTTAAAATGCTTTCATTTTCTTACTAAACATTCTTGACTTCACTCAGATTGAATACTCATTTTTTTTCAGAACTGATTTTACTCTGCTCTTTGTCCATGGATTGCAAATTCCAAGGCTTTTCTTATTATATTTTTAATATTGTTGACTTTACAGAGTGAAAATTTCTATTTCATCACTAATTATTTCATTACACTCCCCTTTATACTTTTAGAATTAATTCTGTCCAGATTTTAATCATTTGTGTATATGTTTGTTTTTCCACTATTCTGAACACAAACTAGTACTGATCACAACACAGCTGATACTATGAAAATTTTGACCTTATAATATAACCTGTTAAGTTGTATGTGATGTTTTAAAAATTCAGTAGAAAAGGATTAGTCAGTCCTAGAATATAATATAATTTAGTCCTTGCTCAGGGCAGATGGGAAACTAGTATTTATTATGTTCTATAATGTGCCAGGTACGTTGAAGCATCACTACTTGTGTGAAAGCGGTGTGACTGAATTATGAACCTATTTGAAAAATCCTTGACATCCAGAAATAACAAAGGAAGCCTAAATAGTTTTAAAAAAATTGTGACTAGAGCTTGCTAAAGTCAGATTAAACTTTCCAAGGGAAGAGAATAATTTGCTTTTAACTGCTAGGTACAATAGGTAATAAAAATATGTTTGCAAAATGTGCAAGAGCATAGCTACTATATAAGTAATAATTAAGAATTATGAAATAAAAGAGACTATTGTAATGTTGATAACTTTATCTAAAAAATCAAAAGAAGCAAAAACATAAATTAATACAATTTGATGATGCACAAAACTGTTACCTAAACTTTACAGCATGAAAAGAAAAATAAAGAGTATTTAAATGAAGGAGCAAAATAAAATGAATAAGATGCAATCAGGTAGCTTATAAAATGAATAACAATATTGAAGATAAGAAATATTAAGATTAAATAGCAAAAAAATTAAAGTCAGAGAACATAAAAAATGCTATTTTCATAGGGGAAATGAAACAAAGTATGCATGATTTGAAATAGAGGCAGAAAGAAAAATATAAATTGGGTCAGATTTTCTGCAGCAAAAACTATGAACTAGAAAACTATGAACTAGTGAGGTGAAAATTCTTTTCCATTCTGTAGTGAAAATGACACAGCAGGAGTATGACTTTCCAGGTTTCTTAGGATGTTCGACATTTAGAAATGGAATATGTGGGGGGAATTTATTCTCTTTAAAACAAAAATAGAATTTATGGTATGATATTATAAAATTTGGATTTAAAATATTAATTACCTGATTTACATTTACCTCCTTGGGAAAATTTAAGTGAAAGAATTTCCATGAAGCACCAGAAGTTTGAAATTAACCTATGAAATTACTCAACCATGGCGTGTTACCACATGAAATGTAAATACTATAAGCACCAAATGGAAAAGAGAATGTTGTCTGAAGCTAAAAGGAAATAATAAAAAGAAATAGGAGGATATTGAAGAAAAGAAACTTTAGGCTGGTATCCAAAAATTTACTCGCTGATGACAAGGAATATAATCCAAAGGAAATGTGAACAGATTAATGGAATGAATAAATTCAGCTAATCTACATCTCACTGAATAATCCATTTTGAACTAAGCAAAATGTACTACCTAGATTGACAGAGAAACTCTGTGAATAGCAATATTTTTCTCTGATTTGTGGGATCCATAATAGATCAGGTTCATGCATTATGCACATTTATCATTGTTGTATCTGTAAAATATAAATGTATATGGGACATAAGGTTAAGTAAAGGACAGTCAACTATTTTGAAATAGTTGAACTGATAGAACCCAGAGGCAATATACCCAAAAAGCTTGTATTACAAATTAGGAAGGCTCAAACCTAATGATTAACGAAAACTGATACTTTGAGGGTCATAAATTAGCAGACAATGGCAAAACCCAAAGTAGGACCTTTATTTCTTGCCCTCTAAAGCTAATCCTTTTTCTAACTAAACTTTCTCCACCAATTAGGAGTTTATGTCATCTGTTTAGTAACCATAGTATATGCACAATTTAGACTTCACTTTTTCCTGACTTTCACTTCTATAGTATAGCAAGTTTCCATAGCCTGAGCTTCTTTTCAGTTGTTTGTTTCTTTTTCATCTCTATCCTGCTTTTTCTTTAAATTGGAATAATTTTATCTGGATTGGAAGCTCATTCATTCACTCTCCCGTTCTCAGTATCTGGTCAGTATACATTCTATTTGTTAGCTTATTTCTCTGAAGAAGCGTAAGAGGGATGAAAGGGAAGATGGAAGTTCAGGGGTCTTTACCATATTTCGTATCTTTGTGATAATTCAGGGTATTCCAAATCCATGCAACAAATGAGACCTTTGAGTTTTTGCTTTTCTTGTGTCATCTACAGTTTACCATATTTTAAAGAACAAGATCACTAAACATGTACAACCTGCTCAGAATGATTTGGCTTCCCTCCTCTCAGCCTTCAGAGATATAGAAACTCAAAAGCTAGTTCTCTAAAAACCAGATTGATCTTAACAACATAGCTGGTCTTACAACATAGCTGAAGATTGGTCTTACATCATAGCCAAAAAATCAAATGCTTTGGGACAAATGGGTGATAAAATTCAGCAAAGCACATGAATATTTCAGTATCAAATTATTATTTTCCATAGAAGTCTTACCTACATTTTTCACAAATAAAATGATTTAAAAATGTATAGCATGGTTACTTGATTTATGTGTATATTATTAAATAATTAGTACATTCAAGCCAATTAACACATCCATCAACTTACATTGATATCATTATGTAAATGTGTATTTGTGATTAGAACACTTAAGATCCATTCTTTTAGTAAATTTTGCATTTGCAATACAATATTGTTAACTACAGTCACTATATTGTACATCGCATCCCATAAACTTATTCATGTTATGACTTTTGCACCTTTTCATCAACATATTCTCATTTCCAGTTCCATTCCTGTCACTATCCACTCAGCAGTTCCCCTCCAACACTCAAATTTTATGCCTTGCCAGTCATCATTTTCCTTCATGAATTCAGCTTTTAAGATACCACAGAGAAATTATACAGTGTTGGTCTTTGTGGCTTGTCTCACTTTGCATGATTTCCTTCAATTTGATTGAAGGTGTTACCAATGCCAGGATTTCCTTTAAAAATTAATTCCATCATGTATGCATATGCCACATTTTCTGTATCAGCACATCTATCAATATACGTTTAAACTACTTAGATGTCTTGTGTGTTATAGGTAAGGTTTTTTATAGATGAGGTTGCTATGAACATAGATGGGAGGTTATCGCTTGGGTGACTGATTTAATTTGCTTTGCATATTTATCTAGAAGTGAAATTGGTGGCACAAATGGTAGTTCTGCTTTTAACCTTTGCTTTTGGAAATCCAACATACTGTTTTCCATGATGACTGCTCCTATTTATACATTTTTAAAAGTGTACAAGGATTCCCTTTCTTCCACACCCTGGCCATTACTCCTTATCTGTTATTGTTTAGATAAAGCTTTTCTAAAGTTATGAAATATCTTATAATGGTTGCGACTTGCACTTTCCTGATGATTAGTGATACCAACTACATTTGTGTATCTTATTTTGAATAACATATGTTCAGTTTTTTCGTGTGTGTTTACAATTGTATTTTCTTGATTAACTACCTATTACAGTGATCATTTTTGCATTTTGAAAGTTTTTGTCTGATATAAATAGAGCCAGTTCTGTTCTCTCTTAGTTACCATTAGTAATCAGAGTTCTCAAAAAAAAAAATAACCACAGCACGCACACACACACACACACACACACACACACACACATATGTTTGTATATATACATGCATATATATACGAGAATATTATGGCATTAGCTCACATGGTTATGAAGATTAGAGTCCCATGATAAAAATTGATATTTGGATTTAGTAAGATAATGAGAATTAATGGCTTTGGCCAGACTGGTTTTTAAAGATCCAATTGAGATGCATTGAGAAGGAATTTTGTACACTACTAAAAAGTAATAAACTGGAGATAAAACACATGCATCAACTAGTTGAGATTGAAATTTTTTTTTCTAAAACAGAAAGAAGGACTTGTTTGGTGATATGCAAACAATTGAATGTTTCAAAGTTGAAAAATAGTGCTTCATACTTGCATGTTGATGAGAATAATCCAGTTGGGAGTGAAAGATTGACAGTAGAGAAGAGCTAAAAATTTTCAGTATGCAAAATGAGAATGGGATTCAGAACCTAACTGGGGGGATGCATGATAGATGGTTGGAATTTTGCCCATTTTAGTGTGAAAAAGAATATGGGAATAGATAGAGGTTTGTTGAATACAGGAAATACATTTGTATTGAAGAACAGAATTACAAAGAATAAAGATGGCGGAATAGATTAGGACTAATTTGGAGATGGAGAAGCATGAGCCAAGGTGAAGCATAGAGGGGACTTGTCAGGAAATAGGAGAGGACAGACCAACGGCAGAGGGGCACCTGGAGACTGACTGACAAGGAAACGTAAAAGAGACAACAGCATGGTGTGGCAGTGACCAGATATCCCAGTAGCAGTCAGTGAGCAATAAACTGAGCTTCACTAGTGACTGTAATTCCATAGCAGCCAAGATGGGAGGGAGAGTTCACTAGGAGCTTAGGAGGTGAAACCAGGCAAAGAACTGCCCATCCTGCTGATTTGTTTTATCCGATCAAGAGCAGAGAGAGAGCAGTTTACCTCAAACAGGAGGTGAAGGAAGAGGGTGTATTTTAAAGCATAGATCCCCACCAGAGCCACATAGAGTGCCATTTTGTTTATGGAGCCAAAGACTGTGGGATGGGACTATGCATACACTGAACTGGGAGCATATTCAGTTCTAGCTCAGTACAATGCACCTGACATGACAACCTATAGGTCTACCCAAGATTGGTCCAGGTAGACCAGATCTAGTGGCCAGCAGATCCAGAACAACACCTGTGATACACCAGGTATCATTTTGTACAGTATGGCAAGGGCCTTGAGACTGGAAGGACAACAATGAACTACACATACACTGAGCTGAGAGCTAACTTACTTCCAGCTTAGTGCATTGCATTGGGAAAAGCGTACTGACTTTGACATCCTACAGGCCAAAATAAGTCTTAGTGGCCCTCAGATCTGATAGCCAGCTGGTTCCAGCATGATAAGTACTACCAACAACCTAGTTATTTAGGACAATTGGTGTCTTCCGAATCCTGGAAACTGTTCAAACTGGAAGTGGAAGAAAGTTTGTACAGCCAGTTATGGAGCAAGGGATCACAGGAGGTGAGAGTGGTAAGCCAGGAGCTAGACTGCAGAGACACTGGTGGAAGCGTAACCCAAGGGCCCAAGCCTCAAACTCGCTGGAGGGAGTGGCACAAGTGATTTTAAACAGAGATCCATGTACCAAATGCAACAAGTAAAATCCAACCATAGACCTGTGGGTGAGAAAACTTAGAAACCTGTCCCAAGGAGAAGCTGCTAACTAGAAATACAATGAACAAGAACAAAAAAAAGGAGACAGAGGCACAATGAACATTACTGAGGACTCCCCTGCAAAGGACCAAAAGCCTTTGCCGACTTCAGAGTAAACTGAGGAAGATATTTAGAAAATGGGGATACAGAATTCAAAACACTTGTTATAAAGCTTTTTATCAACAACAAGAAGCACATGCAGGAATTTAAGGAATATGTCACACAGGAAATAACAACACTGAAACAAAATCAAGCTGAATTATTGGAAATGAAGGACAAAATGGAACAAATTAAAAGTGAAAGTCTCCATAATGGAATGAATGAGGCAGAAGAAAGAATCTCAGATTTGGAAGACATTTCTTGCCACAATGGTGAAACAAACAAAAAACTGGAAGCAGAGCTGAGTCAAGCCAAAAAAAAAAAAAATTCAAGAATTAAGAGACATTATTAAAAGGCCAAATATAAGAGTAATGGAAGTTCCAGAAGGCATAGAAAGAAAAGCTGGGTTTAAAGGTGTATTCAATGAAATAATAAAGGAAAACTTCTCTAATTTGGAGACATAATTGGTAAACATACAGGAGGGGCACAGAATTCTCAACAGGGTTGACCAAAAGTGATCTTCACCATAACAATTGAAGTTCCCTTCAATTGAACATAAGGAAAAGATCCTGAAATGTTCACATTAAAAACCAGTGAAACTCACACCTGACCTCTCACAGGAGACTCAATGGGTCAGTAGAGAGTGAAGCATCAATTTCCAAATTCTAAGAGGAAAAATTTTCGCCGCAGAATAATGTACCCAGCAAAGCTTTCCTTTGTCTTTGAAAATGAAACAAAATTCTTCCATGTAAAGAAAATCTCAATGAATATGCCTCTTTCAAACCTGCCCTACAAATGATACTTAACGATGTTCTCTTTCTTGACAGAGAAAAGAATTAGCACCCTCCAATACCAAAAACATATGTGAAGAACATTCCAGTAAAATAATAAGAGGAAACTAAATCAAACAATGAACAACCCATTGCTAAAATGACCACATATTCATACTAACGCTGAATGCAAATAACTTATACTGATCAGTCAAACATTACAGATTAGTAGATTGGATTAAAAAACAAAACCCCTTTATCTGTTTCCCACATGAGACATATTTCATCTCCTTCATTGACCAAAATAGGCTTCTTTTTTTCCTTTTTTTTTTCTCATTCACCATTAGAAGATGATAGGAATCTAACTGTGTACAATAAAGCAGGATTTTGATCATAAATATTCTTCGCTAAATCTCATACCTGATGAGTAAATGGAAAAGACAATCATTACATCCTTTGATGAAAGATTACAAGTCAGTTTTTTTTTTTAAATTAAGTAGTTACTATGCTGTGGCAAACTTAAAACTAGTTTGTTCTGTTGGAGAGAGGGTCAAGTTCTGTTTGCAACTGTCCTACTCTGTGTGGTTTGGGACAAATCATTTTACCTCTCCAGTGGACAGTCCCTCATTTGTAAAATTAATTAATCTGAGATAATGATCTCTTTCTACAGTAATAACTAGATGTTTGAAAGATTCTATTATAAAAGATGCAAACTTGTTTACAAGCTCGTGACCTTTTTGGTTTACCTATGTGGTATAACACTTTATATATTCAAGAGCTGCTTGACTATTTTGAAAATAACATTTCATTTTGAAATTGTATAACATTATGTGATTTGAAAAAAGCACCTCTTTAATTAGTGAAGAATATCAGTACCCACCACTGAACTCTTAAAAACTGGAAAATACCCAAACATATTTTTATGAAGTAAAAATTATAAATAATCCATCAAAGAAATAACAGTAAAATTTGGCATCAATTTTAATATAGAATGTGATGTTCTTGAACAGTTTTGTATAGAATTTAATACAGCCCTCTCTTGTTTATAATTAAAATGTGAAATTTACTATGTAATTTTTTCAGTATTTATAAATACTTTCAATATTGAATTATATTGGCCATGGCCTTTATTCTATTTTTTTTTTTTGGCGATTGGCTTATTCCTTCTTCCTTTTTTTTTTTCTTAAGGTTTATTTATTTTTATTGGAAAGTCAGATATACAGAGAGGAGGAGAGACAAAAAGATCTGTCCGATGATACACTCCTCTAGCAGTCTCAATGGTCGGAATTGCTCCAATGCAAAGCCAGGAGCCTGAAGTTTCCTCTGGGTTTCACATGTGGGTGCAGGGTCTCAAGGCTTTGGACTATCCTCTATTGCTTTCCTAGAACACAAGTAGGGAGTTTGATGGGAAACGGGGCTGCTGGGATTAGAGTCGGCATGCATATGGAATTCTGGTGTGTGCAAAGTGAAGACTTTAGCCAGGAACCTGATCTGATTCCTTCTTCTTTAAAGAAAACAGTTAGTTCAGGCAAGCACCAGTTCAGGTTTCTTTAAAAAAAACCAAACGTGTCTGGGAACAAAAGTGCACATATCACTGATTAGAGGTAAAAAAAAATTAGATTCTTACAAAGTACACTGTTTTGTGGATAGTGTCAAAAATCAGCAGAAGACTGCTGTGACAACTTTACTGAAACATTTTGTTCCAAAGATCCTGCCTGAAGTCCTTACATTTCTTTTGTGGGCCCCCTGCTTTCTGTATTTGGAGCTGTATGGCTAGAAGTGGGAGCTGGTTCTTTATCTCATCTGCTTTATCCTAAACATGAATACCAGGTACAGTCTCTTGATTCCTCAGTGAGCGATCTTCCCAGAGAGCAAGTTGGTGAGAAGAGTTGAAGTAGCTGTCATTTTGACATCTCTTTGGATGGTTTCTTGCTTTTGGACAAATTTTTTATTGTCATGTTGGTGTTGTTCTAATATGGAAATAGCTTCTAGTGTGAACTGAAGCACTCCAAAGCATCATGGATAAAAATAGTTACATAAAGCAACGTTTTACTAGAGGATCACCTTGCTCACCCTATAATAACTTCAAATGGAAACTGATATTCTACCTAGAAGCCATGATGGCTGTTCCTACCCAGGGCATGTTAGCCTCCTAACAGCTTCCTTAGTCTTCTACTGACTTCCTTCTCACACTTCCTAGCTCAGAGCTCTTTGTTAAGTAGATAACACTCATCGCTAGTTGCTGCTCAAACTTGAAAATCGATACTCACAAACATGATCAGTGTGAGTTATCAATACCTTCACTACTTGAAAAGCACTCTTTCTATGTGTGTGTGTATATATATATGTGTGTGTGTGTGCGCACATGCACAAGTATGTGTGTGTATATATATGCGTGTATATATGTATATATATATATATATATATACACACACTCACATGCCATAATTACACATATTCCCTGGGCCTGTGTAAAATTATGTATAAACATTTTTTGTTATGCTTTGGCTTATATGAAGCTGAGATAATAGGCTACTGTTGGGATCATATCTTAAAGATAAGTACATACAGAATTCCATAAAAATGAGGATTTGAGAGAGATTTTTCTCTGGCCAACCACTGAATAGCAATATGGAAATTATTTTCAGAAATTTCTCTTCACATTCTGCCAGGATTTCTTAGCCATATTTTTCCTGAATGCAAGCTATGGATCATTCTTATACTCAGCATTTATAGTGACACTGTGCAAATGCTATTGTTTGATCTCCTTTCTTACAAAACTGTTGATGTAAGTCTAATGAAATCCATTCCTTGTTGCTATTGACCTTTATTTAAATAAAGTACATTTTAGCATTAGAACAGCTAAGCAATTAAGAATTGGAAAACATCTGTTCTAGAATTTGTAATTAGATTTTGAGTGATTTAAAAAATCATCCTATGTACTGATATCACAGTTGTTGCCAATCTATATTAGGAACATAAGGCTTCACCTATTTCCATATCTATTGCAACAGTGCCATTACAATTGTCTTTGGACTGAGTGAAGACAGTCTAATCTTAGCAATATCCTTGAGGATATTTAAACAACCCTTTAAAATGTCACCAGAAAGCTCAACAACGTATAGGACTTGAAAGGAGATCACCTTCATCTCACAAAGAAGAAAACCAGAAACTGCAAACTAAGAAAATTTCCTCAACTCATCAGAAATGGAGGTTACCCAATAAAGAATTAATTCAAAAGTGCGGAAAGGCAGATATAAGTGGAGAAAAGACAGATATACATAGGGAAAACCAGGATAATTTGCTTATCTGGGTGTAAATTTTAAAGGAATGCCTGATGTCCAATTAAGGACTAGTGTGAAAGCATGATTCCTCTGGGGACCATTAGACACACAGGATTTGTACCTTCTTTCATACCTTACCTCTAGGAAGTTCAGCCAGTGGCCATAACAAAGACTGTGGAGAATCATGAGGGTTCCCCGTGATTCTACCATTTCCACTGTGGGACAACATGTGATATGCAGAGGAAAATGCAATAAAAGCTGTTGCTTTGTATCCATGGTGGAAAAGGGTGTGGATTGGCAAATTCTGTCACTGAGGGAAGTAATGCAAGCAATACAAGAACTTAGTGAAGGCTGAAAAATTCACAACTCCTAGGCACAATCCATTACCTAACAATGAGATTTTACCTTAAAAGATCCATTTATGTATTTGGAAAACAGAGGTAGGAAGAGAGAGATAGTCTTCTGCTGGTTCAGAATTTGGTTGGTGGGGGGGTGGAGAGGGGAGAGAAACAGTCTTGATCTACTGATTTACTAACCAAATGGTTAGCTTCAAATTGACCCAGGCCTGGACAGTTACAGTCATTTGGAGAGTTAGCTAGCAAATGAAAATTTTATTTTTCTCCATTTCTTCCTCTCTTTTTATGGCTGTGTTTTTTAAGTAAATAAAATTAATCTCATAAAAAATGTCAAGGACTGGGTACAATAGCCTAGTGGCTGAATCCTGCCTTGCATACGCCAGGATCCCACATGGGTACCAGTTTTTGTCCTGGCTGTTTCACTTCCAATCCACCTCCCTGCCTTGGGAAGGCAGTGGAGGATGGCTCAAGTCCTTGGGACCCTCCCTTTCCATGTGGAAGACGCAGAAGTTCTTGGCTCCTGACTTCTGTCTCCAGATCAGCTCAGCTCCCACAGTTGTAGCTGCTTGAGAGTGAACCAGCAGACTGAAGATCTTTATCTCTGTACATCTGCCTTTGTAATAAGAAGGAAAGAAAGAAGAAAGATGGAAGGAAGGAAGGAAAGACAGAAAGAAAAACAGAAAGAAAGAAAGAGAGAATCTTTAAATTTGTTTCTCAGATTGTGAAACATTTTTTATTTTGATTTTTCAATTAGGACTGTTTAACCTATATGATGACTCAGCTGTGATCTTTACCAGAGGGGATTTATTTACTAGTATGCGGTGGTTGTCAACTTGAGGAAATTTTGCTATTTAGTAAACATTCGATAATGTCTCAGGTACATGTTTCTATGTTACTACTGTTTGGACAGGTTGGTTTTTGTTGGCATTTAATGGATAATGAATAGGAATACTGCTAAACATCCTATGATGTGCAGGATAGCCCCTTCCCCACATAACAAAAAGTATGTGGCTTCAGTTGTCCCAGTGTCATGGTTAATGAAACTGGATATTTTGAAAAAGATATACAGTGTGCTAGATAGGATGAAGATTTCCTCATCATGCATGAAAAGCACATTGGAGAGTCAGAAATGATACAAATAATGTTTAAAATTTGCAATAACAAAAATGATGAATGTTTGATGTGCTCAGCATCAGGTTTGACATAAATGAGAAAAGAACCAATGAATATGAACATCGTAAAATGGAAATTGTTCAAAAAATTCAAAAGAAGTGAAAAAATAATAAAAATGTATTCCTGAAGGATGACAGAATGTCAAATGATGTAACTTAAATGTAATCAGAACCTCAGAAATCAGAGAAAAAAAGGGGCATAAAAATACTTTCAGAAATAGTGTAGAAGTATTTTCAAAATTGATAATAAACACCGATTCTAAGAAATCCAGAGAAACAACAGTGTTAAAAATGCTGAAACAGAGGACCAACACTCTGACAGGAGGTTAAACTTCCATATGGACACTGCTTGGAGACCCAGCAATTTATTTCTTAGGGTCCCTGATAATGCACCTATGAAAACAGCAAAAGATGGCCCAATTATTTGGTCTTCTGACCCCATATGTGGGACTTAGAAGAAGTTCTGAGTTCCTGACTTTGGCCATTGCAGCCACCTGGGAAGTGAGCCAGCAAATGGAGTCAGTCTGTGTCTCTCTACCTCTTTCTGTAACTCTATGTTTCAAATCAATAATTAAAAAAAAAGCTGCTGGAAAAGAGTGAGGATACATTTTTGAAGACTGAAAAAAAGATTTCTTAAAGGAAGAAGTATAAGAGTTAGTTACATACAACACAGTTAGAAATTTGAATATATAAAAAGAGATGAGTAGCATGTGAAATGGAATAAATAAAAACTTTTTTTTACTTTAGATTTTTTGGGAGACAACTTCTTAATGAGAAAAAAAGAAGAAGAAAGTCAGTCTAATATGGGCCTATGGCATATACAAAAGTAATTGTATGCAAGTGTGTGGAAATTGAACTTGACGGTAGACACAGATTATTGTATAGTATTTCCAAAACAGTTTGAGAGCATGCATAAATATATCAATAAAGGAAGGGAAATGGAATTACACTAAAAAATTCTCAGGCAGACAAAAAAGCAGAAGAAAATAGAAAGCAACAAATAGCAATGACTAGTAATAAGATACATTGACTCTATGCATTTTGAATTTTAATGCTCTCTACCAGAGATTAGCACGCATGTGTGTGTGTGTGTGTGTGTAGTTGCAACTAAAGAGTCAAAAGATACATTGTACAGTTTCATTTTCAAAATGTCTGTCACCACTACTCAACACTGTCTTTTACCATGAACATAGACAATACACTCCTGTGGGAGACCTGGAAGAAGCTCTGGGCTCCAGGCTTTGAATTGACTCAGCCCCAGCGACTGTGGCCGCTTGGGGAGTGAATCAACAGACGCAAGATCTTCCTGTCTATCTCTTCTCCTCTCTGTATATCTGACTTTCCAATAAACATAAATAAATCTCTAAAAAAAAATTCCTGGCCATTACTCTTCTAACTTGGGAAGCTCATAAAAGACAAAGAAGTTCAAGAAACTATCACACATTGGGGGAAGCTCACGAGTTGTGACAGTTAGGTATACTGGATTAAATCCCGTAACAGCAACAAAGAATGCTAGTACCTCAACTGATGATATTGTAATAAAGTTCATACCTCAGCTTAGAGGTTAATGAACTATGACTCTTATTGACCTGTAGCCATTGTTGGTTTTTGTAAGGTTTTATTAGAGCCATTACGGACCTGTGCTACATATTGTCATTCAGTGCTTACACACTACAATGTTAAGTTGAGCAATTCAGAGTAAGGGGATTTGATTTGGAAAGCATAAAATATTTAAAAATTATCCTTCATAGAAAAAGTTTTTAGACCCTTGGTACATAGAATATTTGTTTTCTATTTTTGCAACTCTTCCAAACTTTAAAGTAATTGCAGTACAAAAAATTTTACAAATCACTTGATTAAAACCATCAGTACATTTTTAGCTATCACTTGTGAAGATCTTAAAATTTGCAAAACACGTGGCTAGATATCTTTTATGTCCTACCCTAATTGATGCTCATCCTCATTTTGCATGTATGGAAAACATGGTTAGTAAAGGCAAGTGAACTATTGAACACAGAATCTCCATATTTAAACATGCAGAAGCATGTTTCAGTTCATAAGACAAAATGCATAATGTCCCATTCTGTCATCCAAATGCTTGCAGCAACAGCATATATCCTGCATCATCTTCAAAGAACTTCCAGAAAGCATTTACTCAATATATTGAACAGCCGCCATATGCCACCTGCTGTAAAAGCATGACATCAATATGCCAACTCTGTTTTATGATATCTTTGGAATGTCAGTTTCATTATATCGTTACGCTTTGAACTGTCCCATACTCCTATGATCTGAGCACTCCTCTACATTTGAATCTATTTATATTTATGCATATTCTCTGACCTTTCTATTTACACTGCATCATGGATGAAATGATGTCAGGTTGAATGACTTTGTCCTCTTTTTTCCAGTTTTCTATTCCTTAGTGATCTCTCTAGTCCTGATTTCCCATATTTTATCATTACCAGCAGTTACCCTTTTGACTTTTTAGTTTTTCACTAAATATACATACCCCTGTCTTTATTTGAAATGTATTGATAATTCTAGTCTCTTGAAAATTCTTGAAGTTGTTATGAGCAAGATAGGATCTAAAATTCTTATTCCAGGCTCTTGCCTTTTACCTAGAGCAGCATTGTAATTACAGGCACAAACAGGATACACAACATGAAGAGGTTTATTTGGAAGGTGAGGAAATACACACACACACACACACACACACACACACACACACACACACACACAGATGTGTTGTTTTGGAATAGGGTGGGGCCAGACAAGGAAAACAATAAAGATGTAAAAGAGAGGGGTGGCATTTCAATACCCTAACCTCATCTGAGTCTTTGAGAAAAATGAGGTAGGAAACCCCTCTCACTTGCTAGTCTCTTATGACATGGGAAAGTGGAGCTGTTATGTGATACTATCTCCAGGTGAGGGGAGATAATATTCTGGGGAAGAGGCTGTTTGATTGACAGATAGAAGGATTACATTTGGTAAGGAAGTGTGTGACTTATCAGTGTGTTAGGTTACCTTTTTTAAAAAAATTTTAAATCATTAATCTTTATCTAAAACTTATGAATTAGTTCTATCCCTAATGGATGGCAATTCATTAATTATTAAATACTACCATAAGTTATTGAAGAACAAATGTGTTTGCTATTTACATTGAGGAGAAAGAATTTCAGAGCACTGCAGTTTCCATTAGTAAAAAGAAGACAGGAGTGGGCTGGTGCAGTGCAACAGTAACTAATCTTATACCTGTCACGCCTGCATCCATATGGGTACCAGATCATGTTGTAGCTGCTTTGCTCTTGATCCAGCCGTCTGCTTTTTGGCCTGGGAAAGAAGCAAAGGATGACCCAAGTCCTTGGGACCTTTGCACTCATGTGGGAGACCCAGAAGTTCCTGACTCCCAGATTTGGAACATATTAGCTCTGGCCATTACAGGCATTTGGGGAGTAGGCAGCAGATAGAAGACCGTCTCTCTATCCCTCCTTCTCTGTTAAACTTGCCTTTCAAATAAAAATGAATTTTTTTAAAAGAAAAGGACAGGATACTTTATGGTTGTGTAAGTTGAATGCTTCCTTTGAGGCTTCTAATTCATTTTAACAGAAGTTTACTTCTGGCTGACAGTGTTCAAAATGTGAAGATAAATACTGACAAAGCATGAAACTTCATTTAATACAGTTAAGTTCTTTTGCTATCTAAGCACTGGTTTGACATAAACAATGAATGAATTTCTTTAAGCCACAGTTAGAATTCATGATAGGTTCACTTTCAAATGCCAGATCTCTGATGGTGTACTACCTTTCTGTGATGCTTCAATTCCCTTTTACAGAGTACAATACCTGTTGTGCTTTGACAAGTTAAACTAAGTTTTCATAACTCCAAAGTTGTTCCAAAGCTGGAAAGAAACAGATGAGAAATTTAAGAGTTATTTGAAAGACACATTATTACTTTCATATTTAAATAAAAGCAGCACATTTCATTACTGTCGAACATCAGTTTTCAACTGTACATTTCTATAGCAACATTTCTATCTATAGCGACGATTCATGGCTTAATTTGAGATATATACTATTGCTCTGTGAAGAAACTGCCGCTTTGCTTTTTCTGGCAACAACTTCAAAACCTGCATAGCACTGACATACAAACATTGTTAAAGTGTTTAACATAACATCATAACATTTTGTTGGGTTAAGGAGAAATAATTATAGATACCTACATGGCTGGAAAGCTAACCACCAAAGAATGAACTCAAACTCCTGATTTTTAAAGTCTTCCTCATAGGGACTCCTTATTTCATATTTTCTCAAATTCCTTCGGCTATGTTGCTCTGTCAGTCTAATCTTTAGAATCCTATTCCTCCGTTTTTGGAGTTCATGATATGTATTTTTTTTTCTACATTATTTGTGGCTTCCTTAGAGGAAATGCCAGAAAAGATAAAGGTACAAACTGCTAGTTAATGCACAGAAATCACATTCATTAAAGAGCTTGGAGGTTGTGGAGGGAAAGCAGGCGTGTTGTTCTCACAAATGCCTTTGCCCCAGATTACCAGTTATGAGAATCTCTTAAAGACACTGGGACGGTAGGGGGAGATTAGAGAGAAGGTCGGTTAGGCTCAGTTGAAGATCAGGCAAATTCCCACTGTGAAGTTGAAACCAGCTGAGTGTGGTCCCTATGAGCAAAGGCTTGACTTGTGTTCATAGCAGATAGTGCCTTAGGTAATAGGCTTCCTGGTCTTTATCTGCAGTCTTGACATTCTGTAGTTAGCTCCTGCAATTCTTAAGCAAATATTATTTCTCTGTTAAATTAAAGATCTGATTAGTCACAAAGTCAGCAATTACCTTTTGTTAAGAGAATATGAAAAGGAAAAAAGAAAGTGTATTGACTTGGTTCTCTGGCTACAGGGATGGGGAATGTGCTTTTTAAAATTCTCCTTCAGCTCCTTGTTACTGCTTTTGTTCTTATTGAAGATTATTTTTCCAGCCTGCTTTATGGTATCTGGCTCATACCATGTAGCTCTTCTTGTGAACCTCAATGCTTTTACATTTGGCAAAGGTACTGTTTATGTGAAAAAAGATTTTTTTTGAGTATGTGGAGTTTGGAAAGGTGTGGGAAGATGGAAAGAAAATGGCAGCAAAAACAAAATAGATTCAAAGTATTATTACCATAAAATTAATTTTTAAGAAATATAACTGAGTATTATAATTATTTTAGACTATATATGTACAGCAAATCAAATTATATATCTTTAGTACATAATATTAAAATTAAAAAAAAACCCAAATTCTATTTATACATACTTTTATGATAAAGTTTTTTGGCTTTTTAAGTAATCAGTCACACTTCCCCTGTTCTAATTCCTATACCTTCCTCTTGCTACTTGTAAGCACACTCAGCTTTCATCTTCAGCCTTTCTCCAGCTGAGCCTTAGCCATCACCTTCTCTCTAAGTGCCTCTGCACATTTTATTTTGAAACAAACGTATATGTAGGACCCTTTGAATTGCATGAGTGATTATTTTTTTTCCAGGCTATTGCTTCACACCTAGAGAAAACATCCTATGTACAGACACATATGAGGTGCCCAGCATGTCTTATATTCAAAAAGTGAGAAAGATAATGAGAAAGAAAGACACACACACACACACACACACACACACACACACACACACACAAGCAAAAGTTGTTTCACACAGATTCTTTCCATGAATGGGAACTGTGGACCAGAAGATGCTGCCCATAAATGTGAAAGAGGTGGGAGAAGAGCAGAGTGCGCTTAGCAGTCCCTCCAGCAATGGTCTACATGAAATAGAGACTTCTCCCTGATGCTAGCTTTTTCTAGGAGGCCACTGGAGGTTCCTCTGCAGGAATAAAACCTGGACTTTTATGGTACCATCATGAATGCACAATGGAGCTTAATAGTCACATTTTCATGGGCTCTCCCCTATGTCCCAGATGGCACAGATGCAGCTAAGACAGCATTTTGATTAACAAATGGGAGGATATACTCTAAGTCTTGTTGGTTGTCCGTACTGCCTTAGAAACAGTATTCACCGATTTGAATGGTTACAACAAAATCTGGCCTCAAGTATAGGTTAGGTTACTTAGGTAATAGGCAGATTATTAAAGATGGTTGTATGGAGCTAAACAGGATCTTTCAATCTCACCACAGAAGAGTTCATTAAGGAGTTTGTCTGCCAATAGTAACTTCCTAAGAGCATTTTGGAGAGTTAAATAAAACATGTTTCCAATATAGTTCAATAACCTTAATATGACAAAAGCAAAGACTTTGTTGCACTTTTTGCCTCTTGAAGAGATATCTGAAATCTTCAGTTGACTCACAACAGTAAGCACACTTATCCTCTGTATGTATATATAAAACCTCCAGAGGTAAAAGTTTAGGTCTTGATAAGCATGCCCTTGATAAGCAAGCCTTGATAAGGCTTGAAATGCTCTGTAACATGGCTCCAGTATGAGTGCTAAAGTAGCACCTTGTAACAGTCCTTCTTTGTTCAGAAAGGATCACTTTCTAACTTTTTTTTTTCTTGTTTTAAAATAGAACTTAGTATCCTGAATAGATAAGGGTGTTTTTAGGATCTAGCAGTGGAAGAATTTCATTGCCCTACCCCATCATAACCTTTTGGTAGCTGGTTTAGAATGATAATATGCTTTGTCTGACCTTGAGTTTGAGATGAGAAAGGACATTCCATATTGGATTTCAAATGAATCAAGTTTTAAAGTAGGTTTAGGTGCCTTTCTGAGTCTTAGGAAGGCAGTAGACAGGAATTTAAGCCATGTTTCCAAGGTCTCTTGAAAAAGCTTAGCCCTAAGTTTTCTGAAGACTATGATTGGCTTCTTCAAGTTTGCTTGGTAACTGGACATCTACATGAGGTAAGAAGATAAGAGATTATTAGGTCAGTGACTCTGCTGAGTTAGACACAGATGAAGGTTTATTGCAACTCTTGATTGATCTAAAAAAGCAAAAATAAGGAATTATTCCCTTTACCTGTGACTTGGAAACCTCCAGTGCCTTTTTTGCTCAAGTTTGAAACATTGCTATTCATCCTGTAGAAATATCACTAAAGATGAGTAGGTATTTGTAATTTGTTGATGAAAGTACATTAGTGAAGTCTGCTTTTCAAGCATATCTTCAATATTTTCTTCTCCTTTGTACAGTGGCAAGTAAAGAAAGTGGATAGTTGTAATCAATAGAGTTATTTTGTAAACAATGGAGAAAGGAAAGTGTTTCTACCATGACAGTATGCAGTCCTGGTCTTGTAAATATTTAAGAAGCAATTTGTATTAAAGCTCCTCTTCCCAAATGGTAGAGCCATGTATTTCCCTAATAATAGTTAATTGAGAGGATGCTGGAAGCAAGATCTTATGTTTTAAAGCCCACCAGTCATTGTGATCTTGAATGTAATCTCGCTAATGAACCTACTCTACTTCAGACTAAAGCTTTTTAGTTGTCTCTGCAGGCTGAGGTATGTAAGTGATTTCTAGAATCTCCTGTGTACCAACTCTTTTTGTTGATTTATCTGCTCATACATTTCCTTTGCTAGCATGACTGTTTCCCGACACCCCCGCCGGTGTCCCCTGTGGTGGAGGACAGCCATTTCCATTTCCATTGTTTCCAGCATTGCCTAAAGAAGAATTTAGCATCTTTTTTGTATATTTAATAGAAACCTCGTTTGTATTCATTACTCCTTTCTTTCCAAATTGATACATATGCATGCCACATAAGAAAAGCATATTTGGAGCTTATATAAACATTAACTCTTTTTCATAATGAAAGATTCTAGTCATGGAGCCAATTCATCCAGTCTTTTGAACTGAGGTGTTAGATGGCAGTGTCTGAGCTTCTGAGACCTGAGTAAGAACTGTTATAGTGTAGCCTGCCCAACCTCTTTGTTTATAAGGCTTATGCCAGCAGTAAACCACTAAACATCTGCATTTTATGCAAGTCCATGCTGTGGGTCTGTATTACTAGTAAAGATCAGCTGTATGAGAGCTACAGGCCATCCTGTAGCCATAGAAAAGTAGTCTACTGGTCATGGTATTGGACTCAGTTTTGGAGTCAGTAAACATAGATGTGTCCTCTGCTTCTCTACTATTGTGGGAATAAATGGCTCATCCAAATTATGGATTTCTAGTTCTGTTGATTATTCCCTAATTGTGTGGTAATTTCCTGCTTCTCCCATATCTATTAGAGTGGATCTCTGTCAAGACTTTTTGACATCTTATATAAAGGTTTGATTAGCAGTGCAAATTCTAGAATTTTGCCTTTCCCAGGGATATTTGTGTGTATCTTTGGAGTTGAAAGAGCTTGTCATCAGATCTTATCCCAAGCAATTTACTAATCAGAGCTTTGGTTGGGGAAGTTCTGTAACTGGCACTTCTCTGAAAAAGTTTAACTTGGTAGTATTTTCATCTGAGTTCTCCTTGGAGGGCCTGCAAATGAGAATATCATCCATATTTTGTAGAACTGTTCCTTCTTTAATTGGAGCTCTCTGAGATAAATTTATGAGCAATTAAAACAAATGACTTCAGCCTAGGAGAAATTAACTCGAGGGAAGCACTCAAGAATGATAGCAAATATCTTGCAAGCAAAGAAGTTTGCCATTTATACCTCACCCCAAACTGGTGAGAAATAAGAATATCCTCTGACTTATAGACTAATGATAAAGTAAATCTTTGAGAGCAAAATTTATTGTCAACTTCCATAATAATAAAACTATTCGAGGATAGAGGTCCAGCATGGGAAATTAATACATAGTGACTCCTGTTGTGAATGAACAAATTAACACTCTTATTTAGGTATTTCAGTAATCACCTGGAGCTCTTGGTATAAGCTATATCTAGGCTATGGAGGCCTCTGAAATTCACAGGATCTATCAGAGTTATGGCTCTGAGCAAAGTGGAAGTTCTCTTTCTTCCAAAGGACATTCCATCTTTTCAATGGCCAATTCTGTTGCAGTAGAAGGAGGCATGGATTGCGGGGACTCTTCTCTAAGAGGCACTGCCTCAGCTAGTGTCCTAGCTTCACATATGTGGAATATTCTGCTGTGGGCTTTTCACCCAGACTAGAATGCCTCCTGGGCCAAGGTCACTGCTAGATAAAGGGGTTGTGATTGTATGAGCTGTCTGGACTGTTCCCCATATGGGAGTACATTCTCCTCTACAGCTTTGTTTTTAATTATTTGTAACCATTAAAAAAAAAAATATTTTTTAGTTGAAATCAGACTTGCAGAGAGAAAGATCTTCCAACCAAGTGGCCACAGCCACTGGAGCAGAATTGGTCTGAAGCCAGGAACCAGGAGCCTCTTCTGGGTCACCCATGTTGGTGCAGGGACCCAAGGCTTTGGATTATCCTTAACTGTTTTTCCAGGCCACAAGCAGGAAGCTGGATGAGAAGTAGAGTAGCCAGGGATACTAACTAGCATGTAAATGGGATCCAGGTGCGTATAAGGCAAGGCCTTTAGCCCCAAGGCTACTGCTCCTGGGCCCTTTTTTTCCTAATCATTTAAAATGCTTCTTTTAATATCTGACTAATGGAGAGCATGCGGTCTCATGGCTAGCTTTCGATTCTGTACCTTCAGGAGTGAATCCATCAAAATGAATGCAGCATGAATACTTCTGGAAATCTCTTCCCCCAGAGCTGGGAAGATAAAAGTGGACACCATTGCCTGTGAGTCCAGTTATGCGTACATGTGTGACTTGAATATCCTGTATTAGGTGAAATCTGGCGTGTTAGATCTCTTTCTGCGCCCTAACCTGTTCCCTGTTTCATCCTGTATGCATCAGGGGAGCACTCAATAGGTTCATCTAGATCTTTGGTAGTATCACTAATGACCACTTTCCCTGCCCCGCCCTCACACACGTTGTTCTTGGTGTTCTGGCCAGTAGGAGGAGCTGTTGTCACTAAGGTTCCCGTACACTTAGAGTCCATTGAATGTCAGTCTCCTCTCCCAATTTATAACTGCCTTTCAATAAATAAGGTGTGTGTATAGATGAATATACTCATTCTATTGCTCTTGCATGTCACAACAGTTTCATTGAAAGTGAATGGAATCCTCACTGTTTTTCCTTCACTATCGTAAAATCAGTGGCAGTATGTGTTGAATTATAGTTCACCTAGTTACTGTCCACACTATTTTAGATCTTTTTGTTTGTTTATTTTGAAAGGTGGATATACAGAGAGGAGGAGAGACAGAAAAAAAGATCTTCCGTCCGATGATTCACTCCCCAAGAGGCCACTACAGCTGGAGCTGAGCCAATCCAAAGCCAGGAGCCAGGAGCTCTTTCAGGTTTCCCACATGGGTGCAGGGTCCCAAGGCTTTGGGCCATCCTCAACTGCTTTCCCAGACCACAAACAGGGAGCTGGATGGGAAGCAGGACTGCCAGAATTGCAACCGGCGCCCATATGGGATCCTGGTGCGTGCAAGGCGAGAACTTTAACCACTACGCTATCGCGCAGGGCCCTATTTTAGATCTTATAATGGAGATCTTACTCTTTACATTACAACTGTCAAAATTAAAAGAGAAGTTCTCAATATAGGCTAAGGACCTTGCTTTTAATGTGAGTTCAAAATCTCATGTAGAAAACATCTCCTCTAAGCAAAAGCCATCTGCCATTGGCTTCCACAACATTGGCTACAATCTTCCTACTTGCATTGGCCCACCACTGCATTTCTGTTTTGCATTTGCAAACTTGCTTTTCTACCCTTTTGATTTTGGCATGAATCAAATACCTCACCTATTCACTTTTATTTTTTTGATCACTACTAATGTAGTATAAGATTTTGTACGAATCTGAGGAGTTGGACTGTGTTTCTGGTAGAATAGATTTGTGTCTCAGTGGCTAGTGCTGGGAGAGGTTGCACAAATAAAGGTGGCCTTGGAGGTGTTGCTAAATGCAGACTTGTCTGTATTGGCTGCTTTTCTGCCTCACGTTATGCAGAAAGTTGAGCCTACTTTTTCTGTTTCCTAACTTACATGTCTCTAGACTCCTTAGTAGATTTCCTAAGAATAAATATCAGTTTATGTAGCCATTGAATCTTCTATTATTCCTTGTGTATCTCCTGGTGTCACAGAATCTTTTAACAAAATAATATAGTAAAATTACTCTCTATTTGAGCACAATTTAAATAAAATTTTATGGAAGTGCTAGCAACTTGCCAACAGGTTTTTATTGTAGGCTACTTAAATTGCAGGTATTGAACATAGTGGGAACACAACCCATTGTTAGCACAAGAAAAAGATGAAACTCGAAGTTACAGACTGTCTGTTTTTAGTGCATTGTATTAGGAGAGGAAATTTTGTTTTATGAAAAAGGTACTTAACACTGCTTGGGTTGAGTTGTAATTTTAAGACATTGAATTTAATAAAATATTTAAGCATAGTTTATAAATCTTATTTTTTAAACAAATTAATTTTTGTTTAATTTAAAATGTTCATATTTTAATTTGTTATCTAGTTCTATAGTCAGCTTGCAGATTTATCTTACTGAATTTGCTAGATTTCAATATAATTTTAGAAGTTGGATGATGAATAACAAATTCAGAATAAAATTTTAATTCTAATAAGAAAATTAAATAAGAAAAAGAATATTACATATAGGATAAGATCTATTCAGCCAATAAAAAGGACTTAATAAATATATTTTTAAAAGATTCAGTACTAATTTGAAAGGCCTGGTGACACAGAGAGAAAGGGATTTCTTATTTGCTAATCACTCACCAAAGCCCATAGCAGCCAGGACTAGGCAAGTCTAAGACTGTGTGCCTAGAACTCCAGGTATCCCATCATCGCATGAAGGTGTCCCAAGCAGGGGTTTAACCCATTGCGCTACAATGTTCACCCCATAGATTCCTAAATGTATTTTAGGAAGGAAGGATTTGCCCTGGAAATTAAACCACTGGTTGAATACCCAATGTTACACATCAGAGTGCCTGGGTTCTGATCCTGACACCATTTCCAATTCTAGTTTCCTGCTGATACACACTTTGGGAAACAAAATGTACTGGTTTAAGAATGGAAGTCTCAGCCACCAACATGGGATTATGTGTCTGGAGTTTCAGATATTCAGTATTAGCCCAGCTCAGTCCTAGTCTTGTCAGGCATTTAGGGTTATAGGAGCTCTGTTTGACCATGTCTGGTAGTCAAATAAATATACAAGCACAAAATTTAAAAATCTGTAAATATCATTTTAATTGTACTTATAGTTTTTTTATATTCTACTAAATTCTAAGCGTCTTCTGGACCGAATCCTTGTCATAAGTTTAAAACTTATTTGAGTATTATTTAGAACTTAAACTAAATGTAGGGCTCAAAGCTAATGCAAAGATTGATTTAAACAGGAAAACAACTATTTAAAAAAGATTTATTTATTTCTATTGGAAAGTCAGGTATGCAGAGAGGAGGAGAGACAGAGAGGAAGCTCTTCCATTTGTTGATTCACTCTGCAAGCGGCTGTGATAGCTGGAGCTGAGCCGATTCGAAGCCAGGAGCTCATAGCCTCTTCCAGGTCTTCCATGTGGCTACAGAGTCCCAAGGTTTTGGGCCATTCTCAACTGCTTTCCCAGACCACAGGCAGGGAGCTGGATGGGAAGTGGGACCACTTGGATTAGAACAGGCACCCATATAAGATCCTGTCCATGCCAGGCAAGGACTTTAGCGGCTAGGATACTGTGCTGGACCCTAGTCAGGAAAGCATTTTAACGTTAAAGGCATTCTGGCTTTTGTTGTTGTTACTAAATTTTGCCCGTATTAGCATTTGTACAACTTCTGATAAATAAGAATATATCAGTGTTATCAAGAATCATTTTACTATAATGGAATGAGTCTATTTCTAGGCTTTTGAAACTATTCTATTGGTTTATTTGTCTATTTTTCACAAATATAAGCCAGTATTAATTCTTGTAGCTGTGTAGTGTTTATTGAAATTGACTAAGCTGAGTCCTTCTACTGTTTTTTTCATTACATATTAACTATTCTAGGTTCTTTGTCTTTCTGTATATAATTTCAGGATCTCACACAATAGATTTGTTGATATCGGCAGGATCGCTTATTGTCATTTTCATTGGTGTTCTGATAAACCTATACATAAATTTAGGGATGATTGATATCGAAATAACATTCAGCCTTCTTATGAATGAGAACAGACTTTCTCAATGTAGTCTTTCTTTTTCTTTTTTTTTTTTAAGATTTATTTTATGTTTTAATTGCAAAGTCAGATATACAGAGAGGAGAAGAGACAGAACAAGATCTTCCGTCCAATGATTCGCTCCCCAAGCGGCCGCAATGGCCAGTGCTAAGGCAATCTGAACCCAGGATCCAGGAACTTCTTTCAGGTCTCACATGGGTGCGGGTCCCAAAGCTTTGGGCCGTCCTCGACTGCTTTTCCAGGCCACAAGCAGGGAGCTGGATGGGAAGCAGGGCTGCATGGATGAGAACTGTCATGCATATGGTATACTGGTGCATTCAAGACAAGGACTTTAGTTACTAGGCTTCTGCGCCGGGACCTAGTCTTTCTTTTTTAAAATTTTTTTTTTCAGTGTTTTGTGGCTTTTCATACAGAATCTATCCATATTTTGCATGAGTATTTCATTTGTAAGAGTTGTCATGATCAGTTTCAAATCCAAATTGATTACATAAAGGAAACTAATCAACATTTGTATGTCGAGCTAATACATTGGGCCTTACTACTGTTATTAATCTAGAGTTTTTAAAAAGATTTGGGTATATTTCTCTATATCAAGTAATAAATAAAGTCACCAGTGAGGAAAAGAGGTTTTATTTCTTATTTTCCAGTTCATGCACCTTTTTATATATTTTTGTTGTTATATTATCTGGGATTTAAAGTTTCATGTTGAATAAAATAGTGTGAGGCATTATCCTTGTCTTATTTATGATACTGAAGGTATGTGTACAGTCTTGCCATTAACAGTCATGCTAACTGCATGTTTTTCTTGATACTCTTTATAAATCTTGGGAAGTTTCCTTTAATTCTTTCTTTGTTGAAAATTTTCATCTTGAATGATTGTTGAATTTTGTAAAAATACATTTTCTGTACCAATTAATGTCATAATATGGTTTCTTTCTTTACGCTATTGACATAGTAGATTTTACTAATAGGGTTTTGAATGATGAACCAGTCTTACATTTCTAGAATAAATCCCATTCAATTGAAGTGTATTGTTAGTTTTACATTGTCATATCCAATTTGCTAACATTTTGCTGTGAATTACAGGTGGCAAACTACTTTATATAACATAAGAAATTATCTCAACCAAGGCAAATTATAAAAACTCAAATTTCCTGATGTAGAACAGATGCTTCCTGAAATCATCAGAATGTGAAAATCACAGAAAAAAAATGTGAAATTTAAGTTGCTGACCTGCAAAACCTGTAGGCTTGATTTCATCTTCCCTCACTCTAATAAAGCTGGCATAATTTTTGTCATTTCTGTTTAGGAAGCTAAATTTTTTATAAAGATTTATTTTTATTATTTTTTTTATTGGAAAGGCGGATATAAGAGAGGAGAGACAGAGAGGAAGATCTTCCGTCAGATGATTCACTCCCCAAGTGAGCGCAACGGGTCGATACTATGCCGATCCAGAGCCAGGAGCCTCTTCCGGGTCTCCCACGCGGGTGCAGGTTCCCAAAGCTTTGGGCCGTCCTCGACTGCTTTCCCAGGCCACAGGCAGGGAGCTGGAAGGGAAGTGGGGCTGCCGGGATTAGAACCGGCGCCCATATGGGATTCCGGGCGTGCAAGGCGAGGACCTTTAACCACTTGCGCCACCGCGCCGGGCCCGGAAGCTAAATTTTTAAGACGATACAACTGATGGGGTAGGAAGGCTCTGTGTTGAGGCATTTTTCATGCTTTAAAAATCCATGTTAGAAAAGTTGATATATTTTAGAATCCAAAAACTAGTCAGTAAAAACTTCAGGATGAAATACAGATTTTTTCATGTTTGGACAGACTATCAGTCTCAGTTATCTACTTGTATATGTTCACAAGCAATAAATATTAAAAATAAACTTTCTACCACAATTCTTATGAGACTGAATTCACTGTTAATTCTTTGGATTGCACATTCAGACTGGAAAAAGATCCGGACTGCACTTGCTTGTTGTTATGAGGAGCTAATATAAATTTTACACAATTCCTCAGTGGTCACTGTGTTTCTTTCAAAACTATGAAAAAGTGTTTTGTATCCCTGAACCTCAAACAGATTTTCTGTAGTACAGTGTTCTCCTGCAGAGCAGTCTTTTGAAAAAAAAAATGATCAATGTACCACTATTAATCATTCAGCAGCTGGTATGAGAAAGAGCTTTTAGGAGGTGGGTTGATGTACAATTCAGAAATGTTCATTTGCTCACTCTGCTGTAGGAGACATCTGATTCTTCATTCAGTGAACCAGAGGTACATCTCCATCCTTTTGCCTTTGAGATTTCTGGCACGCAGATGTGTACTGCAGGCTTCCTCAATAGAGTTCATCATATGTATAGTTCAGTGCTATGGAAAACTATGTGGCGTTTTGTAATGAGAGAGGAAAAATGGAAAGTAAGGGAGAAATTATCATTTGGTCTTCTTGAGTCAATTCGTTTTATAAGTAATTGTGACATATGGGTTGAATTTTAATATTTGAGAATTTTTAACATGATGACTATTATGCATGTAAGTTTCTGAATGTGGAATTATCACAGCTATACATTATTTTAATATCATTTAGCGCTGTGTTTACGGGGTTATCAAAGTGTACAAACTTGATGGAACACTTATAATAATGAGACACTACCCAACCATAATATTGGAAAGGATACATACTTTCAAAGAATGATTTAATCCATTGATACTTACATAGAAGGGAAAGGCTGATTTTCATGTGAGAAAAACACTTGGTATATTGATGATGATATTTATTCAAGTAGAGGATAAACACTTGAGATAACTTGCAAACTCATATTAACTGCCTCCCAGTATATGCTGCTCAGCAAAGGAAAGTTATTGACCCAGTTAAGTTCTCAAAACCCTACACTTGTCAATAAAAACAGTATTCTGCGCTACATATTGTGAAATACATTGAGAAATAATTCATTTCAAACTGAGCCCTTTTTATCAATCGTTTTCTCATCTGTGGAGCCTTCCTTAATAAACAGGATGAGATTTTTGTCACTTCAGCAATTCTTGTGCAAATGGTCTAAAGTCCTGAAAGATTGGGTGTTCATAAAATCTGGAAGCTACACCTGGTGGTGCCAGTGAAAGGAGGGCAGATGAGAAAAGGGGTAAAACCGTAACAGTGGCAAGCCACTCATTTGTGGATTGTTTTAGCCAAAATTCAAAGGGCATTTAAGGATGTAAGTCCCTGGGAAGACATGATTCCAAGTAATAGCTAAAAACCCCAGAATCAACGTTTCTGGCCTGAAAATCTAGTATCACCATTCAGTCTCATTGAGCTTAAACAAGCCTCTTATTAAGATCCTTATAGGCTACTTCATATTTAGTCAAGGATAGGAAGAGTGTCTATTTCACAGAGCTGTTGTGTGGCCTAAGTGACATAGTCAATGCTTATGAAATCAAACACAAGTAATCTGGTAGGAATCACAGGCATCTTGACTGCTATGTCAAACATCTGCTTGAGGAAAGGCTCTCAGTAGAGACCAGTTCACAAAGCAGCTCACTTTTCCTCAACTTGCTTGGATGTTACCCAACAGTGGGTGGACCTGCCCAAATCACATACTGGAGTATCTGATTCAAGTCTAAGTTCTCTCTACTCCCAGTTCTAGCTTCCTGCTAGTGCAACTGCAGGCAGCTGATGAAGACAAAGTGCTTGGTTCCCTACACAACTACAATAAAATAGCTTTTAAAAAATATATTTATTTTTATTTTTATTTGTGACTACTGTTTAATAAGCAAAAGCTAAGAAATAGACAACACAAATAAGCAAACAGACAAATGAACACTATAACCATGCAAAATTATACTCAAGGTGATTAAAAACGTTTTTACATGATGTGATTTTTACAGGATATGAGGTCTAGTGGTGATTGCAGGGGACAGAATAATTTTATGGGTCAAGAAAAATGCATAGATCATAACAAATTTAAGAAAAAAAATGCCTACTTGATTTAAAAATTCATTTGATTTGAAGTGGACAAATTTCATGTATTTTGCAATACATATTAAGGATTTTTTATATTTTTAAATTGAAAAAATTATATTTGAAGTTTAGAATGAGAGAGGAACAAAAAAGAGAGATGGAGAGATTTTCCATTCGTTTATTCACTCCTCAAATGCATCCTACGGCTGGAGCTGGACAAGATCCTGGAACTCCACTCATGTCTCTTATTTGAGTGACAGGAAACAAAGTTCTGCACCATCAACTACTGATTTTCCAAGTTAGCGTTAGTAGGAAGCAGGATCAGAGACAGAGGTGAGACTCAATCCCAACGACCTTGAGTAGCAGCTTAGTCCACAGTACCATAATGCCCAAGACCACATTTGGGTTCTAATTTGTGTTCATTACACAGAAATCATTTACTGTTGTACGTAGAGCATTGATTGTAAAATGTAATAGTATTTTATCTGTCAGTATGAAAGATAAAACACTGCCAACTATGAAAAATGGCTGGCATTTAAGAGACTATTTTATCATTTATTTTTTTTCTCATTTTCAAACAGCTCATTTAGGCATTGTTTCCTTATGTAATATGAGGAGAAAAAAAAAGCAGGTAAAACCTATTAAAAACTGTCTAAACTTTCTTTACAAAAATCTCTTTTTTGAAATTATGCCAGAAATTTAGCATCATTGATGGTTGTGTATTCTTATATAAAATATACCTTTATGCCAATAAAAAAGTGATGATGCCATGTTTTGAAAGTTTTAATAGAAGCAAAACCACTGTGAACTATAGGTTGAACAGTCTTATACTAAACTACTAGGTTGGATTGTTGCTATTTGTGCAAATTGCCACCTCTGCCAATCCATATCCTCATATTCTTTGGGTCTTAGGTTTTAAAATATTCTGTTCTGCATTATTTTAACTAGGGCCTTCTTCCAAAGTTCCAGCCCAACTCTTTAGGTTTTGATGTTTCTATATGCTCAGGGAATGACAATTACGTCACAACTGCTACCTGGCCAACATTACTTAGAAAATGCTGTAAGAATCAGGCCATTTTGATTTTTCAAGATATTAGACAATACGTACATTTTTAAGGATTTTATTTTTATTGGGAAGTCAGGTATACAGACAGGAGAGACAGAGAGATCTTCTGTCTGCTGATTAACTCACCAAGCAGCCGCAGTGGCTGGAGCTGTGCCAATCTGAAGCCAGGAGCCCACAGCTTCTTTCAGGTCTCCCATGTGGCTACGGGGTCCCAAGGCTTTGGGCCATCCTCTGCCTCTTTCCCAGGCCACAGGCAGGGAGTTGGGAAGTGGAGCCACAGGATTAGAACCTATATGGAATCCCGGGGAATATACAAGGTGAGGACCTTATATGCTAGGCTACTACACTGGGCCCAAAATACAAACATTTTTGAAATCATGAGCTATGACTCTCAAGCAACAAGCTTAAAAATTTAACTTTGCTAAAAAAAGAAAGTAGAGAGAAAAGGAAGACATAAACCAAACATAGTAGTATAGAACACTAAGCCTTAATGTCAAGGAAATAAAATTGTAAAGAGTAATTTCAATAAATGAGTTGGGTTCAAAATTGTAAATATAGAAACACTGAAAGGATTAAAAATAGTGTTTACAACTATGTGGTTTTTGTTTGTTTTTTAAGGATCCTATCTGGAAAAAATTCTAGGAAATTTAATTTAGGCAACTGGTTGCACAGATGTTGGAGGAGCAAAATGCTGAAGATAATCAGCAAAAATGAATAAGATGGAATGATGCCTAAAAATTGAAGCTTGCAGACAGTTGTGGAACACTGGAGCCCTGGGTGTTCACTGCTGTTGAGGGGAGGGGGTTACAGAGATTGTGCCATCATATTTAGAAATCAACAGTTTCTGCTTTGTCCAGGGCTGGACCCACAGCTATATTCTAGCTACCACTATTGCTGTTATCTGGCTTTGTCACTGTCGGCTGGTGCTGCTGCAGCTGCTAACAGCTGTCACAGATTGGGAGCAGGATGAGAAGTGTTTCTTTCTTCTGCCTTACAAATTCCTATCAGGACTCTCATTAGCAGAACTTGACAGGATGCCAGTTGGCAAGAGGTCCCAGGAAATGCCATTTGCAGACTCAGCCCCAGAACACATAACAGAATGCAGAAGCAAGGGAATAGAGGCTTAAAACAAACACGCAAATAATGGACACAGTTGTCTACAAGACACGCATTTCAAATGAAAGTGTATGAAATGTTTATTTATGCATTCAGCAAATACATGCGGAATGCCTCCTAGGCTTCAGCTCTGGTGATACAGCAGAGAGCAAATGAAATACCTTCTTCATGTGCTTTTGACATCTGTACCCCGGGAAGACAGGCAACAAAGTACATGCTTAACTACTATAATGTAGTTAAGCATGACAAATACTGAAGTGAGAAAGTAGTGCGGGTTAGTTGAATTGGGGCAGGAAGTTACAATTTGCAAAACAAACAAAAAGTAGTCTTGAAGGGCCTTGCTACACGGTGACATTTTAACAAACACAGAAACAGGAGAAAGAATGTCTCAATGAAATCCGAGACACTTCTAATAACACACCAAGTAGAGAGTAAGATGAATATTAATAAGGTAAAGGATATCTGTTATTTGCTGTTAAAGGTATATTGTATCAAGGAGATATAATATGTATGATGATTTATACACTTTCAATGGAGTCCCAAAGCATATGCTCCCACATACTCAGGACAAAAAATAGGTATATGAGAAATGATTTAAAATGATGGATTGAATATTCAAAGATTTTTAATATATTAAATCGAGTAGTGCAAATAGTATGAGTTATTTGTGGAAACTTAAAAGATACAACAACAAAATATCCATTTAATTAATTTTTAAGAGATTCCATGTACAAGATCATGACAGAAGTTCAATACATTCTAAAGAATTGGTATTAAGACTTTGCAATTTTGTCCATAATTCAGTACATTTAGAAGCCTACAATTAAAAGACAGTAAAACCACTTATGGGCCCTGCACCATGGTGGGTAAAGTTGCTGCTTACAGCACGGATATTCCACACGAGCACCAGTCCATATACCAGCTGCCCGACTTCTAATTCATCTTCCTGTCAATGTGCCTGGGAAAGCAGCAAAAGATGACCCAGGTGATTGGTACCCTGCACTCACTTGGGGACCTGAATGAAGTTCCTGGTTCTTGACTTTGACTTGGCCCAAGACTATTGTGGCCTTTTGGGGAGTAAAACAGCAGGTGGAATACCTCTTTTTCTCTCCCTCCCTCCAACTCTGCTTATCAAATAAAAATAAAATGAATACATCTTTCAAAAAAATCCCCTTGTATTCAGAACCTAAAATAAATGTTGCTTTTATTAAAGAGAAACTCATGGGAAATTATGAAGTAGCACATGGAAAATCACTACATATCAAGATTTGTGACATTTAACTGAAGCAACACTTGGAAATTATATTTTGAGTGAGTACATTTATCTAAAATAGTTTTTAAAATAGCTGCATTCAGGATATAGAAAAAGTGCAAGTACAAACCAAAATTTAGAAATGACTATGGCATAAAAGTCACTGAAATAGGAATTCAGACAATGACAGTTGCTATCAAAATTTTTTAAAAAATTAAAACCAATGAGAAAAAAAAACCTTAAGTAATAAAGGCTAGAAAAAAAGAGAAAATACTAATAAGAGACAAAATGAATGAAAAGGAAATAGTCATCATGAAATTTGATTAAAATAATAAAGGATCTTGCTAATAGACACAAACATGCTACCAAACTTGTACGTCTAGTTACTGCATTTTATTTATCTAGTCATTTGAAAGTTTTGGCAGTAAAACTTTAGCAGAGAAGTTAAGCCTTGAATGATATTATGATTTATTTCACTCCCAAATAAATGATGTGTTCCTCAGACCCTCTTGGGGAATTTGATGCATGTCTTTTACAACTTGAGACATATGACCAACAATTCACTTTGCCCTGGAAAATGTATTTTTAAAATGAGACATGATCTTAGATCTGTGTTGGCAGAGTCAAGACACAATTAGGTGATTGTGTTTGTTTCTAGGTTTTGACGAGACTGCCAGTGGATATGTGAATTGTAGGCTGCATTGTTACAAGAGGAGAGCTTGAAGAGGGGAGATAGACTGTGTGTGGGGTGCACAGCAGATATCAGAAGCTGAGGAAACAGCCATAACTTGCTGGTCAGAAACAAGATGTTGCATATTTGAGAACTAATTAATCTTGAGAAATTAAGCCTCAGAAATGGGTTCTGAATGAATCCCCAAAGTACACCACAATACACTCAACACCAATGGCTACTTCGACAGGCTACCAATAGCAAGGCACAGTGGTGGTAGATGAGGAAGATCTCTGTCCTTTTATTTATCCCCTGTTACATTTTCCATCTACGCATGGAGAAGTCAAAATGAGCATGGTGATTATGGAAAGAAGAGCCAAAAATTTCTAAAGAAAAAAGGAACTCACTGAAATCTCAGTTATGTTAGGTAGCAAGTTTCAGATACAATGAGTATGATTAGACTTAGCTTTTAACTGCTAATATGTAAATATGAGAGGAATTTTCTTCAGCCCCCAGCTCTAGGCAATGGCTTAAGTTTCATTGAAACTGCTGGGAGAAAAACAGCTAATAGCTTGTGAACATCCAGGGCCTGGTTCATACTAATGCCAGTACAGTTGTCTGTTTAAGGTATGTGGGGAGCAGATGCTGGTATGCCAACAAACAGGATCTAGAGAACTGTGTGTGAGTGTGAATTAGACATGGGTAGCAAAGCAGGGCCCCAGGGTTTGGGAGTGGGCCTAGTCGGAGTACTTGGGAAATTCTCCTGGTGGCACATCACTCTCACTGATGAGCATGTGAGTCAGGCTGGGCATGGCTGCTTCACTTGTTGGCAGGTGTGTGAATTGGTTCTGTAGGAGGCAGACTGGGCAGGTCTAGCCCAAACCATAGCACAATGGCATGTGCGCGATCCAGCATAGGGTGTGGGCCATGCTGGGCTAGGCTAGGTTATCACAGCTGCTGGTTTGCATGCAAGCCAGGGATGGGGCAGACTAGACAATCTTAGGCTATAGCACCCACCAACGAGAATTGAGACAGGGAGTTGGTCAGGCCAGGCCAGGCCAGGTTAAGCATCTGTTGGTAAAGGCCAAAATGGGTGATAGGTTATGCTGGGCTGGATTGGAGCAGCCACTGGAATGCACAAGATCTATGGTTAGGTATAAGCTTGGTCAGGGAGCTAAGGGGACACTCTGGCTAGGCTGCGATTCCCACTCATGAGTGTGAGAGCTGGAATGTGGGTAGTGAACTTGGTTGGTCATTGTTACAGCATCTCTTGGCATCAGTGTGGACTGGATCTGGGGTGTGCCAGACTGGGCCAGGCTCCAGCACCTGCTGGTGCTTTCAAGAGCTAAGGTAAATGTCGGACAGGTTGGGCTAGGTTTCTGCAATCCTTGAACCCTGTGAGAGCTGAATCTGGGGGTGGACCTGGCATGGCTGGGCTGTAGAACCCAACAGTTTAAGAGCTGAAATGGGTATGGGCTGGTCAGCCAGGACTGCTGTTCCTGTTAGAGCAAGAGATGGGCTGAGTCAGACTGGGCCAAGGACCCACCATTGTGAGTGAGATACCCCACTGGGAAGAGATCTGAGAGAGGAACTTGGGGAACTCTGTCAGTAGTTAGCAGTAGCTCTCTGCAAGTGAGCACAAGAACCAAGGCAAGGAGCACCCAGACCAGGCCAGGTTACAGTACCCATTGGCATATGTGTGGGTCAGGTCTGGGAGTTGGCCGGGCTGGGTCAGGGCATAGCACCCACTGGCAGATGTGAGAACCATGATGTTTCACAGTGTAGGCCGGGTCAGGCCACAATGCCAGCCAGTTAACATTAGGTCTGGAACTGGATATTTTCCATTTATTTGCTTTTTGTATTTATGATTATATTAACAAGGGTTTATAGCATTCTGTTCATACCATATGATCTTGTGTTTTTAAATGTTAGTTTATTTAACCTTTCATAACATACTTTAGACAACTGCCTGGATTGCCTTTGACCTAGACAAGTGTTACATAGCTTGGAGAAACACAGCTGATAGCTAGCATGCACTCTAGGCCTGACTAATGCGAAATTTGTGCTAGTTGCCTATTCAAAACTTTTCTCTTTTTAGGATGTGGGGAAGGCAGGAATGTTGTGACAGTCCACCATGGTCCCCAGCTGGGAGTGCTGCAAATTGCCCAGGTAAGGGGATCTGGGGACATATTGGAGTGGGAGTGGTTGAGAGACAAGTCAGGTCACCCTACTTAAAGTTTCTTGGAGAGTCTGCAACTAGACTGCTGGTCTGAAACGCTGGCTGCAGTGAACATGACAAGATATGTGGTCTAACCTTGGAATACATGTACTGGGACTGGAATTCCTCAGTAGGTGATGCCTGTGCAGTGGACAACATGTCCAGGTTCACCTGGAGGATATGATAGCCAGCTCATCTAGGCCAGCAGAGTGATTGAGTGCCTTGTCACAGGACAGGAAACCTAACAGGAAGGACAAATCTCCTGGCTGAGCTTTGCCAGCATATTCCTGAGTCAACTAATAGACCCAGGAAAGACTTTCCTAACCCTGGTGCAGTGAAGCTGACAATGTCTCACAATTATCAAAACCATTCATATGACACCTTCAGAATGTTCTTCCCCAAATGGGAGTCTCTAAGGCATCATCAATGGACCATTCCCCATTCCGGGGTGCTGATTTAGTGGGTACCTTCTTCTCCCATTGTGGACTCAGGAGAAAACAAAATAAGACAAAACAACAAATGTCTGCCCACCTTCTTTTATGCCTGATCCTCCCCACCCTAATCAGAGGCCTACTTGGGTATGCATCCTTATTAACCACATAAACAATGTCAAAAATAAAATTAAAAAACGTAAACGTTTCATTTTGTTAAAATGATGTTTATATTGTTAAACACTTATTTGGTAGTTGAAAGAGAGGAGAGTTTTTAAGAGACAGATATACAGAGATTGCACATTCTCTATTTGAATCTTCAAATGACCTCAACATCCAGGAAGTAGGTGAGGGTGTAGCCAGGAGCTGAGAATGCAATCCATATTACCTGAGTGAGTGGTAGGAACCCAGTTATCTGCTGTGTGCCTGGCTCTGCATTAGTAGGAAGTTGGAGTCAGGAGGCAAAGTTGGGGTATGGAACAGGCACTCCGACACGGGATGCTTATGTACTGACGTTTTACCTACCAGGCCAGTAACCTACCCTGATATTTACATTTTACATAACTTCACAATATCTTATCCTATGGTTGCATTATGATTTGATCAGTCTTTCATGTCACTTGATTTCAATTTTTGTTTTCACAATTATAATGTAATTACAGATAAGAATGTAAGTAACAACACAAACCACAATATATAAAATCATTAATGGCAATTCTAAGGCCTGGCATGGTAGTCTAAGTGGTTAAAATCCTCACTTTGCTTGTGCTGGGATCCCATATGGGCAGAAATTCATATCCCGGCTGCTCCACTTCCCTGCTAGCTCTCTGCTTATGGCCTGGGAAAGCAGTCAAGGTTGGCCCAGAGCCTTGGAACCCTGCACCCATGTGGGAGACCTGGAAGAAGTTCCTGGCTTCAGATTGGCTCAGTTCTGGTCATTGTGGCTACTTGGGAAGTGAAGCAGTAGAAGGGAGATCTTTAATAAACAAACAACTAAACAAATAAATAAATAACAATACTATTATAAACAGGAATATTTTCTCCCTCCCCAATATATCTTTGACAGTTTTAAAGCTTATTTACTAAGATAACATTTTGGGCTATTTTACTTAATGCTGGACATTTTCCAGAAAGATAATTTCTATCTGACGTATATAAGCATGTCTCTTACTAAGCTCTGACATCAGGATATGTTTACCTTGAATTTATTTTTGACAGTCAAACATGCTACCGTAATGTACATTTACAAAATTATTAGTGAGAGTGATTACTTCAGTAAGTTTATAAACTGTTTCATTTTGTTGCGTTGTTTTTTGCTCTGGGTGAATTTTCAGGTATTTTGCTGTTCTTTCTGAGGCAATGGTATTTTTATTTTCGAGGGTTTATTTTTTGTCATTTAGTTTTAGCACTGAGTTATGATTTTGACCTGTGTTCTGTGTTCTGCCAAGGTAAATAGTCTGTTTTACCATTGTTGATAATTTACTTTGGGATCTATCTCTGATGAGTATGTCTAAATTCTTCATGAACTTCTGAGATTGGTATGTTCTTAAGGCTTCTAGAAATTTCCCCTTGTATTAGTTTTCAAAGTTTGGTAGACAATCCCACAGTCTTATTTAACAGCTTTTTCTTTTGGCACTTTCTTTTCTACCTTCCTATTCCAAGCCTATACAGTCAAGGCTCTACCGTTGACATTTCTGAAGACCCTCTTTCTCCCCTACTTTAAATCTGCAGAGAGTTGAAAAATATTAACATTTCCTGTGATTTATGAAATTAAATCTGAAAGTTAAGGTGTATGTATGCTAAACACATTGAGGCGACTTTTCCATGTGTACTGTAGGAGCTACCACTACAGATGAGGGACTGGGAGTGTTATTTTCCCCCTTGAGATCACATAGTGGTTTGTGTCTAAGCTCAACGGCTGGTGTGGTCTGTTGTCGTCGTTCTCCTTCAGTGTACTTCAGGAAAACTACACACTAATTAGAGGGCACCTACAACCCAATTTTCATACACAAATACCTTCTCAGAGAGTAGCTTTCCAATAGGAAACAAATTGAGAATCAGTAAGATTATAGATTTGAATATGCATGCTGTATGGAATCCTAGATTAGGGAGATTGAGGAAGAAGGAAATTTTTTGAATGTAGAAAGAAGTTTTTGCAGGCTGCTTTGAAATAATTTGATACTTGCACTGAGGTGATCACAGTACACAGTAACCTATTCCATGGTTTCTTGGGAAACAGGCGACACTCAAAGCTCATTAAAGTGATGACAGAGGGAAAAAATAATTATCCCAATTTAATTGGCACACATGCATGCCTTTACTTCAGTGTCACACTATACACCATTAATAAGTATAATTACTGTTATCCAAAAAGACTTCTTAGTGTATGAGTAGATTTGATTTGATTTCCACATATTCATTATATATGGTGATTTATCACAATGTAACCCATAAATACATATGATGGAAATAAACAGACAAAAACTATTTAAAAAAACCCAAAAAGTACAAGGACACAATATTAATGAGATGAAAACTTTCATGCTACCGTGGCAATGTCTACTATCTATGAATTCTTTATTATGTATATATTGTGATGCACAAAAAGCACAGATTCTAAAAACTACGAGGGCTGGGCCTGATGGCTTAGTGGCTAAATCCTCACTTTGCATGTGCCAGCATCACTTATGGGTACCAGTTCATGTCCTGGCTGCTCCATTTTCCATCCAGCTCCTGCTTATGACTTGAGAAAGCAAGAGAGGATGGCCTAAAGCCTTGAGACTCTGCTCCAAGTAGAAGACCCAGAAGAAAACTTCTGGCTCCTCGCTCCTGGCTGCAGGCTTCAGGCTCCAGATCGACTCCACTCTGGCTATTGCAGCCACTTGGGGGTGGAAGATCTTCCTCTCTGTAAATCCTGCTTTCTGAACATCTGCTTTTCCAATAAAAATAGATAATTCTTTAAAAACATCTATTAGAAATAATACAAAAACAGGATGAGGTTATGTTTAGTAGCTGAGGCTGATATGATCATAACATATCATTTACACACTAAAATTATACAAGATTTATCCAATATACCTAATAGCCTGTTGGTCATGAAGATCTCCCTGAAACCATGAGTGTATATGCAGAAGGAAGTGAGAATTTCTTGAATTTACTTAGGCATATACTTAGGTATATATATAATGCGTTTATATATTTGTACATAGGTACATATATATATATATATATATATATACTGCTAGGAAAGGTGACTCACAATAAATAGAATACGAGTGTGATATTGAGGATCTGTAAAGAGTTGGAGGAGGTTGATTTAGAGAGCACAATAGCTGAGTAGTTAATTGAACAACTGACACACTTTATTATGCTGGAGCTAGTTTTTCTGGTCGTCTTCATATTAGGCACAAAATGACATGCACAATAGTTTTTAGTAAGGCATTATTTGTAATAATAATAGAGAAAAAATGAAAAAAAGCAAGTTTCTGCAAACAAGATAATACATAAATTTGGGGCAATTGATATGGAATATTTTTTAGCGAGTGGAATAAAAGTGAAAAATAAGATCTCAGAGGCTAAAGTTTAAGTGCTAAGTGAAGGTTTTTACTTCTGGACAGGACACAATGCTGCAGAACGTCTAAATGTTGTTTGATAAAGTTCTAGGAAGCAAGAATGTGGCCAGTCTTAAAACACTGAAAAGTTTTGGGTTGTCTGTGCTGTATATCAGGGAAGCACAGTCTGAGTGCTGCTGCTGATCCACTGGTAAACACCGAGATGGCTGTGAAGGTTCCCAGGGTACATCTTACTTTAGCACTTGCCTTAGGATTTTGGCATAGGGTTGATTTGTCATGGAAGTGAGTTTCTTGGCTGGAATTGTAATATCTGGATATCTTTCAGTAAAGTCAGTCTTTCCTGCTGTCAGCAGGTAAGATTGGTATTATTGAGGTGAGAAGTCTGAAACATGACAAAGAACAGAACTACTGAGCAAGATGAATCATTTATGTAAATTGTGATTATTTAAAAACAAATAAGATTTACATATTTAAGAAGCATATAATTGAGACAGTTGTTAACAACTTTTAGATAATGTTTTCTTAATTCTCATAAACGCTAAAATCGGAAATGAAAATGTTAGGAAATTTTGTTAATTGGAGATAAAATTAGTGAATAGCTAGTAACAGCACTAAAGAGAGACAAAACTAGCAGGCATGTCATCAGGTATTTTGTAGAGTCAGGGGTTTGGACGTTCACTTTTGTCCAAGGCTGTTCTTAAATGCCCTGCTTATACCTTGCTATTGAAAAGGTGTGTAAATGTAAAAAGGATGGTGTCTGCCCGCCCTTCAGCTTTTTCTCATTTTGCCTATCAATGTTGAGTGATAGAAATGAAACTCTATGTTAGAGTCAGAAAATTTATTTTCTATAGGAAACACTGCTTTTTGGGAATTTCAGGAAAGAGCCCTAGGCATCAATATTCCCTATTCACCCGGTGGCAATAACTAAAAGCACTGGCATTGGCCACAAAAGCCTATAAATATTTAAATGACTCCCCTTAGGGAGTTAGAGTACTTAGTGTCAATGCCAACGTCTAGACCCTCATTAAACTTAAAGAAAATCATGGCCTTGTCATCAAAGGCAGGTACTTTCAAAGGGAAAATTTAAGATATCCTCATATATCATTAATGGACAAATAAATCTTCATATTTCAAACAAAGCTATAATGATCTATTTTTTGTTTGAAGAAAAAAGAAAAAAATGCTGAAATTTATTCTTCACTGTGAACATTTTTATGCTTCAGAACAAAAATGATCCCAGGCTTGAGGAAGTTTCCCATTAAATCAGTGTCCTTGACTGTCCTCAATAATTAGAACAAGGTTTTCAAATCTCCATTGCTATAGCAGTTTAAGCCTCATTAAGTGATCAGGCCCAATGTAGTTATTTTTCTTACCTTAACCTCAATCTTGAAAACTGTGGGCACAGCAATTCTTCTGAGGCCCTCTCCTTTTAAAAAAATTGCTTTTTTCCAACTAATAGTGAGGATGTAGTTTCTCATGTTATTTATTTTGTCTCTAGATTTTTTTAAAAAGATTTTTATTTTTATTTATTTATTTTTTTTATTGGAAAGATGGATATATACAGAGAGGAGAGACAGAGAGGAAGATCTTCCGTCAGATGATTCACTCCCCAAGTGAGCGCAAAGGCCAATGCTATGCCAATCCAAAGCCAGGAGCCTCTTCCAGGTCTCCCACGTGGGTGCAGGGTCCCAAAGCTTTGGGCCATCCTCAACTGCTTTTCCAGGCCACAGGCAGGGAGCTGGAAGGGAAGCGGGGCTGCTGGGATAGAACCGGCGCCCATATGGGATCCCGGGCGTGCAAGGCGAGGACCTTAACCACTTGCGCCACCGCGCCGGGCCCATTGTCTCTAGATTTAAACAGAATTGTCAATGTTTTATTATGACAACTGGACCTCATGTGTTCAGCAACAAGTTCTTCAATGAACTATATCAGCTTTATGACCTGCTTTCTGTTTCATGTTCTTTCTTCTGGCTGCACTAGTAGGGAAACACTGCTTTTATTTAGCAAAGGATTTAACACACTTTCAAATTGCTTTCCAGTAGGCTTTTAAACAATATTTTAAAATTTGCTTTCATTAGTTTTATTAGAATGCAGTCATGATACTTCGTCCTTGATGCATTTTTTAATACTAGCAGTAAAGCAGACTAAAAACTTTAGTGATTATGGTGAAGTTTTTCATATTACTAAAATCTTGATTTCCCCATTTAGCATTCTTTCTTTTTCATTTTATCCAATTAGCTGTATCTGTTAATGTAAGACAAGGAGGAAAAAAGAAAAAAGGCAATTCTTAAAGTGAAGGAGCTTCTGTTCGGATTAGAAGGAGATGCTGAAAACAAATGCAAACCTTATGCAGAGAGATAATTGCAGTAATTGGCAGGATCCTAAGGAATCGATGCCAGTAATCATAATATTACTTTCCCAATTTTAATTGCTATAGTTAGGTATGCAGAAAAACGACTACTTTCTCTTCTTAAGATTTATTATGTTTATTTGAAAGGCAGTTACACAAACAGAGGTAGAGAGAGGGTGAGAGAGATCTTTGATCTGATGGTTCACTCCCCAGATGACCACAAAGGCTGAGTATGATGTTACAGGGAAATTGATATAAAGCATGGAGGCAATCTTCTTCTTGTTCCACTTAAAAGAATTTTCATGCTGACAATTTCAGCGAGCAAAGTAAGAGTCATTAAAGATAGAAATTGGCTGTGGCAGAAGGAAGGAAGCTCTAAGATAGGAAAACCAACAACAGGTTGGAAATGGAGTCTTTTAAGCACGTTTTTGGTGAACAGTGGGTGAGGACAAAAGCCATGAGAAGGCTAGAATTGCAAACCTTTCTAGCTTGCTCATGTTAGAACAAAAAGCTCTCACAAGAGTGTGATGTTCTCACTGGTCTCATGTTGTGGTTGGTAAAGAGTGCACCTGGACAAAAGCAAGCATCATATATATACACTTTTGAAGAAACACCCCCATTTCCTCTTTCCAACAGAGACAACCTATTAGCCCATCAACTGTCACATTGGGACTGTGATATTAGGAATTAGGAACTGCTACTGGGTATCCTATGTATGTTGCAGAAGTTCAACATGTGAATCATCTACTGCTACTTATCCAGGAGAAATAACAGGGTGCTCGAATGGAAGCAGAGTAGCCAGGACTCACTGCAACTTATGACAGATGCTAGCATGTCTTTGTAGAGGCTTAACCCACTGTAACACAATGCCAAACCTATATGAGACTGTCCAAGCACACTAAAATCATGGCTACACCTTCAACGGGGTGGCTTGGAGATTGCCCAGCTATTTCCTTACTGGTTAGGAGACCACCAATGGGGAAGGTCTCCTGTACACATTTCTGCTCAATGAGGAGTCAAGGAATGCTTAAAACCCCAGATCCTTCTGAAAGGCTCATATCCTGGAGGGAATGATACCTCCTGAGAGGAGCTTTCCCCCTCTTTTTGCTTTTCTGTTGGCCTGTTTCCTTCACAGATAAAGCTTTTCTGTGTGCAACTGATTCCTGGTTTTTTATTTCTATACTAAGCTGAGGAAAGAACACGCTGAGCTTTGCTGGTTACAGTACCTAGGAAAAAAGTGTTTTGTGTTATACACGCAAATATTCTGTAATTTTAAATGAGTTAAATCAAAAATTACTTTAACATGTTGCTCTTTTATGAGTGTGAAAGGTAGCACCCTGAATTGCAATGCTGTAGAGCCAATGCGGAATTGGATGTGTCCTCTTTTATCCATTCCTGCCTGAACTTCATCTCTATTTGCTCAAGGTCTGGAACATGAGGCATAGTATTTAGAAGGGAAGTGAAAGCCTTACCTGACTGACTGTTGACACCTGATCAAAGCTGCAATCTGCTGTGGCTGAGTCTACATTTTCCCTTTTGTTTTCTGGAGGTAGGGCAGAGAGAGTAATAATTGTTAACTCTCTCAAAAATCACATAATACTGAGTCCTACCTAGTATCATTTTCGTGAGAATGAATGAATGTCCCAAAGGCCTTCCAGCTCCTGCAACTTGCATTCAGTGCTGATTTCCCAGAGGTCCTAGTGTCCCAAGTTCTTCCTCTCTTGGCTTAAAGCTTCCTTGCTTTACTTTTATGATACCAAATTGATCACTTACTTAAATTAACTAACTGAATGGAAGGAATAATATAGCATGCCCTAAGAAATTCCTGATCATTGGGACACCAACACTGCAAGCGTTGGAATCATGAGATCGTTTGATTCCCTTATAGATAATTTCTAGAGGTAATGTCTCGAGGTTTCTTTTTCAGGTAGTCGAGGCCTGAGGCAAAAAGCACCTGCAACCTATATGCAGCTTAAGATTGAGTGACTGAAGCCACTGTGCCATCAAGTAAATTCCCTCAAAATATCACAAATATTCAAATGAGGACCAGGAACAGCATAGGCAAACTGGGAACTTAAATTTCAGAAGAACACTCACCGCCCCAACATCAGTACCTTTATTCAATTCTTTGGGGTGCCTTGAAATTGAGAGCTTCCTGACTCCTTGCACTGTACTTGACAATTAACAACTTCTTTCGTCCGCTATCCTAATGCCAGTGATCAAGACTGTGTAGCAATGTCTCCAAATTATTTCTCCAGGTGAGGGGATTTTTCATTTATTATTTCATTTAACATATCTTTAAACTCAGCTTCTCTTTCTGCACCTTCTGGAACTCCCATAACTCTCATATTTGACCTTTTAATAGTGTCTCTTAATTCTTGAATACTTTTCTGTTTAGCTTGACCAAATACACTTCCAGCTTTTTGATTGTTTCCCCATTGTAACAAGAAATATCTTAAAATTCTGAGATTCTTTCTTCTGCCTCTTTCATTCTATTATGGAGACTTTCCACTGAATTTTTAATTTGCTCCATTGTGTCCTTCATTCCCAATAATTTAGCTTGATTTTGTTTCAGTGTTGTTATTTCCTGTGTGACATATTCCTTAAATTCCTTGAACTCCTATATGTGCTTCTCATTGTTGATAAGAAGCTTTATAATAAGTGTTTTGAATTCTTTATCTCCCATTTTCTCAATGTCTTCCTCAGTTAACTCGGAGGTTAGCAAAAAGCATTTGCTCATTTAAGTGGAGTCTTCAATAGTATTCATTGTACCTTTGTCTCTTATTTATCTTATACATAACATTGAAGGTGAGTGTTGAATGCAAATGCTAGCTACCCTCCGTTCCAGTGCTAATGTGAACACACTAATTATGGATGCATTGCAGTGGAAGTATAATGTTCCTCATCACTGACTCCGTGAGTCTCTAATCACCAGAAGCAGGAGGACATTTCTGCTACTGTTACATGACATCTTGACATTCAATTTTGTTTCCTGGGATTTCTTTTCTTGAAATACCAAATTGTAAGCACTAAATAATTAACACCTTTACGTGGATCTCAGATGAACTAGAAACTACTCTCTCATCATTCAAAGTCCATAAAGACAACAATATTACTGTTCATTCAAAGGAATACCAGTGACTTAGATGCCAGCTATACAAAAAATTTTAATGCTCAAATTCACTTTCTAAGAACCTGTAACTCTAACCCAGCATGGATACTGAGAAGCAATGGCTTCCCGGCTCCTTTCACTGCATTTTGTATTACCTACCTTTCTTCCACAAGATTGGTTTTCTGTGTTTCATGCAACCAGATCCAGGTTTGGGGTTTTGGGGTGATTCTATATCAAAGTCAGTATTCACCATCATAAGAATTTTCCAGTGTAAGCTTTGGAGTATACATAGAGTACTTTGTTCCAAGAACTATAAATGAAAGGTGCCAAGGGGACTTGTGTAAAGGGAACTAACTACATAGTGAAGTGAGAATTGTTAAGCCAGTTGCAAAAAATATCTGAGTAACATAAAGCCACTAATCAAAATTAAAGGAGAAAATCATGAGTAGCGCCATTTTCATTTGCTCTTGATAATTGGTTTTCTTTCTCCAAACCTCTGGAATTAGAAGAGACGTACCAGTGGAGAAAGAATAGATACATGAAGAAAATGAGAGCTTGATAAAACACAGGATTAACATCGGAGCTCTTTCTGGATTTCTTCATCACAGATCTTCTCACTTGCCTCTGACTCTGGGAAATCCCACTCATCAGAAGGCCAGTTCTGTGTCATTTGCTTTGTATTTGCAGCAGGTGATGCATATCTGACTTGTTCTCTATGGCAGTTTTCTTTTTATGTTAGTCTTAAATATTGGTGCTGAATGGCAGATACTAAAATAAAATTTGTCTCTAGATAAGTACTTTTTTGAGATAGAGAAGTTTTAAAATGCAGACAGATCTGTCATTCATTAATGCCTCGCTCTGTGTGTCTGTTCCTTTTATTTTTTTATTTTATTATTTTTTATTGGAAAGTCAGATATACAGAGAGGAGGAGAGACAGAGGAAGATCTTCTGTCCATTGATTCACTCACCAAGTGGCTGCAACAGCTGAAGCTGAGCCAATCTGAAGCCAGGAGTCCAGAGTTTCTTCTGGGTCTCGCACACGGGTGCTTTCCTAGGCCACAAGCAGGGAGCTGTATGGGAAGTGGAGCTGCCGGGATTAGAACTGGTGACCATATGGGATGCTGGTATGTGCAGGGTGAGGTCTTTCCACCTTTAGGCTACTGTGCCAGGCCCCTGTTACTTCCTTTTAATGAAGGAGTACAACAGCCCCTCATTCTTTGCTCTTGGGTGATATATTCCCAAACTCTAACTGGGAGCCTAAAACTATAAGTAGTACCAAGCCCTATATATGTGCTACTTTTCAATACTTATATCCCTGTGGTAACATTTAATTTATAAATTAGTAAGAGATTAACAAAGCTAACAAATAACATAATAGGCCAGTTACAACAATATGATCTAAAGTGATTTGAATGTGTCTTCTCTTTAAAGAATCAAGCAAAACAGCAATATTTTAGGACCCAGTTGATCACAAGTAACTGAAATCGCACAGAAGCAAAACTGTAGGTGGGAAGCAGATTGCTGTTTCATAACACGAGCCAATGGACTCCTTTGAAGATAGGTTGCCCAAGAAAGGAAATTTCAGACTCAGTAGAGCAGGAATGTCTTTGTGTTAGTAATCCAATGAATTCCCTTGGCCCTAATTTAAAATTTGTTTTAATTATTCCTGAGAGATAGCAATCAACATTTCTTTACTTACAAATTCCCAAGGAAATGGCACTATTATCTCAAACCTTATAATTGAGAACTTCCTTATTTTACTTTTCAAATAAAATTTTGTAATTGTGTTATTTTTGTCACTGAAATAATTATAAAAGTGACACTTTAAAAAAATATTTGTGTGAGAGGTAGAGAGAGGGTGGAGCAGAAGGACAGAGACGGAGAGACAGATAACTTATCTACTGGTTTATATCCCAAAATTCTTGCTGCAACAGCTAGAATTAAGCCAGGGTAAACCTAGCAACCAAAAACCCAGCTCAGAGGTCCCTGTCACACATTAGCAGAAATGTGGAATCAGAGATGGAGCTAGCACTCCAACACAGGCATTCTAATATGGGCTGTGAACATCCCAACCTGAAGCTTAACTAGTAGGTCATGGGAAAAAAAAAAATGAAAAACACAGAGAAGCAAAAGAGAGCAAGTGATCCCTTCCAAAGCTGAAAAGTGTTAGTATTAATAATTTTTACACATATTTTAAATTGGGCCCAGCCCGGTAGCCTAGTGGCTAAATCCTCACCTTGTATCCCTGGGCTCCACTTACCTTCCATCTCCCTGCTTGTGGCCTAAGAAAGTAGTAAAGGACTAAGAAAGCAGTAAAAGGTCCTGCACCTGTGTGGGAGACATGGAAGAAACTTTTTGGCTCCTGGCCAAAGCTTCAGATCGGCTCAGCTCCAGCTCTTGTGACCGCTTGGGGATTGAATCAGCAAATGGAAGATCTCTCTCTCTCTCTTGTTCTTCTTCCCTCTGTAAATCTGCCTTTCCAATAACAACAAATAAATATTTAAAAAGAAATATATGTAAATTGTTCACTATGTATAAATAACATTTAAATTAAAAAGCCCAACTCCTTGCAGTTCTGATAAAAAATAATTTTTACATATATTTTGAAAGTTATTTCTTTATAAGCATGTCAGTTAATACGTATATCAACCTCTTTGACTTACATTTTGGTTTCACAACTCATTACTAAATAGCAAGTATAGATATTTTCCTCCTGAAAAGTAAAATATAATAGTTTCTATAATGTGTGCATTTTCTATTTTCAAGTTTATTTTGAAATAGATTAATTTATTTTATTACTAATAGTACAATAAAAAATATAGCTGAAAATCTTGGGATATTTCAAATGAGTGCCCTAAATCCAATTTCTAGAAATAGAATTAGGTTGAATGGCATACATTTGCATATTATAAAACTGCCAATTGTAAAGTTGAATACAACAGTTTAGGACTCCAACAACACAGGGGGAGTATTTGTTTCCCAGGCCTCCTAATTCACAGTATTCAGTGGTAAAATCTCATTGGTGTTCACAGTAAGGTTTTTAATTTTTTATTCTGTTTTATTTAAAAAGCAGAATTACAAAGAGAATGGGAGACAAAGACAAATTACTCATTTGCTAGTTCATTCCCCAAATGGCCATGATGTCTGGATTTTTTTTTTTTCTGAGTATTCCAAATGGGTTCAGGGGTCAAAGGACTTTAGCAATCTTTTGCTGCTTCCCTAGGCTACAAGCATAGAGCTGGATCAGAAGCAGAGTACTTAGGACATGGACTGGTGCCTGTTTGGGATTCTGACACTAAGATATTCATTTTTCTATAAGATTTACATATTTATTTACTTATTTGAAAAGGCAGAGGTAGATAGATGGGAGGAAGATAGATGATAGATAGATGATAGATAGATAGATAGATAGATAGATAGATAGATATTCCATCCACTGTTTCACTCCCCAGATGGTTGTAACAGCTGTAACAGTCAGGGTGTATCCAGTAACCAGGAGATCCCTGTGGATCTCCAAATATGAGCCAATATCCATTGCTTTCTAAGTGCACTAGCAGGGCACGTAACTAAAACTTGAATGATACTCCAGTATGAGTTACGGACATCTCAAATGGTGGCTTACCATGGGTCACAACACTCACTCCCACAGTAAGATTTTAAAACTGTCTTTGTCAATACATAAAAATTAATCACATTATACTTTTTGTAGAGCTAATACTTGATAAGATTAAACATATTTTTATATTTTTTTATCTTAGATATTTTTGGTGCTGCTTAGTCATGTTATGAGATGTTTTCGTGTTAGTCTGTAAATTGTTTCTGCTCTCTAGTTCATACTTTGTATATTAATTGTTTAAAGGTGTATTGTGGTAGTTTTACTTCTCAGAACCAATCTATTAGTTTCTTGATATTTTTTGTTACTTCTTTATATATTTAGAGGTTTATTATGTCAAGTTTGTAAATCTTTATGGTATGAACTAGGAGTCATTCACATTTTGTATTCTCTCAAATATTTCACATAAATTATCTTTTTCAAAGAAACTTAAAATGTTAGAAAATTGAACTGCTTGGTTATGATAACTTTCATGGAATTCAATATTCAACAACTTTCTCAAAATTTCTAGATATTGTGGTTAGGGTCAGAACTCAAAATTCCAAAGTTTGAAATTCTGCTAATAAATATAATTGTGGCTTTTAAACTTTTAATTTTTGATAATTATTTCCTTTTTTGTTTCTTGAGGTTTTCCATCTTCTCTCTATCTTCTTAAATACTAGTGGTTTGTCTATAACATTTCTCAAGTTGTTTTTGTTATTTAGTATAATTTCTTCATTGCTTGTATTTTGTCATTGGCATGAATACCTTGGATCATAGTATTTTAGATAACAAAGAAGACATTTTCCCTGCCTTTAACTGTATATTATGTTTCACTTTCATGCATAGAATATATGCTCAACAATGCTTGTTGAAAGAGCCATTGAATGGTGGAGATGAGGTTGGACCAAAGAGGGAAACAAAACTGAATGAGTATAAAACACATATAGATCAAGGGGAAATAAACAAAGGGGAAAGAACATAATCACAAGATTCCATTTTATGCCCCACATCCTGCATTTTATTTTATTTTTATGTTAGGATTGCAGTTATTTATCGTCTGGTCTAATGCCTAACTGCTGGAAACAGATGAAGGCAAAGTAAAGTCGTTCGTATTAGCAGCTGTTTCCACTTGCACTGTGATCATTTCTTTGAGAGCAAGATACTTTCTTTGGTTACACCATGAGTGTGTCTGAGTATGTGTGTATGTATGTGTATATTCCTCTTGTTCTAAACTCTCAAAATTTGTTTTGAAAATGTTGTATGTTGTTTCATACAATTCTATTATTATTATTATTTTCTTTTATGACACCGCTTAATAGGCCCTGGGATTTCCCTTTCTCCTTCCCAAGGTCCCTCCCCTCCCCACTCATTTCTCTGCTAGTCTTACGATGGATATATTTCATGAATTTTCACAAGTTCATCAAACTGCCACTGAGGTGCCCACCAACAATAAGGAAATTATTCGTCATATTACTGAGTCCATCCTTGTACTGCATGCATGAGGACATACTTCTTTCTGTGACCACCTATGAATATATTAATTTCTGCTACTCTTCCTTTATGCATCCCCTTGAATACAATTACACCACACTGTGAACAGCCAACAGGATTTCTAGAGATACTTTTTAAAAATTTATTTACATAAAATAGACAAATTTTATATAATTGCAGTAAAGAGTTAGGAGCTAGTTAATATTTCCCGCCCTAACCCCATCTCTTGCCTGCATTTTCAGGGCAGTCAATTTTGATCAACTGGAGATATTCAAAGAGATGCTGACTTTTTAACGTTTTTATGTGAGAAACTTGTAAATCTTTAAATATTTCTGAAACCTACAGGAGATTAATCTCATTTCTTATTTTTCCTTGAGCAACACTCATGTCTTCTGTACAACCCAGGACTTTGACCACAAACATCGTGACTGTTGCTCACTGTGTTCTTTGGGCCATGTCTTCCTATTTTTAGGCTGTTGGCTCTCTGCAGTGATTCAGGGAGAAAGCAGAAGTGCATTTGATTAATATTTTAGCTCAGAGCCATCAATCTGCAATCTCTCACATCCATTACATGTGTCGACAGTGTCTTTCATGAGGCCTGACTGTTACTCCTGAGATTGGATAAATATATTCTGAATACTTGGACAGGTTTTCCTGATGACATGGTTACCATCCAAGGGAATTTCATTTCAGACAAGAATGTGATTTGATAAATGTTAGAGAAGATATCACACAGCAAATTTCCTGTTATCAAGTTCTAAGTTATAAAGCAAATGGCATATATTACATGGTAACATACCATATTCAATGTGCTACAATACTGCCAATAATTTTCTTAAATGTATCTCACTTAAAAAGTAATTTCAGAGCAAGTGTGATGATTCAAGAGGCTTCTCCTCTGCCTGAAAGTTCTTGCATCCCATATGGATATTTGTTCATGTCTACTTCTGTTCTAGCTCCCTGCTTATGATCTGGAAAAGCAGTGGGGATGGCCCAAAGCTTTGGGATCCTGTCCCCACAAGGGAGAAAGTGAAGAAACCCCTGGCTCCTGGGTTCAGATTGGCTCGGCTCTGGCCACTGCAGCCACATTGGGAGTGAACCAGTGGGTGAAAGTTCTCTCTCTCTCTCTGTAAATCTGCCTGTCCACAGATTCTATATAATATGTTCAAGTTTCTAAAAAATATTTTTTGTTTCATAGAAGACAATGGTATATTGCAATGGTGTATTGGGATTGTAACATCAAAGTAGTCTAATAAAGTAAATTGTACATGCGTATTGCAATGAAAATGTTCAAAAAGCAGTGAGAAGAAAAGTCGTATATGGTGTCTTAAGTGCTGCAATTGAAGAGCACTGAAATGAAAGAAGGAAATTGTGAAAGTGTCACAGTAACACTGAAAATTTAATGATCAGTAGTGCTGAATTCAATGTGACTTCACCTTTTCACGATGAATTGCCTACTTGCTTACATACTCAAGACACTTACATAAAGCAAAAGGACCTCAGCTCATATACTGTGACAAAAAAAGAGTTAACAAATCAAGGGAAGTAGTTCAGTTTTTTCATGTTTCCAAGGAAACGCAAAACCATTATTTTACCCTTGGTCAACCGCTGAAAACATGATGCAGGAAGGCTCTCCATCTTAGCAATTGATGCTTTTGTTGTGTACACTGGGAGCAATGGAGTGTAACATGCCACTGTGTCCAGATTGCTTTGCACAAACATCAAGATTGATGATGTGCACCTGCCTTCATCATTGACATCCCTAGTTTCAGTGTTATGCCTGACTACAAAGCAGAATGTGCCTATAGAACTAACTGCTCCTAAAACCTTTGGATCCAGAGACTTAACTGGGGTGTTGCTACGCAGAGGTATTCCACACATCTCTGTGTGGTTTGGTTGCAAACAAAGCATGACCCATGTGGTACGAGAATCTAGAAGCCTGGGCCTGGCCTCTTGAGACTCTACTCAATGTATGCTCTTTTCTTCTTGTTTATATCCTATGTTATTTCTTGCCAGAAACTCTGGTCATGAGCTGTTAAGTTGTGGGAGTCCTGTACAGTGCTTCTCACACAGGACTCACTCAGGATCCTGGGACAGATCCATCACAAAATATGTCTCATTTACATACCTGAGCATAATTTACAGTGGAGTTCAGGTATTTTGTTACCCAATGTAGTACACAGAATAAAAATGTCAATTATAGACCAGGTCATTAGCCCAATAGTTGAGGTACCAATGTTCTATACTAGAATGCTGGATTTGATTTCTGTCTCTGGCTCCTAACCCCAGCTTTCCACCAGAGCAGAGCATGGAATATGCTTACAAGTCAATCATTTATCTTGGTGATAATGAAGTAATATTGCTTTATTTATTTCAGTCTAGCTTTTTTGAGAAGCCTGGAACAACATTTGCTGGTGCTGAATAATGTGACCATAGTAATGGGGTTCAATCTCTAATTTCTTTTTTATTATTATTTTACGAGATGTTTACATAGTTGATCAGGGTGGAAAGGATCTAGGGTTAGAGAGAAGTGGGTGTGATCATTATTTCCAAACTTTCTATTTATTCTTTCCATTTCTGAGGGAGTTGGAGGGGGAAGATAAGGGCATAGGCCATACCCAGGCTCCGAACCATCCCTGTACCTGAGGATGAAGAAAGGCTACCCCATATCAACCCAGGATCACAATGTGGCACATGCTCCTAGGGTTCTGCCTAGCTGGATGCAATAGTTTCAAAGTACTGTTGACCTCGTTGATCTATGGATGATGAATTTCTTCCAATGACCACTGGCTGTCACAGTCGACCTAATAGTTTCCATTCGCCTAGATATTTGCTGTCATCATTTGGCTGAGGTAGCCGTCTATATGTTCTGTGCTCCATTCTCTGCCATGGTACCAGAAATCCTCTGCAGGTCCCATTGGGCTACCTTATCCTCTCTGTGCCATCCAGCAGTCCATCCTTTACACTGAGGTGGACCAGTTCTCTGCTGTGGTACCAGAAATTCTCTGCAGGTCCCATTGGGCTACCCTGTCCTCTGTGTGCCATCCAGCAGTCCATTGTTTACACTGAGGAGGACCAGTTCTCATAGTTGGGCTCATGGACCTGGGTCAGGCAACCTAGGCCCCAACCCCCGAGGCCCACAGACTTGGCTCCCACCATGCAGGTGGGCAGTAACTTGGACCAGAAGACCCAGGGCCCTCTGTATCCCACCCCCACCACCAGGGCTCATGGACCCAACATCTACTGTGCATGCATTCCTGTTGACCATGTCCAGGAGACCCAGGCCCCTTTAGACCTTCCACAGCTGGGGCTCACAGATCCAGTACCCACTATGCAGGTAGGCCCAACGACCCTGGCCATAAGACCTGGAACCCATCATACCCCCCAACACCCATTGCCAGGTCTCACAGAGCTGGACCCACCAAACAGGCATGCCCAGTGACTTGGGCCAGACGACTCAAGCCCTCTGGATCCCCGACCCCTGGGGCTCACAAATTCTACACCCACCTCACAGAAGGGCTGAAAGTTCTAGACCATACTACCCAGGCACCACTGAAACCCCCACCCCTAGTGCTTATGGATCCAACACTCAACATGCAGGTGGGCCCCAAGACCTGGACCAGGTGAACAAAGCCCCATCATAACACCTACCCCTGGGGCTCATGGATCCAGCACCCACATCACAGGCAGGCCAAAGGGTGCCTCCTTGCCTGGGGCTTATGGACCCAGCACCCACTGTTCCCAGACTGGCATGGCTCATCGTACTTCAGTATCCACCAGTGGGTGCTTCAGCCTGTCTCAGCCCCAGTATGAACTGGCTGGTTATACAGCCTGATCCAGCCACTACTGCACATCATCCTGGTTCTAAGATCCACCAGGGGATGTTATGAATTGGCCCAACCTGACCCACCTTAGACTTGACCCACATGTACGCCAGTGGGTACTATAACCTGGCCTGGTTTGGGCTGTTCCATGCCTTGGTTGTTGCGCTTACCCACAGTGACTGCAACATGACACAGGAGTTCACTAAACTCCTCTATCATATCTGCTCCCAGTCGCAGATCTTGCGCACACCAGTAGGTCCTTGGTCTAGGTTGACTTTGTACACCTTTTGTCCCAGCAGGAACAATGTCCTTGCCCAACTGGCCCATACCATTTTTGGTTGGTTGCTGCAGCTGAGCCACACCTGGCCCATGTCCAGACACAGATCTCACATGGCTCAGTGGGAGCTGAGACTTAGCCCAGCCTGCTCTATGCCCATCCCGACTTTCATGAATACCAGTGGGTGCTGGAGTCTAGCCGAGTCTGACGCTCCTCAGACCCATTCCACATCTGTGCTGAGGGAGATTGCAACTTTGTCCAGCCCAGCCCAATGCCCTGATTCTGATTATCATGCTCACCAGCAGGAATTCCAGCCCAGCCAGGGCTTGCATGTGCAGTGGAGATTGTTGTTCCACGTGGGTGAACCTGCATACTCCCTTGCAGATTCTACCCCCAGACCTGATTCACTCAAGTGTTTGTTGGCTTCATGGTCCAGCCTCACAGTACCCATTCCCTTTTCTTGCATTTGCTGGTGGATTCCATGTTCTAGCCCTTCACGTAGACTGGCTTTGTCCATGAAAGTCCCGGAGAAGTCATTTCTCATCAGGGCATGAACCCTCAGGTCCAAGGGCATCCCTACCTGTGCCATCGCCTGGACTCCATGTAACCTACATCCCCAAGTCCCCAGATTGCATAGTTGGGCAGCGCAAGGGCTTTGCTCAGCCCCATTGGCACCCGAGCTCCTGGTCTGATTTTCCCCAGCCACAGCCATGCAACTTGGATAGTAAGCATCCATGCCTCCAGCCCAGACTTCCTTGGGTTTCACCCACAGCATGGTAGCAATGGGTCAATCTCTTTAATTTCATTCTTTTTTTTGCCTTGATATATTTTGTTTACTTGCTTCATTCACTGATTTGCTACATGTCTCAGCTTAGACTCATTGATGGATCTCTATCTGCACTTTTTAACAAATCATTTTAAAAATTTATATAAAATGAGTTGATTTCAGGCCTGGTCCAATGGCTCAGTGTCTGAAGTCCTAGCCTTACAAGGGTCAGGATCCCATATGGGGCTCAATTTGTCCCAGTTGCTCCACTTTCCATCCAGCTCCCAGACTATGGCCTGGGAAAACAATAGAGGATGGTTTAAAGCCATAGTACCCTGCACCCACGTGGGGGACCAGGAGGAGGTTCCTGGCTCCTGGCTTCTGATTGGCTTGCCAGCAGGCATTGCAGCCCTCTCTGCTTCTCCTTATCTCTGTGAATGTGCTTTTCTATTTTTTAAAAAAGGATAAATATTAACAAAGAAAAGCGTTATTTTCACATTTTCTTAATAAAAATTTGGAAGCATACAGTTTCCCAAAATATTGTGTTTGTATATTAATTTGCTTCCCAACAACAAGCTTAGCTTTCTGATATGTAAAGTGTTTACATAGCAAGTAGAGAAAAAAGAAAAGAAAAAAATAAAATCACAAAAGTGATTGCATTTTCTGTTTTAATTGTAAAGGTAATTCACTGCTAATTCTATTGGATTAGTTTCCACAGATCAGAAAAGCACATGATTTATGTCTTTTGATATACATAACAATTTTAGTTGGATCCATTTTGTTGCAAACTGTAAGATTTCATTCTTTTGTGTGGCTGAGTAGTATTCCACAGCATGTATGCCTAATTTCCTTCATCTTGCCCTCTGTAAATGGGCCGGGAGATGCTGATTGCAATCTTGTCTCTAGATGCATTAAATAAAAAAGGCAATGCTATCTGAATAGTCTTTTTAAAAGCCCCTGTGAAAATTCACTTGAAAGTAGCACATAGAATTTGCTTAGTAAAGTTAAATGATTACAAAGAGGACTTCGCAATTCATTAAAGGTCTCATCAAAATAATTTTAAGGACTATTTTTATTAATTGTTATTTGTTTGCAAACTTTTCAGCTGAAGGCTGTATATGTAAAAGTGCTGAATACTGTGAGTTTTTAGCTGTCAAAATTTTAAGTCATGTCCGTGTCAATATTTTACTACTTTTACTTTATCAAAGGCTGACACAACCTCTCCTACTGTAATATATTTTTTCTTTTTCAGAGATCACAGGAAAAAAAATTGTTGAGAAATTTTCTCTAGCCTAGCATTAAGGGAGAGAATGTTAGAAGGGTGGTTACTGATATCAAATATGTAACATCTAAGGTGCACACTTCCTCATGATTAGCAACAATTTCCTTGAAACTTATTAAATATTAATTGTTTGCCTGTACTCTCTTCAAAGACTATTTGTTGACAACCACATACATTTAAGCAGCATAAGACTTGTCCTGTATTCTAATCCAAATAAGCTTAATCTAATTGACTATAATTATATTATTGCTAGATATCTAGATGCTTTTGAATAAAACTAAAATTGGAACTGTGTGAAGTGAATTGTATTATTTATGCTGCTTGCAGAAAGTAAAAAATATGAAACTAGTGCTGAATGAATAAGAGAAATTGGGCTTGGAGTTTTCTAAGAGTGATAATTAAAAGCAAAGGAACTTGTAGCTGCCTGAACAGAAAATTATAGAAACAGCTGTGCCACTATGGGAACTAGTGCTTGATGTGAAGGTTAAGCTTTGCCATAGCCAGCATTAGAGCAGTTACCCAACCATGATTTCTAAAGGTGACAGGCTGCTCTGCAGCATTCGTGTGAGAGGGTGTTTTCTGTATTGCACATATCAACTTACTAGTCTCTATAGATGCAAATTTAAACATATATTGAGAATATTTTCATAACATAACTGAAATAGTCAGTAAAATGTAGTTTTTGTTAGGTCTGCAGAATAAAGTGATGTGCTTTTGATTCCTTAATGTACAAACTGAGACAAACTTTGGGCAGCTACTGTGATACAGTCTTAGTCTGTCTAGGTTGCTAAAAAATAATTTAGGCTGGTCATTTATAAATGATAGAAATATATTGATCTCAGTCTCGTAGTAAGAGAAGTCCAAAAGAAGGTTCTAACAGATTGCACTCCAACAAGAACAGCTTTTCAACTTCAAAAACAAAAGTTAGTTTTCTTGCTTTGTCTTCTCATGGCAGGAGGAGCAATAAAACAAATGGTCGTGGTGACAAACTGGTTTTCTTTAAGCACTTTTAAAAGGACATTCATCTCAGGCCCAGTGCAACAGCCTAGTGACTAAAGTCCTTGCCTTGCATGCGCCTGAATCCCATGTGGGTGACGGTTCTAATCCCGGCAGCCTGCTTCCCATCCAGCTCCCTGCTTGAGTTGAAGGTTGCCCAAAGCTTTAAGGAGGAAGTTCCTAGCTCCTGGGTTCGTATTGGCACAGCTCCGGCTGTTGCAGCCACTTGGGGAGTGAATCAGCAGACAGAAGATCTTCCTTTCTGTCTCTCCTCCTCTCTGTATATCTGACTGTCCAATAAAAACAGTTTTTTAAAAAAAGAACATTCATCTCTTTTTGAGAGTGGAACCCTTCCACTTAACATTTCATATTTCTTGGAAATGTTTGTATTAAAGGAATATAGGATTTAAACTCAACCAACTAATCAACTAATTATAATTACATAGCTAAAGTCTTAGCAGTTGGATGAATCAAGGCAACTGTGCAATGGAAACTCAGTAAACATTGCCTTTGATTTACGTTTCTATTCATCCCATAAAATTATCCCCTTTGCATTTCCTCTAATGAATTAATTCTGGTTTGGAGCTGCCTAAGTTATGATGAACTGCCCAAATAAACTCTCTGAAATTTAGTTGTCCTTCAGTTTATTTGTTAACATATGAAAGTCTGAAAAAATTAAGATGCTTGCTGACAGCAAATGAGTGTTTTGATTTGAAGTATAGTCTGTTACTTTAACAGGGGACATGGCAAGCTACATTATACAATCATTAAGGGTATATACTACTAATAAAAATATATGAGAGAAATTGAAGAAAACATATAATGAGAGAAACTGTTCTACTGGAATATGTAATTTTGATACTGCTTCTTTAACATTTTCTGCTGTCTTGCTTGAGTGCAAGCTATCTCTGCTGACAACAGAAACGTAATTTGCACGTTCTGCTGAAGATAGCAGATTGATGTTTCTATATATATATGATTTTATTTTAGCATTTAGTTACTAATTTACAAAAACATGTGGCCAGCAGAGTTTTTGGAAAGCCCCAAGTTAGAGTAACTCATGGCTGGAAATGAGTTATTTTACCATTTTTAATGAGTCCTTTATAAAAGTGACTCAGACTGTGTCTGAGGTTATCCACCAGAGTTTGCTAATATTTCCTTGAAGACCTGACACTGGCACCCTTGATAGGCACATGTGTCATTTCACTTCTCACGTGAGTTATCCTGAGGATGTAGATATCTGAAAACAAAGCCATTGGCTTAGTCTTGTGCATTCACTTGAATTCCGCCAATCATGACTATTGTAACCTATCTGTGCCTAATTATTTGTATTTGTAGATTCAATTAATTATTTTGATCAAAGCAAATCTAGTAATGTGAACAAATGCTTTAAAAAAGATCCAGCAAAGAAATCCTAGGTTAAAGATATTACTGATAATATAAGGCCAACAACAAGAAAGTCAGCTTTTACAGTCAGCAACACTGGTTCTTTTTCAGCTACAATTATTGATTCAATCCCATAACCTAAATACATTTGAGATTTTAGTTAAAAATATTACCAAGATGACCACTTGAAAGTTAGTAATAGTCAATATCATCAAACGATTTTGCCCCAAATGTGTCTTTAGCCCTGAGATAGTAACTAATCATACTACAAAGCCAACATGAGCAGCAGGACAATGAAAGTCAAGCATTTGGGAAAAAACGAACATTGTTTTTAGTAACACTGAAGAGTATATGATAGTATAGTACTTTGCAAAATCCAATCAAATGTATCTTTTCTAGATGATACTTTTGATGCTTCTTAATAGTGAAAAACAAAATGTCATTCCTGTTGTATGAAGGAAATATTTGTTCATGTTTTGGTGAATGGCATTTGAAATAACTTGTGGTAATTAATATAGTAACAAAATGAAACATTTGACTGATCAGATAATGATGTGGGAAGATGCATGAAACACAATGTTAAAGAAATAGAGAAATATATTAACCCATGGAGCATCACAGACACAGCTGGGTGAAAATACAGCTTTTTATAACATTTACTTTGTGATATATGTTAGTTTTTCTTTTTTATATGTGAGAAAGATGTCACATAGAATGTATATTTTCAATTACAAGTGAATTTATTATGTAAAAAGTACTTCATGGGCTATTTCTTGGAATAATAAATAAAAATCTTCTGTTATGGCTATAGGAATTTCTTCACAACTGATTTCATTGCATTATTTTCAGAGAAGTTTGAAAACTAAATCAACCATTTACAAATATTATCATTATAGCTAATTTTGTAAAAATAAAACTTTAAAATTTTAAAACTTTGTTACTTTTAACATAATATGAATGAATATGAAAATCTTTTTCAGTCATAGCAATTTGCTAGTCATGTCATGGTAAATATTTAAAGAAGATAGCAGCTGAAAACAAGAGATTGAATTTTTCTTTCAACAACACAAGTGTTCTAAACAGGTTGACCTTTCAGGGATGAGGTAGACTGACATATATTTTGACTAAAATACACGCTCCATCTCTTTAAGCTAAAAGTAACATTTGAATAATGAGTGAAAAAGTGAAGGTTTTTTTCAAAGATGTTTTTGCTGTGACAAGTGAATTTTGAGAGTGGATACTTGGAAATGTCGCCATGTTGATAGGAACAATTATAAGTGCATAAACCCCAAAGTCTGTGTAACTAGAAACAGAATTTTCTAATCTCCATTGAAATTTCACAAAGTACTTTGATAATTTTCTTGTCAGTGTTTTAAAATTACTCTGTTATTTTGGAAATGCTGAGAGCAGAGAAGGCAAAATTTGATAGTTCAATTTCAATATTACATGTACTGCTAGATGGATTATGATTTTAGCACAGTTTAGTAGAAACCGTGATATGTTTTCGCTTTGTGTCTATATTTTATGGATCATATATTCCAGGTACATAAGCATGTTCTAACTTAGAAACTGAATTTATAATACCACTAAAGTTAGTGCAACACAAAATGCTATGCAAATATTGATAAAATACATAATTACCCTCTACTTGGATTTTACACTTGCAATTGTCTTTTTACCATTTGAGTTCAGGACACAAATATCTAGGTACTATTTGCCCATACATGCCTCTTGCTTCAAGACATCTCAGGCTTTAGCTGCTTTACTGGATGACTCTCTCTCTCTCTCTCTCTCTCTCTCTCTTTCTTAGATTTATTTTTATTGCAAAGTCAGATATGCAGAGAGGAGGAGAGACAGAGAGGAAGATCTTCCATTCGATGATTCACTCAGCCAGTGCTGTGCTAATCTGAAGCCAGGAGCCAGGAACTTCTTCCAGGTCTCCCATGCAGCTGCAGGGTCCCAAGGCTTTGAGCCATCCTCGACTGCATTCCTAGGTTACAAGCAGGGAGCTGGATGGGAAGTGGAGATGCCGGGATTAGAACTGGTGCCCATATGGGATCCCAGCGGGTTCAAGGCGAGGACTTTAGTCACCACGCTGTTGTGCTGGGCCCTACTGGATGGATGACATGTAATCAGGCCTCGCCTTCAGGTGCTTCTACAACAGCTTGTTGAAAATAGATTATAAACTGTTTTGGTGTGACACTAACTCTGTATTTTTCTTGTACAAAAAGCATTGCCCTGGATTTTCAACTAAGTGTTCCATACTTAGTTTTACTGAATTTTCTTCCTAAAGTCAAGCTTCTACCTTCTGGGGATTCTTTTTCACATTATCCCTGTCACACCCTCTCCTCTTTGTTTTCTGCTTTTCTGGGCTTAAAACACTCATAAGTTTTTTACTGTCTTAAAAACCAAAGTAATAAAGCTTCACCTCTACCTCGTTTACTGTTAGCTCTTATTTTTTCATCAATGCATCCAAAATAATCGATGCTGTATATGGTGTTCGAATTTTGTCTTCTCACACATCTCACACACTGTACAATATCTTTTATAATTTAGAATACATTTTTTGTTTGTAAAGTTACTGTTTCCCTTATTCTGTTCCATATCACCTCTGCAACACTTCACATCAGTTTGAACCCTTGCCATTCCTTTTCCCATCAATTCTCTGCACTACCCGACTTCTCCGGATCTCCAACTATTCTTTGTTCATGTTACCAAGTGACAATAATCATCACTATCTAGCTTCTGGCCCTCTGGATCAAAAAGCAATCTTTTCTTTTTTTCATTATAGGGACTTGTTTTATATTTCCTACAGGCAATTTTTCTAAACATTGAACTAAGGCATGAAATGATCAGGAAATTAAATTTACTACCTGATTATTCAAATATAGACTTAAATCAAAGGTTTTCAAGGGTGCTAATAGAATCAAGGGATCAACCAAAGGGATAAAATTTGGATGGCGTTGAGAAGTTAGCTCTATCTCCAAAGCTAAAGAAAAGTGAAAAATCCACGATATGAGTCCACGAAAGCCTGAAACCTCGCAGGGGGTAATCGATAAGGGGCAGATCAAACCCTGAGCGGATGTGGCTACAGTAAAAAAAAGAATCTGACCAAAAGTTGGAAGAAATACTGTGATACTTCTACTTTCTGCCATGCCCTGCTACCCTCTGGCTCTCTTTTCAAAAGAAAAAAGACTACAAAGCAACTTGATCCAGTTAGGGTAAACACAGACAACAGTGCATCATGTCTATGACAACCAATACACACATCTCTCTCTCTCTCTTTTATTTTTTACATTGGCAACTCACATAAACCTAATTTCTAAGACTACAGTTCGTTGTATATTCTTATCTGATTTTCTTTCTATCCCTTTCAACACAATATGTCCAAAAGCAAAAGCCATCTCATTTTTGTAATGCTGACCCTGAACTAGGGTTAGATTTCAGTCTTTGTTGGTTTTCTCTAGCCTGTATCCTAGCTCTGCATTTCTGTTTCTGAGACCATATTCCATTTTTGCTTTAGTTGGGGCTGTGTATGTGTGTGTGAGAGAGAGAGAGAGAAAGAGAGAGAATCTCTGCTTTGAATCACATTTCCGTTGCCCATCTTACTTTGCTCTGTTATCTTCCATCCTTGTAGATTTAAATTGTGTCCCAGTGCCTGGAAAGTGAAAAGCCCTGCTCTTGTAGCCTCAACTGTTGCGCTGTGCCCAGTTTACTGCGCATCTTCTGGGTGGGACTTTCTCCCTGTGAACCGCTCATCTGGGCGCCCTCTTGTGGCTGACGACAGTCTGCAGCTACAGTGTCATGTTCTAGATTCGATTTCTGAACTTCCTTACTCCTAGTGCCTGCTTCATTCATGCCCATGCACTGAGTTCTGAGGGTAGTTGGTTCCAGCTGGAGGAGTTAACTGGATTGTTCCAAGTTGTGGAAATACCGTGATATGTACCGAAAGAGATGATGATTTTTTAATGCAAGCTGACTGTGTCAGAAATGTTGATTATTGTTTATAGTCCATTTCCATACTCCTGAAAATCAGTGGTTATTTAACTTACTAGTTGTTGAGCATTTCTGTAGTGGAGGAGTAAGCTTGTTACTATAAAATAAATTGTCGCAAAAATTAAAAGAAAAGTAAGAGAAGAAGGAGGAAGGAGAATGGAAGCAAGAAGATGTGAGGGAACTAGCATCATTTCCTTAAAACTAAATATGAAATCAAAGGAATATGTTGCTTTTAAATAAAATTAATTAGCTACGTCTTTAATATTTGTTTCTGATCTGAATAAAAATCAACCTAAATACAAAATATAAGAAAACATAAAAAGCAGTGAATACAAATAAAATATATTTATACACACCAGCATCCGGAAGAAAAATTCATAATGTTGCTAACAATTCTTCCAACCTTCTCAAACCATATTTATTCCTAAAGTATCTGAAATTCTCCTTTTTATGACAGAGTTTTCAGAGTGGAATTATCAGATCAAAGATCACAAACTGTTTTAAAAAGCTCTTGATACTTATTTTCTGCACCCACGTGCTCTCTAGACAAAAACGAACTAACATGTTCTTCCATCGAAAAGTGTTTTTGCGCTGTTCTAATATCCTTCTCTTGTCGCAATGATTTCGCAGTGAATGCTTGTATATTAGAAACATTGCCCAAGAGTTGAAATGTGACTCAGTCATAAGGATGTCACTTGACAGAGCGTCTGAACTGAAATTTCTACTCCACTTCTTGCTTCGCTGTGCCCTGTAAGCCAACAGGTGACGGCTTGCTTAATCCTTCACAGTCACTTAGAAGACGCAGGTGGAGTTCCTGGCTCCTGATTTTGCCCTGCCTCTCCTGGTGTGTGGGCATTTGGAGACTGAATTGGTAGATGAAGAACTCTGTGTGTCAAATGAAGAAAATTGTCCAGTTTTCGAAATAATTTGTCAAAAGGGTGTTTCTTTTTGGTTCATTAGAATAAATGGAATATTTTGAAAATGCTGCATTCATTGTTGTTCCCACGCACAAAATGTAGCGTACCACCCCTTTTGCTTGCATCCTCTCAAGATTGTTCTCCATGGCATGTGGTTTATTAATTTACTTCACTCACAAGAATTCAGACAGAATTGTGCTTACTTCTGAGAAAGACAATAAGACACACCACCTAGGGCTGTCTTTCCACATGCTTGTATTGCCACACTCACAGAAGCTAATGGTACATTCCATGGTTAGAGGTCAGACCTGGATAAAAGAATGTGGCTCACAGAATGTGCTGCTAGCAACAAGTTTTACTAAATTTAATTTTTTGTGATAAAAAATATAGAAGAACAGAAGGAAGTCTGCTTACAGATGTGTTTACTTATTTGAGAATCAGGGTTAAAAAGAAAGGTGGAGAGAGAGAGATTTCCCATTCCTGGTTTACTCCCCAGATGGTAGGAAGCATCCAGAGCACTACCAGGCCAAAGCCAGGAGCCAGGAGCTTCGGCCAGGTCTCCCATGTGGGTACTAGTGGACCAATCACTTGGGTCCTTTTCTGCAATATTTCCCAGACCAGCTGCAGAGAGCTGGATTGGAAGTAGAGCAAGCAGTATATGAATTAGCACCCATTATGGAATGCCAGCATCGCACGAGACTTTACCACAACACCAGCCCCAGAGGAAAGACTTTTGATATGGGTAAAAATGATGGGATCCTTTTTAATTGGCATACAAAGAAAAGTCAGTAAAGAAGGGTCTCAGGTCCTTTTCTTAAGTTTGAGGCGTGAAAAGGAAGTCCTTCAGGAAAGCATGATGTGGAGATATATAATTGTTGACCTGTTTTTGGAATGAGCTCACTAAATGTATGTTCAGTGTTGCCATAAACAAAGACAGCCATTCTCTTCAATGTGTTCCATGGAGCCTCAGTTCCATTTGTCAGCCATTTCCTCTTTCAGCAGAAGAGGACTGTGAAGATACATACATGTGGATTGCGATCTCACTGTAGTGAGGACAATGAATCTTTCGTGTGGGAGTTTGCAGTATAAGTTGTGTTGTCCCCATGACAAATGGAAGAGAAGACAAAGCAATAAATATTTATCTTTGTCAAAATAAAAGCTTAAAAATACCCTTGGTGTGTTGTTAATTTCCATTCTCTGCTGTCATTAGCTTTGTACTGCCTGCTGTCAGTTTCACACTGGGAAATGGTGCAAAACAAATGGTGATGATTCCTGCCATCTCCACCTTTTTTAAAAAAAGGAAAACCAAGAAATTGCAACAGAAAGGAACATTTGCGTTATGTTGGTGACTGTATATAAGCATGTTTGTATCAACTTGAGACAAAATTCATAGACGTAGTAACTTCTTATCAACCTCTAGTTTTTGGAATTATTTGATATTTTGAAAAGTGTGCTGATGATTATGTGTTCTAGGTTGGAGAATTTTATTATTTTGCAATGAGAACATTTTATAAGGAATCTATGCAAAATATTTCAACCCTTTAAAATGTCTTTTTATATCTTATAAATTTTATAATGAATCATGTCATTGGGTTAACAATCACAGGAGGAAACAGATGGCTGAGATTAATTGTAAAAGTTAAATATCCAGGGCCCGGCACGGTGGCGCAAGTGGTTAAAGGTCCTCGCCTTGCACGCCCGGAATCCCATATGGGTGCCGGTTCTAATCCCGGCAGCCCCGCTTCCCTTCCAGCTCCCTGCCTGTGGCCAGGGAAAGCAGTCGAGGACGGCCCAAAGCTTTGGGAACCTGCACCCGCGTGGGAGACCCGGAAGAGGCTCCTGGCTTCGGATCGGCATAGTATCGGCCCGTTGCGCTCACTTGGGGAGTGAATCATCGGATGGAAGATCTTCCTCTCTGTCTCTCCTCTCTGTTTATCTGCCTTTCAATGAAAAAATAATAAAATAAATCTTTAAAAAAAAAAAGTTAAATATCCATTAATAGTAATTCATACACTCTTGGTTCCTATTCCCTTTTATGATTTGAGTTAAATATTTAAAACTATTTTTAAAAAGATAAAATAAAGGGTCTGGCATGATGGCTCAATTGGTTAATCTTCTGCTTACTTACAAGTGCCTGGATTCCACATGCGCACTGGTTTGTGTCCTGAATGCTTCACTTCCCATTCAGCTCCCTGCTTGTGGCCTGAAAAAGCAGTAAAGGATGACCCAAAGCTTTGGGATGCTGCACCCAAATGGAAGACCCGCAGGAAGCTCTTGGTTTCTAGCTTCGAATCAGCTCAGCTTCAGCTATTACAGTCATTTGGGAAGTAAACCAGTTATCAGAATATCTTTATCTTAGTCTCTCTCTCTCTGTAGATCTTCCTTTTCAAAACAAAAAAAATGAATTTTTTTTAAGATGAAACAAAGTCTTGCAGACATGAGAATCACTGCTCACTAAGCACTTAGTGACATCATTATAGGTAAGACAGTGATTGGTTAATTTATTTCCACACACATACTCACATACTTGAACAATTGTGTTTACCTGTGAATGTTTTGGGATTATCTTTAGAATTATCTTGGCCTGGTGCAGTAACCTAGCAGCTAAAGTCCTCATCTTGAATGCGCGAGGATCCCATATGAGCCTTGGTTCTAGTCCCGGCAGCTCTGCTTCCCGTCCAGCTCCCTGCTTGTTGCGGTGAGAACAATCCAAAGTCTTGGAACCCTGCACCCACATGGGAGACCCAGAGAAGGCTCTGGGCTTCTGGCTTCGGATCAGTGCAGCTCCAGCCATTGAGGCTGCTTGGGGAGTGAATCATCAGACAGAAGATTTTCCTCTCTGTTTCTTTTCCCCTCTGTATATAGGACTTTCCAATAAAAATAAAATAAATCTTTAAAAAAAAAAGAATTATGTCTTAGCTAACACTAGGAAAATCATTATAATTTTATAAGAAATAAGGTATGAGGAAAACGAATATCAATGCTCTCAAAGAGAAGATAATTAATTCTTCAACATTCAACTTTCATTTGGTAGAACTGTTAAACTTGAAGCATGGCTGTGTCATTAAAGAGCAACTTCTTGGAGCGATGCTTCTTGAGTGAATTTTGCTATTTCTACCCACTCACAGATCTTCTTGGTATTATATCTCTACATTAATATATATATGCATGTATATATATAGGTTTTCACCTGATGAATAAGTTTGGTGAGATTTAAGATAATGAGTCTACTTCTTGCTATGTGTTTTTATCAGTTCCTTAGAAATTCAGAAAATTTCTGCTTTCACATTTAATAAAATGGATATATATAATCTCTATATATCCTCCATATATATATATATATATCCCCTCTATATATATAAATCCTCCGTGTATATGTGTGTATTTTTTTCAAATGTATGCTAAGGAAAGAATATTGATACATAATACCAGTAAAATGAAGAGTTGATTCTTTAAAAATATATATATATACTTAGCAAACAGTTAACTAGATTGAGAAGACAGAAATAAATAACAACCAGAGATGAAAAGGGCCTGGTATAGCTTATCTCATGGATAAAGGTTTATTAAGGAGCAGAATAAGTAACTACATGTTCCATACTGAAAAAGTTAGAAAAAATAAATGCATTTCTGTATGCACACTACTGATTGAACCATGAAAACAAAAAATTAAATCATGAACACAGAAAACCAGAACAGATAAATAGGAAGGGATGGAATTGAATCAGTAATCAAAAGCATCTGAAGATTCAGAAGCAGATAGTTGACTCCTACCTACTATTTAAAATGTTTATTTTTTAAATGTATTTTTTTTACTTTATTTAATTAAGAGGCTTTAAAACAGAAACAAATTTTACAGAGAGCCTATCTGCTAGTTTAATCTCCAAATTGTCACAACAATTTGGACTGGAGCAGGTGGAAACCCTCAGTTGAGAGCTCAAGCTGGGTTTCTCACAAAGGTAGAGGACAAAGTAATTGAATCATCACCTATTGCCTCACAAATTGTATATGAGCAGGAAGTTGGAAATGAAGTGGGTCCGGGTCTTGAACTCAGGCACTTTGAAATGAAATGCTGGCACCCCAACCTGGTGTCTTCACTGTCAGATCAAATGCCCATCCTACCAAATTTGTCAAGGAAGGACTACCACCAGTTTTTCTCAAGATTTTTTTTTTTTCTAAATGAATAGTAAGGAATCCTTCAAAACTCTTTCTGTTAAGTTTAGCATTATCGGATTCTAAAAGTAAAACAGACACAACAAAACAGTTACAGAACATTATTTCCAATGAATATTTGCACAAAAATCACCAGCAAAATACTAGTAGATTGAATCCAACAACACATGAAAAAGATGATACATTAGGGACTGGCACAGAGGCCTAGAAGCTAAAATCCTCGCCTTGAATGCGCCTGGATGCCATATGGCCGCTGGTTCTAATCCCAGCAGCTCCACTTCCCATCCAGCTCCCTGCTTGTGACCTGAGAATGCAATCGAGGATGGCCCAAAGCCTTGGGACTCTGCACCCATGAAGAAGACCTGGAAGAAGTTCCTGGCTCCTGGTTTTGGATTGGCGCAGCACCGGCCATTGTGGTCACTTGGGGAGTGAATCATCGAATGGAAGATCTTCCTCTCTGTCTCTCCTCCTGTTTGTATATCTGACTTTGTAAGTAATAATAATAATAATAAAAAGGTGATGTATCAGGATAAATTGGGAATTATACCAGGTATTCAGCATTAGCAGATTAATCAATGTAATTTATCACATCAACAGAAAGAAGAAAAAAAGTCACATGATTGTTTCAGTAGCTGTAAAACAAAAATTTGATAAAATCCAATATATATTTATTAAAAGCAGGAAACAATATGTAAGAGCAATAGCTTCAATTTAACAAAGTCATTATATGACATATCCATTGCTAATATTGAATAGAGAAAATTATTTCCACAAGGGTCTGGAATCAGATAAGACTATCTACTCATATGTTCTTATTCAGTATATTGCTGGAAGCTTTAATATGAGAAACTAAGCAAAAAGATAGTATTGAACGATATACAGGAAAGAAAGGAGAAATTCAACCATCTCTGTTTGCAGATGACATGATTCCAGATGTGGAGGTAGGGAGGTAGGTAGGTGGAGGAAGGAATTCTTATACCTATAGAAATTTATTATTGAAAAAAATAACAATAGTGCCTGACACGATGACCTAGTGGCTGATTTCTCACCTCACATGTGCTAGGATACCATACAAGCATCATTTTGTATCCTGGCTGCCTCATGTCCCATCCAGCACCTTGCTTGTGGCCTGGAAAAGCAGTTTAGGATGGCCCAAAGCCTTGGGATCTTGCATACATGTGGGAGACATGGAAAATGCTCCTGGCTTCTGGCTTTTGATCCGCTCAGCTCTGGCCATTGCAGCCACTTGAGGAGTGAACCAGTGAATGGGAGACTTTTCTGTCTCTCCTTTTCTTTGTAAATCTGCCTTCCAAAAAATAGATGAAATATTTTAAAATATGTAATAACAGTAAAATAGTAATAATAATAATAAAAACAGTAACCTCACAGGACTGACTAAACGGCAAGTGGTCTAACATTCTGTCTGTGGTGCTAGCATCCCATATGGCTGATTCTTCAAGTCCTGGTTGCTCCATTTCCAATACAGCTCCCTGCTGGTGGCCTGGGAAAACAGTGAAGGATAGCCCCAAATCTTGGGCCCCTGTGCCCACATTTTTTATTATATTTTTTGACAATCTTTACATAGTTAATTAGGGTAAAAAGGTTCAAGGGCTATAGGGAAGTGGGTAAGACTATTATTTCCATATTGTTTCCTTCATGTATCTGAGGTAAAGGGGGATATTGAGGGAGAAGCCCCACCCAGTTTCCCACCCACCCCAAGTCCCGGATGTGGGGCATGCTCTGAGATACTTGCTCAAGTGGTTTTGATAGTTCACCAGTTATGAATCGCTGCCAGTCTCGCCACTCCGAGCACGATGAGGTCATTGAAGAATCCACTGATTGACACAGTCCATCATAGAGTCTCCATTTGCCCAGTATTTCGCTGCCAACACAAAGCTAAGGTGGTTGATTGACTTGTTCTGTCTTCTGTCTTTTCATGGTTAGGGTTCTGAGTCCAGCATTTCAATTGGGGAGATCCCCAAAGAAACTTTGATGAATTCCCAGACCAGATTCTTGTATGTTCTAGCAAGCACAGGGCCCAGCACAGTCCATCGCCCCGATCAGCTGGTGGTTGCAATTGCTGGATTGGTTCTGTTTTCAGTCCCGAATTCCACTGTAACCAATGGGTGTTGCAGTCCAACCTGGTTCTGCCCAACACATACTTGGCCCTCACATAAACCAGTGTGGGCTGCAGCCTAGTCAGGGCAACCCACAATAATCCCCACCAGGCCCCCTGCCCTGCCCTGGTTAGCCAGTACGTGCAGCAGATTAGTCCAGTCTGTCCCACATCCAATCTGGCTCTCATACATGTCAATGGGTATTGAAGCTTAGTTCCATCTAACCAGCTCAACAATCAAGCCCTCACGGATGCACGGATGTTGTTTAGTGCCTCTGTGTCTAGCCACCCCAGCCCCCATCCTAGTTTTTGTGCCCTTCAGTGGGAGTGGTAACCCAAGAGGGAAGAGCCCACTATTTCCCTCCCAGGTCTCTCTCACTCCTGGTTTATGCACTCTTCAGGTGGTTCTGTGGTTTGACTTGACAGAATTAGCCCCCAGTGCCAGCTTCTGCCAGCTGATGCTGCGGCTAAGCCCAAACAACCCTCACCCACTCTAATTTATGCTTGCACCAGTAGGAATAATCAGCCCAGCCTGGCTTTTCCCTGATCTAGTCCACATGAGGTGCACAGGTGTTGTAGCCCTGCTTAGTCTGGTCTGTCCCCATCCCAGCCCATGCTCTCCAGTGGGAGTAGCTGTCTGGCAAGGGGACCCTCCCTTATTCCCCCTGCTGGCTCTGCCCCCTCCCTTCCTGGTTCTCACGTGTGCTGGTTGGGTGCTGTGGTCACATCCGGTACAGGCAACCTCACCTTGGCATTCCTTATTGTGCACTGGTTTTTGTCGCAACCAAACCTGGCCCGACCCACACTCTGTTCTGGTTCAGATTTGCCAGTGGATGATGTGAACTGATTCAGCCTGGTCTGCCCCTGACCCATGCCAAATGTATGCCAGTGGGAAACTTTCCATGGCCTATTCTGGGCTGTTTCCTATCATGCTTCTTGTGCTTATGTGCAGGGACTGTGTCCTGCCAGAGGAGTTGCCCAGGCTTGTGCATCAGAACCCCTCCCAATGCCAGATTTTGTGCATACCAGGGGGTCCATGAGCCAGTACTACTCAGTTCACCTCCTATCCTAGCAGGAACAGTGGCTTTTCCTGACTGGCCTTCAACCCAATCTGGTCCTTGCTGTTGGATGTTTCAGCCCAGCCATGGCTCGTCCATACCCACACATGGCTCACATATGGCTCAGTAGGGGGTTGAGACCTAGCCTAGTCCATCCCACATCTACCCTGGTCCTCCAGGACACCAGATGGTGTTGGGGTCTGGCCTGGCCTGGTGCATCCAGTCCCAGTCCACACTAGTGCCAAGGGAGACTACAACCATTTCCTGATTAGAACGCAGCCCCCATTCCAGCCCATGCGCCCCTTGGTGGGAACCTCAACCCAGTTAGGGTGTCCCCTTAGCTCCCCAACTGGGTCTATTCCCAGCCATGGATCACGCACATTTCAGTGGTTGCTCTGACTTAGCTTAGCTCATCCCCTCACCTGTTGCGGTCTCTGTGGCTTAGCGTCCCTGACACGCACAGACTAGCAGGTGCAAGAGCCTAGCTCGGCATGACTTGTGCTCCATGCTGGTTTCTAGTTTAGCTTGTAGGCTAAGATTTGCTCAGTACATGACGTTTCATTACCAAATTACACATTAGCCAACTTTTGGAGCTAATTGCCCAGCTTATCCTACCCCCAGGTCTGGACCACATGTTCACCAGCGGCTAAGACTTGCCAGGGGAGTTTTCCAAGTTCCTCCACTTGATCCACCTCAGGACCCAATTCTCATACATGCCAATAGGTTTTAGGCCAGTGCCCAGCGCAATCTGGCCTTCCATTTGGCCATGTATGAGCTGGTGAATGTTGCAGCCTGGCCCACCCCATGCCCTATTCAGGATGCACATTTGGGTGCTGCTGCCTTGACCAGTCTAGACTGTTGCGGGTTCCTTTACCTGTGATTGATGGCAGGCTCCTTGGTCACACCTAGCTTAGTCCATCACCACCCAAACTCTTGAGCTAACCAGTGGGGCTAGAATTTCCACAGGGTGTGGCCCACACATCGCCCACAGAATCTACCCCTGGATATGGTTCTCGAGTGCTAGTTAATGTCATGGCCCTGCCTAATGTGACCCGTCTGCTGATCCATCATCATGTCAGGTAATAGGATATCCTGCTGGACAAGCCCCGACCCTTAGCTTTTGCATGAACTGGTATTTTGTGCTCCGCATTTTTAAGTGATTACAAGTTCTTCAAAGGAAGAGTTACTGTCATTGGGAATCTTTAGGATTGACTCACATCCCAGAAGCACAGTGGGTTCAACCTGGAGCTACCTAAGCAGCAATTCAAAGAACCAAAACCCCAGAGCTCCCTGGCTGGGCAGCCAGCAGGCAGAGCCTGGCACCAAATGGCGCACTGGCCACCCTGGGGACAGCTCACGGAGACTTCCCTCCTAGTTGTACTCACTCTGAAGGAAGCAGCCCCCAAACCTAGGCAGGCCCGGGGACAGCTCACCATGTGCATGTGGTGGCCAGAATCGGGATCCGAGCAAGACGCCCCATCCTAAGGTCCAAACCCCCAGGCCCAAGGTTGTGCCCCTCCCCAATCCCATTCACCGTCCATTGAGGGCAGTGGGTGGGCTCCCGGACCTACCCAGTCATGTAGACTTCCCTTCTTGGTTGTACTCACCCTGAAGGGAGCAGCACCAGAGCCCAGGCAGACCTGGGGACAGCTTACCAGGTGCACGTGGTGGCTGGAGTCAGGATCCGAGCAAGATGCCCTGTCCTGAGGCCCACCAGCAGCCAGGAGGCTGCTGGAAGTTTAAACCCCCAGGCCCAAGTTGATGCCATGTCCATATATAAATACACAAAGCTAAATGTTACCTTATAATTTCCTGTAGGTTAGCCTGGTTGGCAGTACTTGAACTGTATTCTTCTTTGCGTTCCTCCTATTTAATAGAGAAAAATTGCCATTACCACTGTAATAGAATGGCAATCAGCAGCCTTTTCCCTCTATTTTTCAATGATTTTCTGAGAAGGGATATAACTCTTCTGGGAAGATAGTGCTTTACAGAATGTGTAAGAGCAATTGCAGATCAGGGAAATGTGATGCTGTCTTGAAGAGTAAGTGCAGAAAATTTATATGGGAGATTATAAAAAGAGCTGAGATTTAAGTCAAAGAGCAGAAGAAGTAATTAATTTCACAGGAGAGATAATATGGCTTATGCCTTAGGTCTTCCTGGGAATTTATGATTCTCCTCATTGGTTTATGCAGGCATTGTACACAGGCTAGAAATAAGTGTGCAAAGCTTAGGATGAAAGTTTCCTGCATTATATATTGAATAATTTTAATTAACACATGTATGCACATGTGTGTTTGAATCTAAGGAGTGCTCTGGTTTGATTTTAACTTAATGTTTTACATGCTTTGTGTATGTGCATTTTAAGAATCTGTGATGGGCTAAATGAGTTATAGTAGGTGATTCTTGGCTATCTCTAAGAAAATCTATTGCAATTATTTATGGAACACATCTCCAAAGTCATACAGGTATGATTAATTATTATAAACAGGAAAATAAAGATGTGGCTTCATCAAATTAGATTATGAAGACAAGTACAACCTATAGGTCATCAAATAGCCTGAAGTACAGTATTTTGTATAAAAGATTGTAAAGAACCACCTGTGACCCTAAGGAATTACAGTGTATAGAACAGAGGGAATGGGGCATATTTCAAATATGTCACATTGAAATAAATCTAATAGTAGAGGAGAAAACACTTCATTAAATTCCAGATAAGAAGGACATCTTGAAAGCATCTAAACTTTGAACCTTGAGGAAAGACGAAGACCTTACAAAATGGCTCTAGGCAAGAACGCTGATTCAGCTTTTCATTGATGGATTCAAACAATGATATTTTAGATGCTTGGTTAATGATCTCACCATTCTTGCTCTGCCCTTTAGAGGCTCTTAAGTATTAAATTGATAAATAAACACAATGATTTTTAAAGTACAGTTTACTTGAGAAGAATTTGAAAGAATACAGGATGTGAGTCTTATATAAACATTGTTTACTTTATGATATATTGGAAGACTCCATTAAACTGAGCTATATTTTCTAGTTCAAATTTCTTTACTTTGCAAGAAATGAATGTATTCCAACAGCTGTACAATTATATGGCTTTATTTGAATACATTCACGTGAGAGATTTTCACCAAGTCTATGGAAAATGTTTATTGCTGTTGAAAAATCTATGCATCAATTTAAAGCTCTTTTGCACCATAATATTTATCTTTTAATTTGATTTTTGCAGCAACTTTTTAAAGTACCCTCAAGTATTTATTTTTCTTAATGTAGTTATTTTGTGTTTGTTTAGATTTCTTTAACAGTTCTGGAGAACTGCTCTAAAACTGTAAGCAATCCCTGGAAATCAGGTAACAACGAAGTATAGAGTGACAAGATGATGAGCAAGAGTTGCTGTGATTTTTCTTAACACATATTTAAGTTATTTTGGTATCAGGAATAATTCTGAAAAAATGATTTCCAGTTTTTATGAAATATAAGACTTTGATGATCACTTTGTCAACAAACTAATTTTTAAATTGATTTTGAAAAGCTTTTCTGTTTCTACATTAAGATAAGGCATCACAGATCGAACCTTAGTGATGTGGGTTAATGCTACCAATCTGAGTTTCTGATTCCTAGAAAGACTGCGTTCAGTCTAAGGGACAGTGTTCTTTGCTTTCCACCCTCTTGTTCACACATGTCTCTCAGCCTCATCTTGTTCCAACATAGTGTTGGTCACTGACTCTTTCCCTGTTAGTGAAAATATTTTTATTCTACATCACGAGAAATGTTGTAAACACCTGTCTTCTTAAAATCATGGTGTTTCATCATAGTCCTGGTCACAGCGGACATTTCTGTTTATTTGTGTAACTGGAGGTTTGTAAGCTCTCTTAAGAGTGTGATTCAAGTCAGTTTTCTTCCCCATTGTGTCACCTGTCTGCTTGTTGTCTGGTGCCAGAGTTTCAGAAACTATGTGTTAAACTTATAAGTAAGTATAGTAGGAAAATAGAGCCCTTAAATCCTAATATAAAGCACTTGTGGTGAGGATCAGTATTGATGGATAGGATGCTACCTTTGGAGCTAAATAAAACTGGGTTTCCTCTGTTAGTCAATGAACAGTTTATGTTTAGACAACCTGTGTGAAATTCAGTTTCCACACTTGAAAAACAGAGCTAAAGTATTTGTCATTTTTAAAATTTTAGTATTATGTTGCATAACCAAAAAAGGGAAAAAATAGATCTAGTACTATATATGTGCATGATATTCATACATTAAATGGTAATTTTAACCACAGGTGATATTATAGAAATAGTAATGATTATGTTATATTTAACCTAGATAATCTATATTAAATAAATCATGTCCATTCTATGTTTAAATTAAATGAAATCTGACAGTAATAACTAAAATTTAGTATAGAACAGCAGCATTTAACCTTAATAATTCAAGAGAATTCAGCTCAGAAATATAATTGAACCAAGAGGCAGCAAAAGCAACAGTTGGTGCTCTTCAGAGGTAGACAAAGATTTGACATGTCTTAGTTATTAGTTTATGGTGAAAGATGCAAGTATTAAATATTTTCCTAAAGAAGCCTCCAAGAAATGAAAAGGTGTTTTGCAAAGACATTTGAGAGTTGAATATGGACCTGCTTCTTCTTGATATGGCCTTACTTTATGTGGCTTTGTGAAGCTTGACATACTTAGAAAGGATTAATCTACTGGATGCTTTTGTCTCTACATTATAGTCTCTGGTGCAAGGAGGAGCCATTGCTCAATTTTCCCCTTCTGCACACTTCTATCATCATCTCTGTCAGATGTATTGCTGTGGCTGCCAAGGAATTCCTGTGAGACAGCTTATAAATAACTCCACGAAGATTTTTAATAACAGAAAAGCTTATGGGCTGTGCAGAATGTCAGTAGCAGAAGGCATAACTTAAAAGCTACATGGGAAATCTTTGGTTATGTCATGGCTTTGGTTTTTTCATGCAAGTAGGGAATATGAAAGCAACATAAGTTGATACCCTCCAAATGCAGAAAAAAATAGTAATGTAGAAAAGCTGCAGACTACAGAACATGTGACACTGTTTGATATGCAGCATTCCTTGCAGTCCAGCATCAGAGGAACAACTTTAGAATTTATTATATACATTAGTTTGATTACATAGTGATATATTTGTTAGACAAATTACCCACCGGTCTAATTTAAATGCAGTCTTAAAGCCACCTGATTACTGATTTACATTACCTTTATTTGATCCCAGTGTATTTGTAGAGATAAATTAGATGTAATTTCCAGGTAATAAAACTTAAGTGGTGTAAAATCTCAAGGTTACAAGATCAAGCGTGAGTGGAGAAATGCAACCACATCATTCAATTAATACTATCACAAGCAGTGTAGGAGAGCCTGGAGATTGTTTTCTCCAACTGTTTTTTTGTTGCGAATTACTGAACTCCACACATTTCCTTCTATTAGACATTTCAGTTTTTTATTCTTGCTTGTTCTCCAGGGTTATTTTAAAGAAAATGAATAATTTGAAGAGATCCTCTGCTTTTCCAGTGCTGTGTAATGACAGATTGTAGAAACTATTTATTCTGAGGATGTTAAGTATGATAAGCCATCCTCAATCAAAGAAGGTTAGATTTTGTTATTCTACAACAATCAATCCATGCCTCTAAAATGTGGGTGTGCCTGTTTTTTTTAAGATTTATTTATTTGAAAGTCAGATATACAAACAGGAGGAGAGACAGAGAGGAAGATCTTCCATCTGATTCACTCCCCAAGTAGTAGCAACAACCAGAGCTGTGCCCATCTGAAGCCAGGAGCCAGGAACTTCTTCCAGGTATCCCACACATAGGGTCCCAAGGATTTAGGCTGTCCTCAACTGCTTTCCCAGGCCACAAGAAGGGAGCTGGATGGGAAGTGGGGCTGCCAGGATTAGAACTGGTGCCCACATGGGATTCTGGTTTGTGTGAGGTGAAGACTTTAGTTGCTAGACCACTGCGCCAGGCCCCTGCTTGGGATTTTTGTTTTGTAACACGCATGTGAAGAAAATCTGTATTTTAATTTTAATTTTCCGTAATTTCAATGAATATAGCTGATTAAATTACGAACATGTTAGTTGTAGGTAGATTATAAACAGTATGAACAGAGCACATTTTTATATGATTGAAAACTGAAATTTTTGTCCAGTTATTCCATACCCAACAATGTTCAAATTCTGATTTGGGATTAAAAAGAAGACTATATTACACAGATGGGTGTCTGTGATAATTAAGTTTTATTACTTCGTTCTGGCTCATTAGTGAGGTTTGCTGCTTCATTTTTTTCAATGCTGTGACACTGACAGGTTTAAACTAGTCTGTTGGAACATGGACAAAATTTTAGAATTCTGAACTAGTCCACAACGGGGTGAGTGAAATTCGGCAGAGGATTGGACTAGCAGCTGGCTGGTGACTTTGGAAGCTCTAGAGAGAAGAGATCATGCTAAGTAGCTGTTTCCTTGTTGGGAAGATGAATATGTACATATACATCTGCCTGGGTAGGCCCTCTCTTGTATTTGCACACACAGACACTCTGTAACTGTTGTGAGGTGTTATTAGAGGACTTTTTCATCTTATTTTTCCTGCATTCTTGCAGTGCTTGAAGCCCTAGTTGTAGGAGAAACACCATGCTCGCTGAGTTTTATCTAGAGTTTGAGTAAAAAGTGACTTTCCTTATCTTTTATTAAAGGCGTGTTTTTACTCTCTTGTCTCTTTCCCACCAAAACCTCCAGGCTAATGACATGCATGAAACAGAAGTCTCCCTCTGTCTGTGGGATAAACCTGTTTTTATTTCTTTGTTTCCTGTAAAATATACTTTTCCAGCTTCTCTTAAGTTTGTTGTAACCATCTAGCTTTGTGACATAATTATTTTTTTTCAAAAATGGCATTTCTATTTTTTAAACTTCATTTCGTTTATCAGCATCTTTATTATTATAAATGTTTTCCCCTTTTCATTATCATTCTGCATTGCATTTCAATCATTGAGTATGTTTCTTCTTTTGGGATGGGACTTGACTTGTGATTCATATTAGCAAATTCAGTAAATATAATCTAAAATTGGAAGATGAGATAAGGTCTATTGCATACATCTAAGGTCCCATTTTATTTATTACAGCTTCTGGTTTCCTTGCTAATGCCTTAGGAATAGCAGCAGAAAATGGCCCAAGATTTTGAATCAATGACAACCTTGTGGGAACCCCCGCTCCAGCTATGGTTTTTGCTTGGCTCAGCTCTAACCATTGTGAGCAAATAGGGAGAGAAACACCAGCTAGAAGAATTTTCTCTCTGTTTCTCTCAGCCCATGACTTTCAAAAAAATAAATATGTTTACAAATTTGTGAAATTTAAAACTTTTATAAAGCCTACAAAAGGAACCATGAGCATAACATAATATGTGAAATAACCTAATAGATGAAATTATTTAATGTGTATTTTTATAAGGCAAAGTAAGTTATAGGTGAAGAAAAAAGGGAAATGATGTCTATGTAAAAATGACAATTCGAGCAGAGTTGTTTCCTTAGTGACTTTTCCTAGTTTCGGAACACATTTTGAAGCATGCACAAACACTCTTTCACTCAGCAGTGTTTGGAGGGAAGGCATGTTTTGTGGTTTGCAGAACCCCTAAATTTTCTGGTGAAGCAGCTGTGAGAGAAGAAATAAAGACATTTCCTCATCAAATGTTGGAGTGGAAGAGTAAGCTGTGTCATGAAACTGAGTTACACCTTTAATCAAAAGGATTGTATGGGACGCAAATATAGTCAGATATACATCTCCAGTAGGTACAAACTGACCAACGTTCTGCGTGTAAATTTTTATGTATATTTATCAGACTTTGACAGCTATTGTTGCTGCTGTGTTCATTCTCCTAAGCTGTATGATTTTTGGTCCTTGATACAGAATGAATAACACAGCAGGACCTTCCTCAGTCATAGCTTCTGTACTGAATTCATTTCTGTGACCACTTAGATATTAGATGTTTTGCTGAAGTCATGAGCCTTGCCACTGTTTTGGATAGCCCATGCTTTACTTTGCTGTTGAAATTAGGAGAAAATAAATGAGTCAGATATATTAGTGCAAATTTATTACCACTAACAGAAAACAAATGTGAAGATACGAAGTGGTCACTACCACTTAAACTGAAAGAAACATTTAGGCTCAGTGGAGTGTAGAGCAAACGTAACACCGATATTTACATTTAAAAAATCACGATATTGTTCCAACCATAATAAAATTATTTTTATCATGGCATATTACATCCAGACTTTGCTGTCACACTAATTCATCATTATACACTCAAAATCTGTTGCAATTATAACACAATTATAACACAAGCATAATATTGACATCTGCGTTTTGAATTTTTTTAAACTTAGAAGTTGTTTAATAATCTATCAACAATATGATTTGTAAAAACCTCTCCTGTGTTGAGTTATGACTATGTCTATTTTTTTCTATTCTAAAACTTTAGGATATATATTGAAAGCAAGCTCATTGCGAAAATAGATATTAAGCTACAAAATTTTATAGAAACATATATAGGTATCTATGTATATAGATAATGATACATTTATATAGATTAATATCTATATATAGATGATACACACACATATATATCTTGTATTATTACTGTAATAAAAATTACATTGCCATATTATTTTCAATGAGTCAAAAGTTTATTCCAGTTGTGATATGTAACTATATCAGCCTCACCATAAATTTGCTAGCATTCATTTGAATATGTTTTAAGATTTATAGAGAGGAAAGACAGAAAAAAATCCTCAATCCGCTGGTTCACTCCCCTAATGGCTGCAATGGTTGGAGCTGACGTCCTAAGCAGGGAGCCAGAAGCTTTTTTCTGGTTTCCCACGTGGATGCAGGTTCCCAAGAACTGAGCCATTTTCCACTGCTTTCCCACACCACAACCATGGAGATTGATGTGAAGTGGAACAGCTGGGACATGAGCTGATGCCCATTTGGGATCCCAGCACTTGAGGGGGGAAGATTAGACTTTGAGCCTTAGCTCCAGTCGCATTTGAATTTATATTTTAGAACTGATGAGGTATAAAGAACTGTGCTTCTGCATTTCAATTTTTTTGTTAATGCTACAGATGTTTCCACTTTCTGAAGATACAGCTTAATGCCCATTCCTATTTTCTGGAGATAGATTTTAAAAGTAAGCATTTTTAAACAGATTACTGAGGTATGAAATATATTTATAACATACAATTTCACAAGCTATGATGTATGTATATACCATGAAACCAACACTGCAATCAAGTAATGGTTTTCTGAGAGTTTGTGTAAAATTTTTTAGCAAGTCATCTAAGTGGAAAAGTTTAGTTTTGAATGAGCATTTACACTCTATACTTTTTAAGAAATTTGTCCATTTCATTTAAATAGCACACAAATTAGCAAAAAATGGTTCATAATGTTTCCATTTTAACTAATAATACCTACAAAATTCATCATGTAAGTTCTTTCACTTTTAAAGTTGGTAACATATTTTATGCTTCTTATTAGTTTAAACATCTATTTATTTTATTAATCATATGCAAGGACTAGTTTTTGTTTTATGTATTATCTTCATAGTTAATATTTTTTTTTCATTTTATGACAGAGTTTCATAGGCTCTGGGATTCCCCCAACTCCTCTAAAAAGCCCTCCCCCAAATTGAATTCCTCCATATTGTTACAGTAATACAGTTCATACCCAGTCATGATTCCTTCATTGTGGGCATGGACCGTACAGAGGGTCCAACATATTATTGTCCAGGTAAATTCAACAGTTTTTTATTATTACATTTCATTTTATGACACTGTTTCATAGGCTCTGAGGTTCCCCCAACCCCTCCCCGTACCCTCCTCCCATGGTGGATTCCTCCACCTTATTGCAGTATTACAGTTCAAATCCAGTCATGCTTCTTTCATTGCAAGCATGTACCATGCATAGAGTCCAGCATCTTATTGTCCAGATAAATTCAACAGTTTCTTGGGGAGACCATCTCTGGTCTAAAAGCAGAGCTGGCAGAATATCGTCCCGACCAATTAAAAGCCATAACATAACATCAACAACAGTTTACAACATTATGGAGTTAATTGACATGGTATTGAGTGACCGATATGTTAGAAAATATAAGTTCTTAACCACATCCTATAACTACTTCATTGACATCTCAATTTTAGTTTATACACAACCAGCTGCTACAAACCTTAAAATGGTTATAATAGGGTACTATTCAGCTGTCTTATGTCTATTTTCATTTTTAGATTTAGCAACTTATAGTCTTCAAGTGTTGATTTTTACTGAACTGCACTAATTTTAGGATAGTCCAAACTGGCTTATAACTGTAACATGCCATATATTAACAATTAAGAGGCAGAACAGTTTGGGGGGGCGGTGTGCAGAGAAATCTTCAATACCTTAGTGAGGAGCAACTAACTTTTCTGTCCTATCTAGTAAGGTATATGGGAGTCCAAGCCGACTTTTTCCTGACTGTTCTAAGCTTTCCTTATTGGTCTCTGTCTATCTGATCTAATTTTGGGGGGCTCTGGAGCAACCCTGATGGTCATTGCAAGAGAGGGTGGGGAGCCAAAGTTGGAACTAAGTAAGGACCAGAGAAAGCTCCTCTCCCAAGTCCAGAATGAAATTTACTGTTCTTCTGTTTCTGAGGACCACTCAGGGCTCCTGGCTGTTCTGATGACATTAGATCCTGTGAGGAAGGGTCTGGGCTTCTTCCATCCCAAGTGGGAAATCCCATAGGCAATGGTTGATTTCAGAGTTCTTGGTCTATGAGGGCACTCCAATTCCCTGGATTGACATCATTTAATCTTAAATTAAAGCAAACATGTGGTATCTAAAGTTTTGGGATTGGTTCTTTTCCCTTAGCATAATGGTTTCCAATTGTCCCATTTGGCCTTTTTTTTTTTTTTTTAAGTAGCTGAGTAGTATTCCTTGGAGTAAATGAACCAAAGCTTTCTTATCCAACTTATCCAATCTTCTGTTGATGGGCATTTTGGTTGCTTCCAAGTTTTTGCAATTATTGATTGTGCTGCTATGAACATGGGAGTACATGTTGGTTTCTCAAGAAACAGGTGTTTTGGATATATTACTAGGAGTGCTATTGCTGGGTCATATGGTACGCAGATTTTGAGTTGTTTGAGTGTTCTCCATACTGATTTCCATAGACGTTGTACCAACCTGCAGCCCCACCAACAGTTGAGTAGGGTTGTCTTTTCCCCACATCCTTGCCAGCAAGTGTTGTTGGTGTTTTTTTGTATATGAGCCATTCTTACTGGCTTTAGGTGGTACCTCAGTGATGTCTTAATTTGGATTTCCCTTATTGCCAGAGAGCTTGAACATTTTTTCACATGTTTGTTTGCCATTTGGGTTTGTTTCTTTGTAAAGTGTCTGCCCATTTCCTCTGCCCATTTCTTGACTGGTTTGTTTGTTTTGGTGTTTTGGTTGTTCTTTATTTTTTGTTTAGTCTTTGTTTTCGTCTGTTGCTTATTTTTTTCTGATTAAGTTTAACTTTTAATTGGATGTGTGATGCAGCACTTTTTATCTTGTTAGCTAACAAACATTCTAAATATCTATAAATGTTTTTGAACTTTGCTTTGGACACAATTCAATTACTTAGGAATGGTTTGATTTTGTTAAGATTTGCTTTGAAACTTTGTCAGATATCAGCAGAGCAGCCCTAAATCCAGAACCAACTTTTTCTACTAAAGGTTTTCTCTCCTTTCTGATAGACACTGAAACTAGTCCTAAATTCTAATTAAATCCAAAGATTTTACCCAGTAATTCTTACAGTTTTTTTTTTTTTTTATACCACCTGGCCACATTAAGTGTGTTATGCACTCTCAGTTAAATAGTTCCATTTACTGCTGATCTTCAGTACTCACTCACTATCAGGGTCTCCCGTCCCGCAGAAGAAATCACCCGACACTTGAGAGAGTCTCCGAGGCGCTTTATTCAGATCTTCCGTTAAAACCGTTATGTCCGTTAATTCCGTTACACTGAAGCCCCTCCCCTGCCAAGCCCCCCGCTTATCTGCCAAACCTGCCCAATCAGCTTAAAGATCACCAAGGCACACCAATCAGGGCAAAGGGCCAATCACAGGGCAGGAAACTGTCAGTGCCCCCAACAACTCACTCCTCCTCCCATTACCCTGGGTGCCATTGAGTGTTCTGTTCTGCAAACATGGTTGGCTGCTTTTGTCTCTGGAGAATGCCTACTTATCTCCACTGCCTAGCAGGTCTTTGGGCCTGTGTTGAATTTTTGAAGTGATTGCTGTGCTTTTCATCATTGCTCTTGCTGATGATCCATTTTTGACTTGTTTCTATGGAGCAAATATCTATAAATGACATGTTATCTCAATGGATTTATGTTACTTTCAGTGTCTTGACCTTTGATATTTTTATTATTCAGTTACATGATGATTTGTGGAGGATAATCTTTGTACCTGATCCAACTTTTATTTATTTATGTTGAGCAAAACAGCGTCCTTGAAAAAACCATTAATGTCAAAAAATGAAGTTATGCTTTTTTGTTTTCTTTAAATTTCAATAAGCGGTGTGTTGAGGTTCTTATCACAGTCTTAGATATTCAATGTAGTGTTAAATTAAATCTTAAATTATTTCAATATTAAATACTAACTTAAAATAAGTATGACAACTCATTGTCTCCAGATTTTGACAGATGTTCTCTGGGGAGAAAATTCACCCCTGGTGAGAAAAGTACTCCTAGAAGAGGGATGATACTTCTCAGTTCTCATGGAATTTACTTCGTAACTGTCATCCTGCACTCTGCTTATCAGGTTCTACCATAGGGAATGCCTTTGCTCCCACTGAATCTCACTGATTCAGTGACTCCTCCTGTCACATTGAAACTGAACTATTGTTTTTGTTGTTGTTACTTTACTTCTTTCGCTTCTAATTAAGTCACATGGTATACTTCCCTGAAAAGTAATACCCTCCATAACATCTGTACTGACTGGTTTAAATTCCATGTGCTTTCAATAGCCCTTTCTCATTTTTATTGGTTGTCTCCATCTTCTGATTGCATCTCTTCAGAGTGTATGAGTAATCTCTCTGAGGACAAGTCACAAAATGTGTGAGAGAAAAATTTGTTTCTAATATAGAAATTGTATCCTAAAAACATAGGGCATTTTCCAGAATTCAGTAAGCTCTAGATAAGTACTTGTTGAATGTGTAAATTGCTATACTGTGAGAGGAATATAGTTTCCTTCATTCAGAATTTACTATATATTTATTATCCAATAATTCAACCAAATTGTATTCTTCTTAAATTATGATTGCTTTAAACTACTAAATTCTTGAAGGATGCTACCTATTGACATTTTGCTTTCATATACTTGGCTGACAGCAAGCTGCATTCATTCTTTACAGCTGATTAGGTTTAATAATCTAAGGAGTACTGTTGCTTATAGAAAATTTGATTTTGTTCACAAAGTCCATGCATTCACTAATTTTAAAATCCATAAAAAAATCAATTTAACCCACAAAAAATTTTTTGTTCAGTTTCCCCTGATTCATTTTTTACATATTATTTTGTTAATCCAAAATAAAAGCCAAAAATGCAGCAATATTCCTCAAAGAAAGTTCTATTGGTCTTTTTAAGAAGTATATGAAAGTAAAAAAATATGATTGTATCAGTTCTAGAATATTATGATATATCCTGTTTTTGCAAGTTTATAATTCACAATAGCATATTAAAACTACTAAGATTTGCTCCAGAAATCCCAAGAGGCTTGACATCTTAAGTTAAGTTTGCCATGCGTCATGGGAAAATGGGACTGTTGCATTGCCAACTGGTGCAGCTTGGTCAAATCTGGCTGTGGAATGGCATACTGTCCTTGAATGGTATAAGCCTGACCACCTGCAAAGATGACCGGAGAACCGAACAAGGCTTGGGCTGTACAGGATGGTCACTCCCTTGGGGGGGGACTCCAACATGACCATGACTCAATGAGCGACTGAGGAATGCCAGCAATAGTGATGGCACGCTCAGCTGACTTGGGGAGCTTGTCCCCTGCCACCTGCAGCTGAGCCCCTGTATTCTCTCATATTTCCTTGATCTTGCAACCACCCTTTCCAATGAGAGAGCCACACTGACTCGCAGGAACCAGGAGCCTCAGGGTAACTGGAGGTCTGCTGGCAGCTGTGCTGTTGGTCATAGAGCTACTGATGTCCTCTTCCAGTTTGTTAATGATCATAGCAAAGGCTTTGAAGATGGCATTAGTGGGTCCAGCCAAAGTGGTAATTCTCTCAGGACAATTCCCCTCTGAAATGCTGATCCATGCACCGCTCTCCTCGCGCATTTTCTTGAACAGATTCTCCTTTCTTTCCGATGATATTGCCAACTTCCTTGCCATACATAAGCAGCCTAATAGTGAGAGTGACATTTAATCCACCTTCAATCACACCGGTGCCCATGTCGAGCAATGTTCTTGGGAGCTGGACTTCCAGTGGTCAAGTCTTTGGTCACTGGTGGGGGTGAAGGCCAAACTGCATGTGGGAGGCAGGACTGGATGGGGAGGGAAGGAGGAGCAGGCAGGAAGGGGAAGAGTGGGAGGCCAGGGTGGAACAACAGGGGCGGGCGGGAAGTCGAGGGGAGCCCCCCGCGGGCGGAGGAGGGTGGGTGGAGGAGGAGAAGGGGGAGGAGGACAGAGACCCCAGGGAGGGTGAGGGCTGCAGAGTGCGGGCTGGTGAGTGGAGGAGCCCGCAGGCTGTGGCTGCTCCAGCGGCTGCCTCTGTTGGTCTGTGTGGGCAGAATTATAAACCTCAGATTTTCCCAGTGTTTCACTCCAGTGAAGATCGTATTTGAAAAGTCTTTAATGGAGGGGGTGCGGATAATAAATAAATAAGATAAATAACTTTGTTCAACAAAATTTATTGTTGAATAATATTTTATAGTGAGTTCAGAATTATCGTATGCTTTTTCTCAACATGTATACATTGAGATATAAGAATAAAATTAAGTTTCTTTGTCATTTCCTATAATGTACCAGGAAAACAATTTTTTTTTCAGAGTTTTAATAGGATACTAGATGGAATCAAGTGTTTGGGGAAAGAATTACTATAACTATTAAGATTTTTTGCGTTTATGTTTTTGAAAATAATTTCATAGACGATAGTGTACATATGAAGAAATGCACGTAAGTGTGCAGATAAATACTTCTGTCATTTGATTTGCTCAGTTTAAGAATTTAAGATGAGAAAAAAACATTTTGAAGAAAAAAGCCCAATCACCAATGGATCCAAATGCAGCCTTGAATCCATTAAAATAATGCAATATTATGGAAACAAACTAGTATAGAATAGTTTACAGGAATGTCTTGATTGTGCTTTTTTGATATAATATTTGTAATGAATCATCCAGAAAACGTTTTATTTTTGAAACTTTAATTCAACACATAGCTAGATTTACATGTCAGAGAAAATGAATCTTCTTCAGTTAATGATTTTGAAAGTAGGTATTATAAATAACCAATGATAACTATCATACATTCAAATTAAATCATTTTATTTTAAATATTCACATTACAGGAATTTTTTAGGCCTGAATAGAACATTATCATTTTCACATCCAAGAAATAACTGGTGTCAAATCAGTGAGATATTGACACCGAATATAGAAAACATAATTGAAGAAAAACATTTCTTTTTACACATACAGTTTCAAATTCTTTATACATGTGTTTCTGCCTTGTCATCTTAGCACAGATTGCTGACATCACCATAACAGCTGGTCAAAATTTCACAAAATTATAGTAGTCACAACACATATTCATAAACTTCAAAGACAGCAATGAACATGAATCCATCTTAGAGCATTTTTAAGGGAAAGGCGTTTCAAATAGTATCTCCAGTTTAATTTGTGGCACAAACAATTCTTCAATAGCTGAATATACAGATTTCTGTGGCATTTTGCTTTTCATGGCTTATCAAAATATTTGCTTAGCTGCCATAAAATGCTATTTACACGTTGAATAAATAAAGGGAACAATGTGGTAGCAAACTAAGAGTCCAGGTCTTTATTTGCTGAGTGTTTTACAAGTATACAACATCTTGGTTGGTGAAGCTGGCTTCCACACTGCTAATACTGGCTCATCCTTACTTGATTTAATGCTTAACTCCCAGTTACAGCAAGACTCAGTTGGCTGATTCTCCCTTGGGATAGTAGCTACAATCACATTTTCTTATCATTACGCTAACTTCACTGAAGCTGTTAAAATTGAACTCGAAGGACCCAATCTTCTGCAAATAAATAAATAAATAAATAATGTATAAATAAGACTCCCACTGTCTTAATAACAGAGCAATGAAATTGCTTTCCAAAGTTATAAGTTTTTATGCTGATGTTTTAAGTCACTAAAATTTACATACTAGTCTTAATATTTCATTATTAATTTTACTTGGAAGGGGTAATTGGTCCAGACACATGATTTGTTTGGAATTAAGCCCTTTCAGAAGCATGTTTATTTTCTGATAAAAACAAAATAAGTTCTTGGAATGGAGTAATTTCTGTTATTCACATGACTGCTGCAAATAGTCAATATGTAAATGCATGCTTCTGTAGTAAAAATTCCTATCGTTTTTATATTTAAAAGGCTGTTTAAATGACTAAGAAAAAAAGGCTAGCTCCACTTTTATTCACCTACCAATTATATTGACTAAATATCTATACTGTCTTCATATTCTATGTTGCTACTCAATGGAATGTTGTGCAGACTGGGCTTCAAGTGTTCCCATGCCCCATCCCCATCTCTGGCAGTAGTACTATACTGACTTTGGCAGTGTAAAAAGAAAGATCTATCAATCTCATCTATGGGAAAGCTGCCACAATATTGTGTCCATAGAATATAACTAGTTAAGATTATTTTTTCACAGCTTCATGCTTTATAATATTAAGATGCTGTACAATAAATTGTATCATTTCCCAACAAATAATTTTATTTATTTTATTGCCAACAATAAATTCCAAGAAAAAAATTTATAGGGAAAATATACCACAATGTGTTGCAAAGTTTGGAAAAATACAAAGCAGCATTGTTTATTGACTCATTAACACTAGTGACATTTTCACTTTAGCAGATGTTTAGAAAGGACATTGAATCATGCACATGGATAGACACAGAGTCCATGTGTGAGTTGGCAGTGTAAATCTTATCAAAGCTCTATGATTAACCAGACGCATGCATTTTATTTTAATCTAATATAGATGTAATATCAGCATCTAATTTTGATCATATCTTATTTCAGACATGCATTGGCTAATAAAATAAGATTTTAAATAAAAGTTGATGTTTGATATAAAATAATCATGTCTTTTTTCAAGTGTGGAAAAATACTCTACAAAAAATAAGTAGAAAAGTGATTTCTGATCAATGTATGATTTTATCTATAAAAATCCAGATGACTATTTAGTGTGCTTACAACAGCCCTATTGTGTTTGCATTGCAATAATATACACAAAGTCAATAGCATTAAACACCTATTAGCACAATGCAATTAAATGCTTATTGGAAATACATGAACCTATAAACTGTACATTTGGCCTTAGATTTCAGGGTATTATTGAATTTTCTTGAATATGACAGGTACAATAGTGCAAAATTATTTTACAAGAATAAAACATACAATGCAAATAGCTTATGCGTTACTGACTGTTGCAGTTCATATACTGTACATAATTGGCACAAAATCTTTTCTTGTGACCTTTTTTCCATTCCTTACTTGAGTATAAGTTCTTTTATTTAGAATTGCTGTTGAATTATACTTTTTAAAAAGGTCTTGATATATACATGTCACTGTGTTCTTGAGCGGATAGAATAAAGAGGAAATATATTAAGTCCTCTAGTCTTGATTTATAGAAATTTATTGAAACTTTATTCTTCAGATTCTTTAGTCAAAACTCCTAAGGACTTATATATTAGCTTATTTCCTCTATTTCTCGTGACATGAGGTACCATTGCCCTATTTTTTTTTTTTTACATTGTAGAGCAGTGACATGGCCACACAGTGCGAGGCAGGAAGAAAATTAGGAAAAGTCTAGAACAACATGTAGCAGCCCATGTATCAGGTAGACTAATCAAATGATCATTTCTAATCAATTAAAATATTTATTAAACTCTTCTTGTGTGGTTCTAGTATGGAGTCCATCACCTTCCATTTCTAGATGAGAAATATGTGACTCAGAAATGCTGGTGAAATTGCACAGTAGATTGTGCAAACTACAAACAGGGTTCTCAGCCTTAGATTACTATTTTAGTTGTCAACACTTGTATGTTCTCTGCAGGTTTATGACCTTGAATATAGTTCAATGTTATTGGCATTTTTCCTATTTCAAGATCTCTGCTATCCATTTCCGATGATGAACAGCCTATTGTTCAGAACTAGAGCTTTAATAGATTCAGATGAGGAACATCTGAAAGCTGCTTGTTCCCGTCCCAGGGAGCTCTTAATATCAAGTATGATGTTTTTTTTCCCTTTAATTAATCATTTAAAAATATCAAAATATTTGAGACAGGTCATCTGTTATCTGAAAAGCAGACTACATAATAGTCAGATATTTTTGGCCTGATATCTTTACAGTTCTCAGAGACATTTAATCGGCCCCAGATGGATCCTCCTCCAGAATTCTCACCTTGGCAAAGGATGAAATCTTCATAATTTTCTCAGCAGAGATAAAAATGTACCTAATGAGGTCAATCTGAGATTGGGAATGTGGACATAATATGCATATTTCTCATTATAGGTAGTTCTCCTGATTAATTTAGTGTTTGGGTACAGTTTCTGCAAACCTACTTTTCGATCTTCTGCACCCTCTTTAATCAAAATGGAGTTTGGCCCATGTATATAGCATCACCACAGTTACTATACCCTTTGTAGAAATTGCCTTTAAATTTTTCAAAGAACCTGAAGTCATTTTTCACAGTGAAATCCCAGCAAGCTCTAACTGCACATATCTTATATATACAACTAGCTCAAAATTACTTGTTGGCAGATAACTCATAGTAATAATTGAATTTTTGGAGTTTTTCTAATGCACTAGTAATAAAAACTTCTAATGTTCTTTAAGTGAACATAAAAACTTATTAAGATATTATTTTGGTTATTATCCAGTTTTTCAAACAATTTTTTTTGTTTTAACATGCTGTAACTTAAAATTGTTCACATGAACATTGAGATAATTGATGTCAAAACTATTTATTATGCAAATACACTTTGGGTAGTACTAATAAGTTTGGAAGAATTATTTAATTTCTGCATCACTAACCAAATCTATTTCTGTTTATCGATTTTATATTCTGATTTTAGTAGGTTTTTTTTAACTGTAGGAAAAGAAGATAGAAATGTGATTATCTTCCCTAACATTCACAAGTAATCTAGGTGTAAACTAGTGGGGCACTGGAAGCAATATGCTAAATTAATGTGTTGACTATTCCCAGCCCTTGTTCCTTATTAAAGAATACTCTCTGAGAATATTCATGCTATTCCATTCTGTGGCTTGAGCTATGCCAATTGATAATAAACTATTAATTCAGTTATTGCCCATAACCATAATGGAAAATAAGGCCTGTGTAGATTTAAATTATTTTAAGAAATAATGTATGCACTCAGTAATGCAATGGTGCTTATTTATCACTACCATGGTTCTCTATAACACTCCTAGTACTTAGTTATTGCAGAAAACAGGAGCATTTGTTTCCACACTGTATTTCTTTCTTTCTTTCCTCCTGAAGATGATTTTTTTGGGGGGTTGGTTTAAATTTGCATTGATTCTTATAAGTTGCCTACTTAACATTTTCAGATTTGATTTGGAATTAAGGAAACAGCTTTGGATTCCTTACAATTATCTTCTACGTGTATAAAATATAATAATTGAACATTTGTTATCTAGTCACTTGAATCTAATTTCATTTGTCTCCACAAAAAGTATATGCCAGGAATTTACTACCTTCACCCCACAGATTCGAAAATTTGGGCTAAAAGAAACCTAAATCCAACTAATGAGGGGTAAAGCTCAGAGGTAATTCCAAATCCATGTGTTATGACCTCTTGGCATAACTCAGGAGCAAGATATCGTCTACCTATCAGAAAAGGACCTTGAAACCAGTCAAGCAGATTTTTAATCACATACAGTAGAAAAGGAGATCACAATGGCATTTGATTTAGTGATTGAAGAGGATATTAGTTATTATATTTTCCAGTCTTTCCCACTGCAAAATACAGACAAATGATTAGAACCCAATGAGATAATTAGAAATACTTTTTTCAACCTGTGCTACCTTTTACTTTCCCAATAGTTCCTCCAGGACAAGGAAGGACTGTGTAAAGCGGTGGGGTCAGTGATTTCTTTATATTAGTATTACCTTAAAACAAATTGGATTAGATCTCTGGAAATGAGGATGGACCACTCAGATTAAAACTCTCAATGATCCTAATGTTTATGCAGACTTAAAAACTACTGCTGTAAGTTGCACATAACTTGAAAGAATGTCTGGAGACTAAGTGACTTATCCTAAAGCACAAGCTTAGCTAATGCATTCCAAGTTTATGCATGAAAGATTAGGCATTGAAAATGTCCTGAATCTTGAGGTAGAAGTAGACTGTACTGGTGAATGATTTGTGGTGAAATGAAGAAAAGTGACACATCTTATCATTTGAACATAGAATATTACATATCTAACAGGTAGGTCATAGATTTTAAATTGGCAGCAAAACAAAACCATTCGAGGAAATATATGAAACCCAAATTGCAGAAGCTACCACAAATACAGAGAATTAGAAGGCTGTGTATCATGAGCAATCTTTCAAATGATCCTGAAACAGAAAATCCAGGAATTTCTAAGTCACATTTGTTTGTTTGAGAATAGATAGCTTACATAAGGTAGTTTGTACAATAAGTTAGTAAATGTATTGAGAGCATTTTTTGGAGGGAGGCATATTTGAAGAGATCACTTATACACTACTGAACCTAAGAATAATCTTCTTAATAAACACTAGTGATTCAGATCAGGGGGTGTAGAAATCATGTTTAATTGACAACAACTAAAAGTAATTGGTGTTGGAGGCGTACTTTTTTTTGAAGAAAAAAGTCAAAATGCATGAATGTATATTCACCTTGCATTGAAAAATAGCTAAATTGTCTTAATGTATTCACTATGGATTACACAAATTATGTGATTTTCAGCTGAGGATATACCTTAAGTGCTTTTATTGCCTCCTGAATTTTCTGCATCAGTAAATAGCTTTTAATACAATAAAAATGCATAGCATAAATAAATCAAAACTATTTTAAAATAATGCCCTAAATATGCTTGCTTTTTATGCAGGCAGTTGCAGAGTAAGTAGTGAGTTACTATGTACTTAGTTACATGTCTAAGGGAGGGGAGGATATAAGGAAGATAAATTAATTGAATTCATGTTATGTTACAAGCTTCAATGAATAAAACAAAGTTTGCTTTTTTTACACAAGTCAGTTCATGTTTCAACAGTTATTGGAAAGAGATGGCATCTGTTGGCGTCTTAGCATGCAGTAGCATAGCGTGCATTTAAAATGTCTTCATTGTACATGCAGGCAGAACATAAATATAAATAAATCACATAAATATAAAATATCTGATTAGTGCCAATAAATTGGCACTGTCATAACATTTATAGAAACAATTTGCATGAGTACAAATGACATCTGTTTACTCAACAAGAATTTGTTGAGAACTTTCTATGCATTAGGCACCAAGCTTATTCTTTAGGATCTGAAGCTTGTGATTTTAGAGCTTTAGTGCATTTAGCTAAGAAGCTTCCTAAGAGGGAGTAGAGTTCAAAGGAACTCAAAGATGAGATCAAGCCCCAGATCATAGCATTAGGACCTAAAACTTATTTTAATAACATTAATTCAAGCAAAAAAAATATTTGTAGATGATTACTTTAAGACTTGTGTAATACAATTTGAAAATGCAAAGGCAAAGATGATATATCAGCATCATCATTTAATGTTGTTATCATATTTAGCCTCCATTTGGTGGCCAAAAAGTCATATTCCACAAAGATTCCCTAACTGTTTGTTGCTTATGCTTTAAATTCTCTGAATTTTCTAAGTGTTCACAATTGAAATCATATTTGCACATGATAGCATTATAAGAAATTTTATACTAAATACAAATATTTCAAGCTGGTATTTTTTTCCCATTGAGATTTTTTTCAGTTTCTTTTTTATATTGTCATATTGATGGCTGTTAGACAATATATTATTGTCACAACTCTCTTTTCCAGTGCTTGCTACAACCATATATGGATAACTTATTACATATCATTATTTTAAAGCATATAAATGGATACTTAGATATCAAGACCTTTGGAGGCAATGCTGACTGATATTTATTTGAAATAAAACATTTCAATGCCCTATTTTTTATATCCACAGTTTTCTTCAGGAATAGTTATTCTTTCTCATAACCAACAACAACCAATTTTGTTGGTTCAGTGTATCTTTCACATGAGGCATCCTTTGAAAGGATTTCTAACCACAGGACTTATTCAAGGAGTGGTTGATACCTAGGTACTCTCTTGACAATGATGTTTCACTTAAATGTAGTAAAATTCATTTCCTTCTGCTAAAGCTCAACACCTATAATATTTAAATAAAGAAGAATGCTAAGAAAGTTAATATTTTCTTTTCTATGTTTTCTAGAGCCAAAGTTCTTCTACCTAGAGCACTGCTCTTAAAAACCCTTAAAATGCCAATCAAGCATTCACATTTTATAGAAATGTGGTTATACTTCCATGATGAGATGGGAATGCAATGAAAAGGAATTCAGGATTAAGAAAGATGGGATTTTGAGTTCTAATTTTAGCCATCATCACTAGTTTTGGGGCATGTGTATGAAAAGGTGTTTTTATGTGTCTGTATAAGTCTGTGTGAATGTGGATGTCTCAAATAAATAGTACTCTAGTTAATTCATACATTGGAAGAAGAAATTATTTATAAACATTTCCATAATTCTTTCTAGCCTGAACTGAAAGATTAGTGGACACAGAACAAATGATTAAATTGACGTATTTTGACATTTCAAATTTAAGTACTTATTCTTTAGGAGGTTGGTAATAGGTGTTTAGTTTACAGCTGTATAGTTGATGATTTAGCAATATATCCTTGGTTTGGATCATAGGCATATAATTATATTTATAGTCCAAGAAATAAGATCAGATTCATGGTCAACACCAAAGGCAATGACCCTCCAATATCTCCATTTATTTAAACCATAAGAATCCACTACAGAAAAGGCAAATTGATAAGGTACTAAAGGCTTTTCTGTTTTCAAAAAGGGCAGACACTTTCTATACTTGTTTGCAATAACCCTCTTTAGATTTTTGTGTTTTCTATGGACTAAAAAAACATGGCAAGATAAATTTAAATACATAGATTTTACTATTTGACAATAAAATAAACATCAGTGGAGTTGAGATTTTTACTTATCTATGAAGGCATCAGGGCAAACCTTTTGCAATTTGGCTAGAAGGGATTAACATGGAGGCCATTTATTTTGTACCAAGTGAGTAGACAAAATTTACAGCTAAGAAACATGTCAAGAAAATAAGCAGTTGGGGAAATTTACTACTGCTGGTCCATTTCCCAAATGGCTAGAAAGGATGCAGCTAAGCCCATCTATTTCCTGGTGACAGGATTCTCCTCCAGGTCACTGCTTTTCCAGGCCTGAAGCAGGGACCTGGATGGAAAGTAGAGCAGTCAGGACACAAACCAGCACCCCTATGGGATGTGGGTGCTTGCAGTTGAACTAATGCACTGGTCCCTGCTTTTAAAATTATATGAGTAAACATGCAGATTCAGACTCCAGCTGGAAAGAAGCTTTCATATTTTTTCCACTTTACTGTAAACTCCTTTAAGGCAGCAGTAGTCTTGTGTTCATATTAATATCAACCTGCATGGCCACTGTTAAAGAAACTGAAAGGATGTTCTATCCAAGGCAATAATTTTCAGTAGCTCTAATTCTTCCAGTGTCAGGTAAAAATCTGTCTCATAAGGCAATGTGCAATGTTGAACCTGCTTTCCTCTTTCTGAATGGAAATTCATCTAGATTCTATATAATGTGGAAGATTGCAGATTTGAGTTCTGCTTGTGTCAGTAGGTAATAGGACTAGTTACAAATAGACCCATAGGGTTGTCATCAGAACATCATTTTGATGAGCAGTATGGAATAAATATAGTAAGGATTCTTTTGGAGGAATATTTTTTTGCTTGAAAACTTGGCATCCATCTTTTCCCACTTAGTATCTGTTTATATTCTCATTTGCTTAGCTTCTTGACAGGCTTCTGAGTTACTTCCCCCCATTCTCTAACCTGATGGAGAAGCAATGATACAAGTAATAATCTGAGATGAGCTTTATTTAGATTTTCATAAAGCATAGGAAAAAATTCTCAGATACTTTATGTATTCTTCATACAGTAAAATGAAACTGTTTAAATCTTGGGGCTTCAGAAAAATCTTTTTTTAATTGATAAGCAATTAAAATTGTCCATACATGTAATTTAAAATATGATTTATGCCTATAGATATCCTTTTTGTTGAGTTGTTTGTGTGATAACAAACGTTATCAGGCAAAGAATTCAGATTTTCTCAAGTGTCATTAAGATTATTTCCCAGTTAATAAAGGTAACAAAATTTTGATGACGTTTGAATACGTGTGAATACTTTAACTGAAGTCATGAGAATAGTGATTACCTTTGCAAATCAGCTTAATGAAAACAAATGGGAAATATAAGAGTCCCTTCAACAGAACAGTTCTACTTCAGATCTTTCTTATTCATTACATGAATAATTCTGTCTTCAAAATTGTGGTAGATAGGTACGAATGTATCAATTACAGATAGTTTCACACTTTTTAAACTTTGAAGTCAAACAGCTTAGAATTCAGTTATAACACATTTTCCCTTTGTTATGTTATGCAAATTTGGAACTATGATTATAATACTTATTGAAAATATTTCATATTTTAAGATGTATCTTTTCATTTCCAAATAGATTAAACAGCTGATCAATGTGGAAACAACAACCAAATCACAATTTACATTACAGACACTACAAAATGTGAAATAACAATTTTTACAAATAATAAAGAATAAATTATTTTTCAGTGCATATAATTAGGTATATACAGTATAATTCAAAACCAAATCAAATGATTGCTAATGTTGAGCTCTTAAAAACCTCCATCAAAATATACATGTCACCCCAGAATGGATGATAAAAATGAATTGTGACATAAAAGCAGAATGTTGTTTTTCTTCTTATCCTTGAAATTTGGATCATCTATCATCAAAATATTTTACCAAGTATGCAAAACTTTTAATTCCAAAACCATTTCTCTAAATTACCAACAGACTTATATTCTTGATGCCTTTTTACATGATCACAAGCCAAGCATGCATGTGATTCCCAAAATCGTGGAAGATTCACGGTAAAATCTTTCCTCCAGTTAAAGTAACTAAGGTATAGCTTGTTGTTTTTGTCCACCTCCTTCAAATACTTTGCTAGCTCACTGGGAGAATTATAATCTTCTACATGAATGAATGAATCTGCTGGAATATAATTTTCATAGTTTTCCCTAGAAGGCCCCAGAACAACAGGCACAGAGCCAGCCAGAAAAGCATTGTAGAGCTTTTCTGTGATGTAATCTTTGTGGATGGAATTTTCAAAAGAAAGATAGAATTTACAAGTAGATATGGTAGGAATCAAATTTTTGTCATTGACATATTCTCCAAACGCTTGCCCATAGGTATGGATTTCAATGCTTTTACTTAGCTCATTGTAATATTTGACCCTGGCATGCTCAGGGTTCCAGTTGCTTACAACCCAACATACCAACTTCTCTTTGTTTGGCACTTCAAACACGAAGGGGTTTGTGCTCACCGTCAAGAAGCCATAAGGCACTTGGATATCTGAGTCACGGCGATAAGTCAGAGTCAGGTTGAACAGGTGCTCAATTCCACTCTTTTGGGGAGTATGAGTTGGTGATTCCAAATTCATCCAAATCCATTTCTGGAAGGGAGGCCTAGCTTGCTGAGGTAAGTTAGTCAGATCCCAACTGATGTCTCGGTGATGGATGAGGACTGCATGAGATTTGTTGTACAGTGAACGGTCTGTTGTGAGATGGCATCCTTGGATGTTGAACATTGCTTGGCAGGATGTTAAATCAAAGGTCTGCCCAAATGGCCATACCCACACCAGGATGGTAGTTTCGTTAAAATAATCAGTTTTGGTGGAGAAGAAATTTTTCATCTTCAGTACTGAGCTGGCTGACTCCATTGGACTGAAGATCCAGCTGTTCGTGGGCTTGATGTAAATGAGCAGACATGCCATGAAGCAACCCAGGATGATGCAGATGATTAAAAATGGGCGGAGAATTCCTTTGGATGTTGATGTCATAATTTTTTCTGTGAAATAGAGAAAAAGCAGAAGATAGAGGCAAGGCTGAATATATCCTCATAAGCAAAATTCTATATGAACAGATAGTATATTCTAAATTATCACAAAGTCAACTTCATTTTCAATTTCAGTGTTATCAAACTATGGAAAGAAATAGATTTCACATAAGCCAAGAAATTGCTTTTTAAAAGACATTTCCAATAAGTACTAGCTTATCTTCAGGCCAAGTTATACTTATTCCAATGCCACTCCTATCAATTCTATTTTAGGAACTGCTAGAAAACTGGCACAACACAGACTATCATCAACAAAGACATGACTAAAATGACTAAAATTTTAGTTTTTGAAGTCATATTGTATTTGTGAACATCCACTAGCTGACACAATCATATTTTACTAGCATTTTGATTCCTATAACATTATGGTTCAGGTGGAATCTAATGGAAAACTGAACTTTGAAAGAAAAAAGTGTACTCGCTTTTTGATAAAAGTTGATCTTTACTGTTTACAAGTGCCAGGATAACCATCTGGTATAAAATGGCAGTCTTAGATTAGATATTCTGTATCTTAAAAATAAGTATACATACATAAATTTTGAGAAATAAAAATTCTAGTGTATTTCATTCACATATTTTTCTTTGTTTATTTGTAATATTCTGTTGGTATGCTCATCATTTACCAGGAAGAAATAATCAAATTCTCTATTGGCATCAGAACATCATCTTCACTTACATGGCATTTTGCCTTTAAGAAAAGTCTTCCTTTGTAATAATAACATAGGCATACGATAAAAAAATTAATGGAGCCTTGAAAAACAAATTTCATGGAGAATAGTCTTTGATCTCATGAATTTTAGGTGATGACTAAAAGGATGATTTAAGGTTTTTTCTTGAAAAAGAATGCTTATTTGAGAGACAAATCTTCAATCTACTATTTCACGCCTCAAATGCCTGCAGTTGCTGGGTCTGGACAAAAGCCAGAGTGGGGAGCCTGAGACGTGCCCATGCTTTCTATGCTGGTCATGGGAACATGATCAATAAGGCATCACTGCTGTCCTCTGGCTTCTGTATTGGCAGGAAGCTGGTGTCAGAAGATGGAGCTGAGAGTTGAGCCTGGATACTCTAATGTGAGATGTATAATACTTAAACTTATTAATAAACTTATTAATATTTAGTTAACTCCATGCCCACTCCTCAAGAATTTTATAAAAATTTTGTGAAATTTTTGAATTCATGTTTTGTTATACAAAAATAGTATATTTCTAAAATAAGTTTTCAATGTTCTTACTGATCCACCAAAATAATTTGGTTTATCAATTTTAGAGTCATTATTTTGAAATCTCAGGCAACATTAGTATGGAAACACTAGATATTTCCTCCCAGAAAAAGGGAGACATTGTCCACCATTTAATTACTTTAAATAAATATGAACATTTGAAAAATCATACATATTTTTGCTATTTAATTTCTATTAAAGCATATGGCATTGTCTCAGTAGGGATACTTTATTTTTAGAGGCCCGAGATTCTGGATGTTGCATTCTTGAACAAGGCAGACTAAAGTTCTTGCCGTCAAAGACTACAGCTTTTTATTAAAGTCAAGTTAAAGCCTTTAGTCAATAACCAGAGGAATATATGAAAGGATACAAGCAATTATTAACCAAGTTGTTAACCACTGGAAGGAGTTATGAAAGGAAACTCATTTTTTAAGGATGAAATTTCATAAAATATTTTGTGCCAAAATCTGTGGCATGTCCAAACAGCAGAGATGGAAAGTCACAGGTTGACATTTTTCATTAAACTTATCAGTAAGTTTGCTCAGGAAACTGGAAAAAGGTAATAGGAGTTTAGCTTGATAGTTCAGAAGCCTGGGTCCCAAATAAGGCTGCTAGGTTTGCTATCTGGCTCTATCTGCTGGCAGGAGCTCCTTGCTAATGTAGGTCGTTAGAGGTATCAATAATGGCTCAAGTATTTGGAATTTGTAACTGTATTTCAGACCTTGGGCATTTGGTGAAAAATCAGCAGACTGGAGCTTTCAGTTTCTTCCTCTCAAATAAATAAGTTAATAAATAAATAAATAAAATTCTTAAAAGAATATGTTTTTGTAAGTAAATAAAACACTAGGCAAAGAACAAAGTTTAAGAATCAGGAAAACAAAGTAAAAATTGAAATCATTAAAAATTAGATCAATTTCATTTTTTGTACAATATTATTGTTGTGACATATGAAAACACTAAGACTTCTACAGGCAATGATAATGAAGAAAAAATGAAATTAAAATTAAATACAAAAATGGTTGAGTAACTGTTGACTTAACAGATATATGAATTAAACATGACTACTTTTAAATTTGTGTCAATAAATTCGAAAGATTTGATAAAAACCATTGTGTTCTCACAGCAGTTGAATTTTTCATATTAGCCAATGAAAGTAAAAATGGAAATTTTGACTAAAGAAATAGCATTCATAAACGATTGCTAAAGTAGTTAAAAATAAACACTAGGTCTGAATATTTTATATTAATGATATTAATTTGTAAACAGAGAATACTGTTTCACTATTTCTTAAAGTCACTCTAGGGAATGGAAAATAAAGATGACATATTTCGGACAAGACAAGGTTACTCATTATTTACAGCCAATTGCAATTGTTCTACCAAAACAAGATACTGAAAATTTTAAACAAGTATCACATATGCAGACAACAACAAAAATATAACAAGTTAGTAACAAGTAGCATTGGAAATATATTACGATGTAATTCAAAGTAAGTTTATAGGGGCTTAATTACATGTGATCTTTCTTCACACTGTTGAGTATGCATACAATCTCTCCATTCTTTCTAGAACCTGGGATTTATAGATTGAGAAAACTGATTGGTCAAGGATCCTTTCTGCTGGAACAAATAGGCATGACTGTAATGTTTTCTTTCCGTATGTCAATTGTTTAATGGTTTTAGAAATGTTCTGGATGAACTTTTCCTTAAATCATGTTTTGCTTTTTCATATTAATTTTTAATGCTGCATTTCTTGATTTTATTCAAAATTGCATTTTTTAGCATTTTATATTAGTATTTTACATTTGTCATTTACACAAATTATAATGTTCTGCTTTAAGTCTTTAAAAATTCTGAATATTATGCCAATGTGCAGCATAAGTATGCAGTGGCAAAAGCTATCTAAATATAATGTCATTTCAGTATAATCAGGTTACAACTTTAATAGTTACTGTTTCAAAAATACTGTCAATCAGATTGTACCAAGAAGTGTGCAAAAGGCCTTTTATCTTTCTGCAGTTCAATAAATTAAGGGGCACAGATTTTTAGTAATTAGCTTATTCATTAGCCTACTCTATTGCCTCTACAATTTTTATTTGAATAAATTGTACAAATATATAACATCAAAAAATAGTTTTCTTTGACATCCATATTTTTCTTGTCCTAAGCTCTATTGTCTTTCCTCCTCATAATTAAGGAATATTTACCTGTGAGTTATACATAGATCTTTTTTTTTAATCCTTTGTCATCCTTTTGACTAAGATCAAGTGTAAGCATAGATCATTTTTTTCTTAACAGGAACCATACACAGGATTTATGTGGTACTTTAATACCAAAAGCTTATCTGCACACTTACATTTTCTAGTATATGTATGACTACAAGCATATCTATTTAGCCCAGTATACTCTCATTTTGTTGTTGAAAGCACTGAGGCTCAAAATGCTTAAGTCAGTAAGTGGTGAACACATTTTCAAACCCAGTCCATCCAATTCTAGAGAATGGGCACTGGGTTACTACATGTTTTTAATTTCTGATTCTATAGGTTGCAGCTTCAGATGTAATTATTTTTGTGATACCACAATAAAAGCTGTTTCATCACTGCTAGATCCTGACTTTCAGAAAATAGTGGTGCTTAACAAATGCCCTGCTATGTGAACTATGTGCAAGACAGTATGCTTGATAACTATATATGCAAAGAGTGAACCAAATGTGAATGAAACATATGCAATTAATTTATCTTCCTGGTGAATTTAGAATATGCTCCACTTTGAAATAACTGCCATTGAAGTTGACACATAAGCATTCCTACAACAAATGAATAAAATATTTCAGTTTTCCTTCTCTTTTGGTATGTCAATGCTGGCATCTATTCAGCTCATTTTGGCCTTGATTATTTTTTAGCCAAAGGAATAAGAACACGTAACCAGGCAACATATTGGTTATGCTACATGTTGTTTTCAGCTTTCCCAATGCTGAATATTTTTTATTATTTGAATTATCTAATTAATTCTCTGCATACCCTCTACTTTAAATTTTTCAACACTGTCAAAATCAATTACTAAATACTGGAGGCAGGTAGTAACACCCACGTTTTACAGAAACTGTCAGAGATGTTTGTCCCCTATTGAAAAACTAACATCCCTCTTATTTATTGCTCATAATTAAACTTTAGTTGGACATCAACGTTTTCTTTAACTGTTAGTTAATGCAACCTATTTTTAAAGCATCTGTGGCAGTGTTACTATGACTCACAAAGGAGGTGGAATACATTTATAGCATAAAGCAAATTGGCACACAAAATAGGATAATTAAAACTATTTGAAGTTTTATACTTCAAACATTTCTTATACTTAAAAGAAATTATAAACACTTCACCACAAAAATAATAACTTCTAGTCAAATTCCAGTTTAAAAACATGGGTATTTGATTTTCAATTTTTCATGAAGAGGTTACTTTCAGACATCATTTGAAAATGATCCTAAGAGTGTTAAAAGGTGGAAAAGGATTTACTACAAAAACAAACTGTATTATAAAATAAAAAATAAGGTATTAGGACAAAGGAGAACAGAATCACCTTTAAGGAATGATTTCTACTATAAGTACTTTTGGGGGTGGGAGTTAAATTCTTGTTATGTTTTCATTTTATCTTTTTTTTTTTTTACTTATGTCCCTTTTATTTAAAATGCAAATTGATAGCCAGAGATCTTTCATTCGTGAGTTTGATCTACAAATATTCTCAACAATTATAACTGGGTCAAGCCAAAGACAGAAATCAAGAATTCAATTTGCATCTCCCATATTGGAGCAACACCATAAGCCCTTGGCCATTATATGATACCTTACAGAGTGAGTATTATTTGACTCTGCATCAGAAATGAAGAAGCTGGGACTCCATGATATGTGATAACATTATCTCAAGCCTAGATACAGCACAAAGAATCCATCTCAAGTCCTTATTTCAAATGAAAAGAAAAAGGAAGATATTACAGGATAGCATTCAGTACTTGCCTCAAACTTTAGGAAAAAACAGGGAGTTGAGTTATCATTTGTCACGAGGGAAATCATTCCTAGATAGTAGAAACTTCCTACCTCTTCTACTCACTTTTATCTTGCATGAGCCAGGATTGTTTTGGAAGATGCCAGTTGGGACTAAGTCAATGTATTTGCCAGTCACTGTTTACCATGCTTTATCTCTTTTTGCTGTGGGTTTGCATAATCAAACACTTTCTGGTAAAACTTCTTATATTTGGCAAAACACGCAAAAGATCGGGTTTACCAACTTCAAATACCAAAAATGAACCACTGACAAATTGTTAGTTGTACTAAAGTAAAATGACACTTAAACAGAAGGATCACCACATACGCTTCCACTGATTACTTTCCTTTTAAATAAAAGAAAATTTGCTAAGTGCTTTAAATAGGGCAAGGACCCCTGTATGTGAATGACATTATGGTATCATTTTCAGTGAAAAAATTAGAACTCTTAGTTCAAATCCTTTGAATAGCAGAGCCATTATTATTTCTTTGCAAATTGTTTTCATTTTTAATCATACACTCACACAGAATTCTGCAAGTTCAAAATGTAACAGATTATAAACAATGTCTGGATAAATAAAATAAAAAACAGTCCTAATGAGTATGGGCAAATCCTTTTAGTAGTTCATGGGAATAGCATTTTTAAGTTACTCTATAAGCATATCGCAATTAAAATGTCATGTAGCAAATTTTTGTCAGTTTTATCTGCTTGACCATTACCCACTTCTAATACTGACACCCCAGTTTGATATTGGGACAACATCTCTCTTTTTCAGTGTTATATTTTGGATTACAGACAACAACATTGTCCCATTTTTTTAACCCAGTCTGAACAGGGGGAAAAGGCTATGCAAATTCGCTTTTGTCCCAAAAACTTAGGTAAAAATGTTGGAGCTGATGAAACAAAATGAGTTTTCAGAGAAGACAACAACAACATAAACTCCGCTACATGGACCCCTGGAGTTACCCTACATCCCGAACATCGCTTTTTGGGCTTGGTTTCTCTGGCATTTTTTCAGTTCCAAGTGTTACTCCATATTACCTACTAGTTTCAATTCTGTTTACACTACTTACAACAAATTTTATTGGTTGAAACAAACAAATGTGAACAAAGACAAAGCCTATACAAAACAAACACAAAACCCAACAAGTATTCTCTATTTTTTCTTCCTTTTCTCCCATTGTTAAGGTTCAAACTATATTAATAGTTATCTAAATCTAATAGTTATCTAAATTTAAACAAATATTGCATTGTACAGGATATTGATTCTGTAATCTAAACTAGCAGAGATCTAACATGATCAGAGCATAATTTGCTTGCATATATAATCATTATGATACTCGGTATTCTATTCTGATTCTGTAAATGTCTTCTAACTACTAAACAAAATTTTCATAATTTATATTGCTTCACTTGTTTTTCTTTTTTAATACTAAGAACATGTTGAAGTTAAAAAAGAAAAGCTTTCTACTTTGACAGTTATAAAGCAAGTGTTGAAGTACTGCAAAACTTTATGTATTCATTACGTCACAAGATTCCCTTAAAACTTCAAATCCCATTGATCCTATCTCCCGGGACTTCATGTTCCAAGTTCCCACAATTGTTCCCTTTGATTCTGAGCCAAATACCTACTGTCTCATGGAGAAATGCCATTTACTTTGTGGCTGGGAGACCCTGGCTGATCTGTGGGAAGGTATTAAATTTATATTTGGGGGTTTTCTCAAAGATCTTTGGACATAATCCCTGATTTTCAAGGCAAGACTTCTTGCTTCCTTAGACCCTGGGTAAGTCACCAAGAAACGATACCAATTTGGATTACCCTATACATACTATCAATACTTTAAATTAATCCTGAGGTGGTTTCTTCATTAGAAACCGCAGTTAATGTCTTCTTTTTGCTTTCACTTTTTGTATTAGACATTTGTTTCTATTGGTGTGAGTGCTGCCAACTCCTGCTTCTACACCACAAACTCCTTTATTTGGAGCACATTCCACATTTTCTTCTCAGTTCACAGATTAACCTCTTTTAGTGTGATCTTTCATCTCTTCCCTTTCCTTTTCACTCATTCACTAGTTCTTAATTGCTGTCTTTACTCACTTTTAGAAGATCTATTTACTGGCTTCTTTTGAAACTAGATCAATCAGATCTGACTTGGAACCCCAGTGTAATGCGAATCAGTTGCCCACAGGGAATGCCACAGACATGGCCAATGGCTGCCTTTCTGGCAGTTTTTCAGAACACGCTTTCTGATACCCCTTGGAGCCTACCGTCTTTGATGACTTGGCTGTCAGAACTAACATTTAGTATGATTATTGCCATATTTTAGCCCATAGCTACCAGCCATTGAAGGGCAGTGGAACCTTTTAAAATAATGTGAACAAAAATTCTCATTGTGTTCTGATAAATTACTTTCTGTTCCAACTTTAAGCATGAGATTTCCCTACTTCCACATGATGGGAAAAACAATTCACCCAGTGAATTTTCCTTGACCTCTGCCTGTCCTACTTACCATACCTAATTCCACAACAAATCCTGACAATTGTACCTCTTGATTGTTTCTTACATTAGCTGACAACTCATTCTTCCCTTGTCAAGCAACTGCCATCTCTTGTATGCAGTCTAGCATTGCTTTGTAAGTAGTCTACCTGGTAGTCACTTTTGGTTCTTCAAAACTGCTCATAGTGAAGAAAACTGGTGGCTCCCGAACGTGGCCTCCACATCAACAATATCAGCATCAGCTCAGAAAGAGATACCACTGAATGAAGATCTCTAAAGCTAAGTTTGTCTCTGATTTCCTCCCCTTTCCTTTTGACCCTGTCCCAATTTTCCCTTACCAAGGCAATCATGGGAAGCAGAAATGTTCTCCAAGATGGAGAAGGCTAAAATCAAGGCTAAAATATTACTCTAAGCTTTCTAGTTTATTTTATTTATTTTCTTTTTTTTGTGTGGCCCACACAGACATTGATCTTTCTTGCCTGGTAGTACATCATATGATACCCCATCTCCATTTTAGGAGATGTCCTGGAAGATACCTATGATTTAGAGAAGGAACAAAAATATGAATGGAAAAAAGTTGTTGGGTCTGCCCAACTCAATCTACTAGCATTATATCATGATCTTTTTTTGTACAATCACATTTCTAGACTTCTGTCCATTTTTCCCTGAGCCTAAGGATAAAAGCATGATGGTTCACTCAGGATCTTTAATGTTCTGAAAGCTTCAATGATACATAAAAATAGTATGAAATAATTGTGTTATGATCTTCTATAGTTAACTTATCTTTTATTCTAGGGATATTGGTTATACTTCTCTATGCCGTGCACCTGCTTTTGAATTTCTATTAAAAATGCTAATTTTTGCAACCTCGCTTGACACTCAGATCAGAAAACATACAACAGTACATAATGATAGGTTTCAAAGACCTCCTCAAGCAGTTCTGATTTTACTAAAATTTCAGAAACCATTAAATAGAGAAATATTTCAAACCAAAGGTTGCAAATTATCTCCTCTAAGGAACTAATGAACTGTTTTCAGATAAAATCTAAAAAGTTGCTGGGTGTTTTAAATTATTATTTGATTGCCAGAGAGAAAGAGAGAGAGAGAAGTTGCATTTTCTCTTTTATTCCCCAAATGCCTGTTATCCATTAGTCTGGGTAAAGGGTAGCTGAACTCAGCTCCAGAAACTCAGTGCAGATGTACAACTTGGATGGCAGTGATCCATTCACTGAGATCATAATTTCTGCCTTCTAGGACTTGTGTTACTAAGAAATTGAATTAAGGATAGGCGACAGAACTTAGACTCAATGAATCAAAAGCTGGTTTTTTTTTGAGAAAATCAACAAAATAGATATCCACTAGTTCAACTAACTGAAACAAAACAAAACACAGGAGAAGACTCAGAATCATAGCTGAAAAAGCAAATAAGGAAATTAAAAAATGAATCCTTAGCACATACGTAGAATAATTAGGAACTACTACAAGTAAGTATGTGCCAACAAAATAAATAAAAAATTAGGAAGAAATGGATAGACTTCTGGACAGATAATATCAAAATTAAATCATGAGGTAATTAATATATAACATATTAATTAAGATATATATATGTTGATAAGACACTAGACTCTTCCTTTCTCCACACTTATAATGTCAGGATACACTTATGTAGCAGAATGATGGACTGTTTTTATTATGACTCTTTTCTGAAGGAGTGTGTTATTATGATAATATAGGAGAAGTCAGTGAAGGGAGGAGCAAAGGGGATGTCCCAGAGACTTTGGAATTCTATCATAAAATAAATAGATGAATTTTAAAAATCTATATAGACTAGTACCAAGAAAGAGACTGAGTTAGTAATGAAATCCTTTCCAACAAAGCAAAGCCTGGGACCTGGTCGTTTCACTGCTGATTTCTACTGAACGTTTCTAGAAGTTCTTACTCCAATCTTCCACAAGCTATTTAAAACAACAGAAAAGGAGGCAATCCTCCCAAAATTCTTTCTATGAAGCCAGCATTACCTTAATACCAAAGCCATATAGAGAAACAACAGTGAACGTAAACTACAATATGATATCCTGAAGAACAGAGATGCAAAAATTCTCAACAAAATACTAGCCAACAGAATCCAACAATACCTCAAACAGATTCGAGAGATCAGGTGGGTTTATGGAGATTAAGCACCATGGACTGGGTTTTCCATGTAGATGGAAGAAACTCAAATACTTGAAGTATTATCTTCTACCTCTCAAGGATCAACTTTATAGGAAGTTGGACTGGAAATAGGGACAGGACCAATTCCAACCAGATTTGACAAATGAAATTTATGTTCCAAGCTGTGGTTCAAACCACTGTTCCATCATCTTTCCCCAGGTCATTCACTTTCAATACCCTATTGATAGCTTGATTCCTCATTGGTTTTACCAACAGGGATTTCTCTTCATGGTGTGCAGGCTGCTTCTGTGAAGGACCATGAATCCTACATGGATCTCACAATCACTACCTACCCTGTTAGTCTTTTATTATTTTGCTACCACTGATTTGAAAATTTTCTTGACACAACCTGTTTCACCCATTTGCATTCAATGTGTCAGCCTAGAATTATAAATGCAGATGTTCCCCAATCTCTATTATTCTGCTTGCCAGAATGTCTTAGTTCATGTTGATGTTGGAACAGTGACCAGCTTCATTGATCTTTGTCATGGATGCCAACAGCTTTGAATTTGCTGAGACATTGACAGAAACTGTCTCAGAGCAATTTAATTGTTTCTCAGGACTCTGTTAACAGCAGTATTTTAATCCAGTTCTCAGACTAAGATAGTGAAGCCAGATGGAACAATTACTTTATTCTCTTTTAATATTTACTACACCATTTTCCCTAACATAAAATTCCTCTCTTCAACTTTGTATCACTCATTTTTATCTGTCAACTTGATGGGGCCACAAGATGCCAGACACACCTAAGTATTATTTGACAGTGTGTCTGAGAATCAGCGAATGGAAGATCTTTCTCTCTCTCTTTCTCCCTTGATCTCTGTAATCTGTCTTTCCAATAAAAATAAATAAATACTAAAAAAAGCCATTGTACATCTCAAAGCATGATAACAGATAGTAGGATACAGGCTGATTAAATAAACAAGAGAATATCTACCTATAGTGGGAAACACTGTATTGGTTGGGGCATTGTCATGACAATAGTTTCTAGATCAGGCTATATTTTTTTAGATTGATCATCTTTTGAACTAGCGTGAAGCTAATTAGCACTACTTTCCTGGGATTAAATAAAAATGATTCATTGTAGTTAATGAGGAGCTCCTAAGTTTCAAGTTAAATTTATGGTAAGAACAAAAATAGAAAGAATGAGCCACAAAGAAATCAACAGCTTAAGAAACAATGTGATGAAAGCACAGTTAAAGATTTCATTAAAAGTTTAATCAACTTTCTACTGAGTAATGTGAAAATGAACTGATTACAATATTTAAAACAGGACTTTCTAAAATGGCTGAATAGGGAAAAAATATGCTGGTTTTTACCAGCAAAAGATAACAGAAGCAAAGTACAGAAAACATATTCCCAGAGGGAGAGTTAGTGAGCAGATTCTACACAAAATACAGATGTCATGTCATGGATTAATGTGTACAATACAAACATGTAACTACAAGTGAGGTCAACAATTGTGAGTCCCTTATATATGGGATAGAGGAGATGCCAGGTTTGGGAAGTGAGGTGAATGAGCCTGGTGCAATGGCTCAATGGACTAATTCTTTATTTCCACATGCTGACATCCCATTTAGGCACTGGTTCTTGTGCAGTGTGCTCTATTTCCCATCCAGTTCCCTACCTGTGGCCTGGTAAGACAGCAAGAGATAGCCCTGGGACTTGCGACCCTACACTCAATTGGGAGACACAGAAGTTCCTGTCTCTTGGCTTCAGTCATTGTGGCTTTTTGGAAAGTGAATCTGTGGAGAGAGGATCTTTCTCTCTGTCTCTCCTCTCCATAATTCTACCTTTTCAATAAAAATAAATAAATCTTAAAGTGAAAGGAAAGCAGACTGTGGCAGCCTTTGCTGCTGATAATATTGTCTGAGGGATAATCTTGTGGATCACAGTGACTTTGAGTTACTCTTGGAAATATAGCAGAGAAAGGTACACACTTAACTCAGTGGAGAAAAGTACATTTCTTTCTCTCCATTCACCCCAAAAAGGAGCCCAGTTGCCAGAAGGAAGAAAGTACCATTCAACCCCAGTAGTGGCAGTGTGGGCTCTCACATGACTGTAACCGCAGGATTTTATCAGAGGGGTGAATCTTCATTCCTTACTGATTTTCAGTTTTGCCTGCATGGTTGGCAGGGGGATGGGCACTCACTCTTAACACAACATTCCTGGCTTTAAATTTTGGATTTTCCTGTTTCTGTGAAACTTTCAAGTAGCATCGTTGGTATCTCTATTTCAGTCATTGATAATAAATAAGCTGAATACCCATCTTTTAGATTTGTACATGCAAGAGGAGTTGATGCATAGAAATTAACCAAGACACTCTGACCCATGTTAGGCACTCAACAAAAATGAACTGTAAGAATGGCTAAAATACCCATGTAAGACAAGTAGCTGGCACAGCAGCTAAGATGCTGCTTGGGATACTTGGATCAGGTGTCAAAATGCATCAGTTGAAGTAAAGGTTGCACTTATAATTTTAGTTTCCTGTTCATGCACACCATGGGAGGTAATGACTCAAGTAGCTCTGCTGCTGTCACCAACTTGGGGCATCTGGATGGAGTCTCCTGGCTGCTGGATTCAGTTTGATCAGTCTTGGCTGTTGTGGATATTTAGGGGAGTAAAGCAGCAGGTGGGAGTTCTCTATTAAATAAATGAGTATTTAAGAGAAACTATTCTTGTATGGCTTATGATGCATCTGACTTTTGTCACTGAATGTGACAGTATCAAATTGAACAGTAGCAATAATAAATTGAATTACTCAGAGATAGGGATCCCAAAGATTTTTACATGAAATAACCTAGTAACTTACCCACTCAGCAATAGGCCTCAGAAAAATCAAGTGGTATTTTTAACTGTGATATGTCACTACTTGTCATTGGCCATACGCGAAAGGCAATTTTCTACATTTTGATTTGATTTTGTTCCATCTTTTAGAGTAATTACTGGGCAATTATTTTGTCATACAGTGTGTGCTCAATAGGCAAATCTGGCTCCATGAGATTAAGAAACTCATTTTCTCTGATGTGCTTCACCCTTCTTTGACCTTCAGCTTCTGGAATCCTATTTTTCAGGTGCTCTCTTTGGGAGTATGTAATTTTTCATTCATTGGCATTTCCTTAATTGTCTTTGCTCTTGTATACTGAAATTGCACTTTATTTTCAGCCAGCAAACCAACTTAGTTTTGTGAACAACAAATGCTCATTTAATGTTTCTATACTTTATATGCTTGTGTGACATTGTTATGTATGAACACTGCACTGCTTATAACTCACAAGCAAAAATGGAAGTAGCTAAAAATTCAGTTAAATTTAAAAACCTCTTTAAAAGATTATGCCACCATGAGAGGAGTTTTCTCCTGAGCACTCCTGCAATAGCTGTGCACCTTTCTGACCCAGCATGTGTGCTATAATGAGGCCATAATAGATTTCCCTGTGTTCCTCCTCTGCTAGAAAATAAGCACATGGAAGCATGAACTAAATTGAATTTCTATTTTTTTTTTTTTGCATCTGGCACGATTGATGATACAGGAGAAGCAAAAACTCTCCTGAATAAATTAACATTTTGTCAATGCAGTGAATAAATAAATCTCCAAGCACCCATTCTACTGTTGTAGTTTATTTTCTTCAAAGTGGAAAGCAATAAGTCTATGATCATACATAACATGGAATGAAAGTGCCTAATTTCCCAATATCTGTACCTTGCCAATTATAGTAATTGCAATGGATGTATAGATAGCGTTCCTGCCCCCTATTGTAAATAAGATTCAGATCATTTGAAAATGAGATGAGCAAGATTGTCATCTACACAAAGCTGTTTGTATTGTACTTTTTTGCCAATTACATGTGAACCTCACATTTTCTGAGTGTACCTCTAAATTTATGAAACCTATCATTTTGACTCTGAAAATTGTTCCCCTCTTAGTACTTTTAAAAGATTTTGATGCTATCTGAAAGTTTCACATCTAATTATTTTCCAAGTAAATGTTTATACATGACTACTTTTCACCTCCTAAGTGCATTGTTTTCTATTTAAGAATGAGAATATGTCCCTACATTTGTTTTGTTCTTTATAACAGCAATCTTCTTAGACAAAGTTATTGGTGTGACACGAATCTCGAAACTAGTTGAAAATCTAGCACGTCTTACCATTGGACTTTGTAACAGTGACTTCGACTTACCAACTTAGATTTATTATTTTTCAAGCAGCTCTTTGAAAAACAGTAAAAGTTTCTGTTGCTGTGGCACAATAGGCTAAGAGCCACTTCCTACTGTACTGACAGTCTATATGGACTCTGGCTATGGTCCTAGCTTCTCTGCTTTTGATATAGCTCCCTGTAATTGTGTCTGGGAAAGCAATAGACAACAGCCCAAGGACTTTGCTCCTGTCACCCCCCCGGGAAAACCTTATAGAGTTCCAGGCTCCTGGGCTTGCCCTTTCCCAGTCCTTGTTGGTGATGCTTCTGGGGGGTGAGTCAATAAATGGAAGATCTTTGCCTCTCTGTGCCAACTATCTCTGTCTGTAATTATTTTTCAAATACATATAATTTTCATTTTTTAAGAGAACAAATTATGCTTCTCAGATGAAGCAATTTACCAATGTGTCCCAGAGATTTAAGCCTCAGGTTCTGAAAAACCTACTTGTTTCCAGATAGCTGTCAATTTTCAACCATAACTTTTAATGACCGTCCAGTTATTTCAATAGTTTTATTTTTCTCCTCGTCTTCACTCTTGACAGCAGTTTCAAATATTGGTAGTATGCTGTGGGGACTCATGCAACTAAGACTTATATCTGTAAGCAATGGGTACAATATACAGCGGTTGAATGTCTAGAGAGTTAAATGTGCCTTAGTGTTGGTAACATCACTTTCTAAAGAGAAACCAATCACCAGAAATTATATTCAGACCCAGGAACTAATGAGGAAAGAAAATGTCAGGGCCGGTATTTTTATTGAGTGTATTAAGCTGTCATTTGTGATCCTGGCATCTCATAAGTCACCAATTGGAGTCCGAGCTGCCCCAATCCTGAGCCAACTCCCTGCTAATAACCCTGAAAGGGCAGCAAAAGATGCCCTAAGTGCTAGGGCTGCTGCTACTCATGTGAGAGACCTATGGGATTCCAGGCTTCTGGTTTCAGCCTGGTTAAGCTTCTGTTATTGTGGTGATTTGAAGAGTGGACCAGCAAATTGAAAACTCTGTGAGTGTGTATGTGTATGTTCTTTTTTCTTTGTGACTCTACCATTCAAACACACAAGTAAAACTAAAATATTATACAGTGAAAGGATAGCTCAATGTGAAATCATTAAATAGGAGGTGGAGACTTTGGAAAACCATCAAGTTTTAAGAGTGGAACCTTCACCGAAGGGTTAAGATCATTTTAAATAAATGCCGAGCATTTTCTTTAAATCATGTGAAGAAACAACCTGAAGGAAGAACTTCCCCAAACCAAGGAATTTCTTGATTCTACAACTCTGAGAAATAAAATTCGGTCATTTAAGACCACCTAAATCTAGGGTAAGTTTTATAACTTCCCATGTTAAAACATTGATCCTCTAAGACTATATTATATTTTCTAAAAATAGATTTATTCATTTTTATTTGAAAGGAAGATATTACAGAGAGAGAAGTAGAGACAGAGAATGAAATTTCATATGTGCTGATTCACTCCCCAAATGGCCTAAAGCTGAGCTGATCCAAAGCCAGGAGCCAGGAGCCTCTTCCAGGTCTCCCAGATGAATTTAGGGTCCCAAGGAGTTTGGCCATGCTCCACTGCCTTCCCAGGTCATATACAGAAAGCTGAATGAGATGTGGAGCAGTTGGGACATGAACTGCTGCCTATGCATATGTGTGCTGGAATCGGTGGAAGATTAGCCTACCAGCCCCATATTATCTTTTTATTTAAAAACAAACTATCAATTTAGTTTTGAAAGAAACAGAAAATTTTGGAAAATAGACAAAAACACATAGAAAGAGACCTCCCCCACCCCCAACCTCCTACCGCCCGGACCTCACTTACTCCCCAGGTGCACATGATGTCTTAAAACTGAGCAAATGTTAAAGCTGAGAGCTTGGAACTCAATACAGGTCTCTGTGATGGGCAGATCTCAATTGGTGCCTACTGTGGTCTGTGTTAGCAGGCAGCTTGAGTCAAGAACGAGGCCAGTGTCAACTCAGTCACTCCAATGTGGGAGATGCTCTTCTCAACTGGTTTCCTGCTTAGGAGACCAAATGCCTGCCTCAGAAGTAAATATTTTTTATCACAGTCAAATCTGCAAATACCAACCAAATTTTAAAAAAAGGTCTGATGTATTAGAAAAATTATTTATTTTCCTCAGTGTTTTAGGACGGATTTAAGATGGTATTGAATTAAAGGGCTAGTACTTGAATTAATGGCTCTTTCATTTCTTCAGCAACACACCTTTCAGTAGCTTGTTATTTAAATTCATGTTGTTTTAAATTTTCTATTTTTCTTCTTGTTGTTGATTTTGCTTAATGACTTTCCTTTAAAAGCATTATAGTAACTGTGTAGTAGAAACTATCATATCCAGATGTGAGGATACAATGCAGTATGCATCTCTACTTCCAAATCAAAGATGAACTCCCAATGAAACTGTTAAATACATCTTAATAATAGGATGCTAGACTCTGCCATTGTCCATACATATTATGTTAGGATACACTTAAACAGTAGAATGATGGACTTATGACTGGTTATGCAGGGCTATACTCTCATAATAATATAGGGGAAAATCAGTAAGCAGAGGGGAGCTGGGTAGGGGGAAGAGACATTCCAGAGCCTATGAAACTGAATAGTAAAATAACAGTAACAATAATAATAAACAAGAAAGAAAAAAAAAAGAGGCAGCTGGGATGAACAGAGGAACCCAAGGGTAACAATATTTTGAGTTGTTGAGAACTTCTTAAAAAAACAAAGGGATTGAAAGTTTGATGCATGAGTTCTCTTTGATTTTGCTATTCTGAAACAGTAAGGATTTAATGACAAAGATAGCTCTACTTATTTTTTATCTGGCCCCAGAAAAAATGGGGTGATACACATGAAATAAAAGTTATCTTTGTGTGAATTGGCTTAGGGAGAAGCAATTAAGATTGATTGGGCAACTTTTTCTCATATCATACCTAGGTTTGAGTCTAGATTCTACTTATAATTCCAACTTTCTGCTCATGTATGCACAGTAGGAACATCAGTGATGTGCTAAAGTAGTTGGGTTCTTGCTGCCCCCTAGGGAAACCTGGACTGAGTTCTAGGCTCCTGGCTTTGGTTTGGCTGAGGACCCATCTTCGCGACACTTGGGGAGTCCAAGATCCAAAGATAATTTTTCTTTCATTCTCTGTCTTTGTCTCCCTGCCTTTAAAGTAAATAAAAGGCAGCACTGACTCAAGTAAGTGAATTTCTGCTGCCCCACATGGGAAACCTGGATTGAGTTCCCAGCTCCTAGCTTTGAATCATTGGCCATTGATAGCATTTGGGGACCTGTAGTTGGGACTTGTTTTTCTGTGTCTTTGTTTTAACTTTAATTTGAGGAAAGATACATTAAGAGGAAAATATTTGGGAGCCTTAAGTAGGAGAGTTTAAGGTAGTATCTTAAAAATGAGTGTCTTCAAACAATTGTTGGGTCCTGCTTCTCAATGCTCTGAGCCTTGTCTTAAGTTGCAGATTCTGCTGCAATAGATAACTGGCAACTTGCAGCCCTCAATCAGTTGAAGCAGATGCATGACATAATGTCTTTCCATAGAGCATGTGCCAACTACTTATTGTCTTAGTGCTTCTTTGATACAATGAATTTGGCACTTATGCTGGAGTAATCAGAATGCAGGAAGGCTAAAATCTTGGGAATAAGAGTTTTGCAGATGGGGGCAGGAATATACAGGAACCTGCTTTTTTCTGTTAGCATCCATGCAAACTGCTCCTAGACATTCTCGGAATGCTTCATGATTTCGGTTCCAGTCACCTGTTTGGTGACTGATTTGATATGCATTCCAAGGTCATTTTCCACTTTTTGCTTCCTCATGTGCATATTCTTCTTCCTTATGTTATTTTTCCAACTCACTCCTGAATTACTTTTTGTCATGTTTGCTCAGACTTTAGATAAATTGAAGACCATAAAATATTGGAAATTTATAGAAGAAAAATAGAAAAATAATGTAAGTGAGTTAAATATGGTGACCCAAACAGAACACAAATCATATGTGATCAAGGAGTAAACTTTTTGATCATTAGATGATGCAGAATATAATTCCAAAATTTCCCTATTCTCAAGGGTTTCAAATGTGTCATATGCTAAGAGACGTAGAAAATTATATTTCCCTCTAATTCCAGAATAATTGCTTCTTGATTATCACTACATACATTACTGATTAGGTTAACCTAAAGCAGATAACAAAAGAAAGGTATTAGCTTCACTCCATAAGACAATGATTGTAAACAACTATATTATTTTCTAAGTTGATTTCTATTCAAAAATGTATGGGAGTTTGTGTTTGCGTGTAGGATATTTGTTCAGTTTAGTGATCATGTTTAAATAGTTTACCTTTGTTTTGAAAGAAGAAAAAGCAGATCATTTGATTTTGATATAATCTATTCATGTTCCTAATGTGTTAATATGATTATTCAGTTTCTGATTACTATAAATCTATGCCATTAATATTGAAACTTATTTATAAGTTATTTCAGCCATCTGCAAGAGTCAGACTTGGGTTTCTTTATTTGCTCTTAAGCCCACCACAAGTTCACCTATTGTGAACATTGTGAAGTACTTAGATTCAGTTCCCTTGAAACAGCACTGCCCTCAGATTTGGATGAAAATTTGATATTCCAGTGACATAAATAAGAGAACGATTGAGTAACAAAGTAAGTTTGAGCTTCTTGAGCTGTTTCTGCACATGTTTCCATCTCTGAGATGTTTTTTAATGTCATTAGACATTTCAGTACATATCCGAATGTAAGTATTTTTCAGCATCTAATTTAGATTGAACTGAAAACAAATGAGTCTTGCTTACTTGAAAGGTTGGTTTGATTTCATTAACTTAGATTACTTACTTTATATGTGGGGAAAAAGGGCTATTGTTTAGCTTTCTCAGGCTAACAAATTAAACAATTACTCACTTAAGTTCATTCCAATTGTATTTGTTTGAAAGTAATCTCTTACATATCTCTACCATATGAAATTAATTTCCCTTTTCTAAATCACAATATTGATTTCAATGTCCCGAACTGAATCAAAATGATAAATAATTTTCAAGACCAAAAGAAAATATCTAGTGAACCAATAATTTAAAAAATATTTGACTATAAAGAAAAGAGTTTTATTTATAATACCTTTTGCATTTTAGAATTCTTTTCAGCTAAAAAGAATGTGTTAAAAAAAGGATGTTTAAATCTTCATACATTAAATTCCTTTTCACAAGAGACAAAGCACAAGTCTAAAAAAATTCTGAATTAAAAATATGCAAATAATAAAAGCAAAATACAAGTAACAATAAGCTTATCCCAAATTTACCAACAACAAAAAAATAAATAAATGATTGCAAGAGTTATAATTTCATTCCAGTTAGCTTGTCATTATACCCGACATTCATTGAATAATTATTATGTGTCATAACTTTTCTGAGTTCTTCATTTGGACTGTTTCATTGCATCCTCAAATAACCCTAGTCTTTATGATAGTGGCATTATTTTACCATGTTGAGCTGGGGATTGAATTTAAAATACAACCGAAACCATCAGCATAATTTAATTCACAGCTAAAATTAAAATCAGCCGACTTGTTTTATGTTCATCAGAATTTCCTCAGGCAGTAGGAAAATGCCCATCAGCAGCTCAGACTTCCTACATTGTTAGCTTCATCAGGGGACACCAGGGGACACCATCTAGCTCTCTTATCCTCATTCATTCTTCCAGTCACTGGGCAGGTTGATTGCTGACATGATAACTAAAGGAGAGAAAGTCAACAGGCTCCTTTGCTTTCTTTTCAACCTTACCAGAATCCACACTCATAAATCTAACACCCTTCATGCTTAATTTTTATGAAAGCTAATCTTTTGGTTTGTACAGTAAATTTGATCATCTCTGCTTAAACAAGATTGCTACATTCCCTTCTGCTACTGTTTATTGTTTACCATAGGATTATTCTCTTAAACATATGAAGCACTCTCCCATTTTGTTGCAATCAGGCAAGCTTCTTATTGTATTATCTGCCTTTCCAGGCACAGATTCAGTGCTATATTTCACCTTCCAGGTAAACTCTGAAATAGTCTTTATGTTCACTTTATTTTTAAAATTCTATTCAATTTAAAATTAATCAGGCATTTTCTTTTGATGCTTCATGAAACTTCCTTTATCAAATGCCAACCTTCATTTATTTAGTTGTACTTTAGTTATGAATAAATGTGACAGAATTGATCCCATCATTCTTGTATAAATTCTTCTTTCTGTCATGAAATTGTTTTAGCTTTTGCCATCTTTTCTTGTGATTCTTTCTCTTTTCCCTTTTTGATTTCTTTCATCCTTCTCAAGCAATCAAACTGCAGGTGTTCCAAAAATTAGTACCTCCTTCTCATACATTAATTGGACATTTAGATAGATAGATAGATAGATAGATAGATACACACACACACAGTTTCAAAAACAACAGTGATTTTTTGAAGCAGGTGCTATGTGCAGTGGGTTAATCCACTATACATTGCCCATATATAAGTGCTTGGTACTGAGTCCTATTTTCTCTGCTTTGTACCTAGGAATTCAGCATTCTGCTAATGTGCCTAGGAGGCCATGGATTTATCACCCAAGTACTTGAATCTTTGACATTCACATTTGAGACCTAACTGGAGTTCCAGGCTCTTGGCTATGGCTTAGCTTTGCCCAGCTGTTGTGGACATGTGAGGAGTATACCAGCAATTAGAAGGAACGTGTGTGTATGTGTGTGTGTGTGTGTTTCTGTCACTGTGCCTTTTCAACCAACCAATCAACCCTTTAAGCAAATGTGATCTACAAACCAGATCACTTCTGAACTCTTTACTCTATCCACAATGCCTACTTGATATTTCATTTAAATACCCTGTAGATATGTTTTGATACAAGCAAATAAGCATTAAATGAAAAATTGTCTGATTGCAGCTTCATTTCAGATAAATGAAGGAGTGAAATTCTGATCTCTGTCCTATCTGCTTCACTTGTTGCCTTCCTCATTTCACATGATGCCTAACCTATCTTTCAGTCGCCATGGAACAGTCTAGGGCTACATGTCTCACACACATACCAATTCAGCAAGAGATCTTGTCTTCAATATCTTAGTCAGGTCTTCAGTGATGTCTCCAACTACTCCTTCAGTGTCTTTCTCTCACCCCATCTCATTTCTTAGAGCCACAGTGGCCTCATTCAGCAAAGCATAGTGTCTTTTTCATCCTGGATCATTGTACCACATCCTCTCCAGAGACACACTTGTCTCTCAAACCTCCATGGATAATGCACTCACCTCATCCCAATCTTTGTTGCACCATTGTTTTCTTAAAGAAGTGCACCTATCTCAGCTTATAGCCACCCTCCTTTTCTTGGCTCTCTCCAGATTCTATATTCCTTATTTTTACTTCTTCCATCACAATTTTTCTGTTTATTATTATTATTTAGTTCCTGCATGTGGCATCTCTCAAGATGTAAAACGTAAGAAGAGAATCTTGCCTATTTTCTCAGTGTGGTATTCAGTTGAGAACAGTGCCTGGCTCATGGCAAGTACTTCGTAAGTATTTGGAGAATGAAGGAATGATTAGCATGGTGCCCGAGATGTGGTGCAGACGAGATTAACAGTGGCTACTTTGTAATTTGCACATTTCTCAGTGTTCTTATAACAGAAGAATGATATCTTACAATCTTCATATTTCTTTATATTCCTCTTAATTTCTGGACTTATGGACTTCTACACATAGATGCTGTCAGGTTGGTTCAGGGATTTAAGAACTTTCAATACTTTTAGTTATCATTTTTATTTTTATTCACAATTATTTGTAATCAATGAAGAACCATATCCAATAAACTTTAACCCCAGAAATTCTTTTGAGTTTTCTTCATGCCATTGCTACTCAGATTTAAAAAAATCATTTTAGATTTTCAGGACTTTTTCAAGTTTAACAATAGAAGCATTCAGGTAGACAGCAGATCTACATTTTCGGTGAACAGTTATCAATGTATAATGTGTCATATATTTATTAGGTATCTGTTAATGGCACAAAGTTACATTTTTAGCTTATTTTCTGTTTATGTAAATGTAACATCTCATGCAATATTTTTTAAAGATCTGTTGTTAAACTTGATGAATTTTTTTTGTCTCCTACACTTCAGAAAAGCATGTAAGAATAATTGAATGTCAAATGTACTATTATTCAGGAAGAGTAAAAAAGATGTTTTAAACTGCTCTGTTATGTTGGTAAGATAATTTTTGAACAACTGACAATATATGGAATATGCCAACGTTGCCATGCTTCCTCAGTCTAATGTTACATTATCATATTTAACAGTCTTAACAGCGTAATTACTTGGAAGGTTTAAGCCATTAAGCCTGTCACTTACATGGCATTCTTTACGATGAAAAGTACAGATGATCTCATTTCCTTTCTTTTGCTCTACCACTAGATTTGAAGCAACAGTATCGTGGTTTACTCTGTATTTCTAGTCTTTGCTTCTCCTTCCTTCCATTGTCCCTCTCCTTCCTCCTTTGTCTATTTTCCTTGTTTTTTTGGGGGTTTTGTTTTGTTTTTTTTTTTTTGTTTTGTTTTAGTTTGATTCTATGCTTTTGTAATCAATTTCTAAACATCCAAATCACAAGGAGCCATTTGGGGGTTATGTTTGTTTTATTTTTCTCTTTTTGAATTTTAAACATTTGTTTACTTTTACTTATTTGAGAGAGAGAATCATCCTTCTGCTGTTTCACCATCCAAATGCCAGCAACATGCAAGGATGCGCAGGTCAAAGCTAGGAGCCAAGAGCTCCATCTGTGTCTCCCTTTCTTGTGGCAGGGATGATGTGTTAAACTATCATCTGTTGGCTTCAGGACAAGCTTCACCAGGAAGCTGGTTTAGAAGAGGAATGAGGACTCATCCTAGCATTCCAATTAGGGATGCAGGCATCCCAAACTTGCAGCACCACAATGGACATCTATGGGCAGCATTTTTACACATTTAAAAATCTCATGCAAAATCTGAAATTTTCATAACTGTTCTTACATATAAAAATCATACAGAGTAATATAAGGATAATTTCAAATCCACATTGACAATCACTGTCAGAAAATTAGAGTTAGGCTCTTTCTTCATTATGGAAGCATAAAAACCATCATAAGGGGAAATTATTTTTATGTACCTTGGTTTCAATTCAGAGTTTCAGCCTTAGTCTCATTGTGAGTACCATTTGTTACCTTGATTGCCATAGACTATAATGGGTCAACTTTTTGTTTTCTCTCATCCAGTGATTATTCAAGGAAAACAAGAGATAAAATTGTACAGCCTTACACTACAAGACGTATTTCACACTGACAAATTTTGCTTTTTTATCTTAATGTCTTTAGAGAATTCTAATCCAGCTCTAAGAGAACACTCTGTGATAAAATATTTTGCTATGTCCACAGAGTAGTCTCTGTTCCTACATCACTACTGAGCCTTTGAAATACAGCACAGTGACAAAAACCAGACTTCTACATTCTATAAAACATTTCTTGGCTTATATTTAAATTTCATTGGTTTCATATAGAAATTCTGGCTCAGTTACAACATGTATAGATTTTAGAAACCTTCACTATTATCTTTAACACAAAAAAAAAAAATCCCAAGAAAATGCCGAGAAATACGAACCTGAAGAAATCTGAGGCAAAGAACAAACGATTCCCTGAAATCCAGAGAATCAGATACATCTGAGAATTGCATCCGTGATGTCCTTACCTGGGACAGACATTGCTGCATTCATGAGCTAGTGGGAACATTTAAATGCCAAAATGAGCTGCTGAGGTGGACTAGCATGACAAAGCAAAGTGTCTGGTAGGGGGCGGAGCTGCAGTTATGAGAATTCACACATTTTCTAGGGTTTTACCTCCAGAAACCCTGTAATATTGTAGGATAGAGAACCTAGATTCTGGCAGAAGAAAGGGCAAATAATCCTTGGGAAAAGCAGCTTAAGCAACCTGCCTGACAAAGGCTTCCCCAACAAGGAAAAACTCTTTACTGGAATCTTATCTAACCTGAAGGAAAGGTATTCCCAAGCCTCCCCTAACTACCCTCAGAGCAAACAAAAAGCCAAGAGAGATCTGTGAGACTTCATCCCATTGAAAAACTGGGATTTGACCATAAGAATTAAGAAGAAAAGATATATATCAAAAACCACTTCAACAAAATAAAAAATATCTTGCTGAAATTACCAATTTTTTTTGGCAGAGATGAAGAAAAATCAATGTTAGAAAATATGCTAAAAATTTTCCTAACCTGAAAAGTAAAAGAAGAAAAAAATCCAGAAATTCAAGGTATTGGACAATTGCAATAGTAGTGACATGTACATAAGTAGAACACAAGATGAAGAGAAAATGGAGAAGAAATACTTGAAGTAATAATGGTTAAGAATTTTCTAAAACTAATGAAGAAAAAGTTCAGAAACCAAGAAATTCAGAGTTTATCAAATAAAATACATTTCATACATAGGCATACCATTTTCAAGTGGCAAAAATCAAACAGAAAAAGAAAACAAAAGCAAAAGCAAACAAACAAAAAAAACCTGACAAACTCTTGAAGTAGCCTAGAGTGGGCATTTTGGATCAGTTGTTAAGATAGTCCTAGGAATGTCTGCTTTCATGATGGAGTGGCTGGGTTTCAGTCTCAGCTCTACTTCCAGTTATCTGCTAGTGTGTATCCTAAGTGGTGGCTCAAGTAACTGGTCCCAGCCACCCATGGGAGAAGTTCAATTCTAGGCTCCTGGCTTTGGCCTGTGTTAGTTCTAGCTATTATAGTAGTACAGGGAATAAATCATAGATGTAATGTCTCTATTTCTATTTCTATTTCTTTTCCTCTGCATGCTTATCTCTCTGTTTTTTCCAAATAAATACTATAACTTTAAAAAAAAACACAGAAAAAAGAGATGGTAAAAAAATGTATGCAAAAATAAAGCATTAAAACTACATGAGACAATAACAAAAAACTGCAAGTAGAGATAGAAAAAGCTGTAACAAGAGCTTTCAGCACCACTATTTCAAAAATATACAGAACAAGCAGGTAGAAAATATAAAATAATAGAATCACAAATAGCTGCCTGTGCCCAATGACTTCTGAATTGAATGGTATGAACCTAGAATGTTGATGCTGAACATAAACTTCTGGATCAACAGTATTGTTTTCCTTTAGACCGTAACAGAAATCCAGATTCTCAGACCACAGCTACAGAAACAGAAAATTCATCTTTAGCAAAACAGAAAGGCAACCGCATGTGTATCCAAGTTAAAAAGAATTTTAGAAGGCTATCAGAAAACCTAAACATCCTCCAGCATTTAAACTAGGACAACTGTAGCTACTTATCCTTTATTCTATAAGTATCACTGTAACATAGCAAGAGAGAGGAATCAATAAAAACCTGATTGTCTTGACATCCTCTGGTCGCTGAAAGAGGAATGTGTCTTCATTTTTAAGTGTAGTCATATTTGCAAGCTCCTAAATAAACCTTACACCAAGCATCACATTTAGTTCTTTCTACAGTGAATGTGCACAGAATTTACATATGTTCTTCACATTCAAACTTTAAAATTTTAGATGTGCCAATGCTTCAGAGGTGTGGAATGTGTCTTCTACATAATTCCACACATGCCCAATAGCACCAGAGTAAGAGAGGTGAGTTGAGGGATTGAGGACATGGAACGAATATCCATTAATTTATTTTTAAAAAGTTATTTATATAATAAATTAAAAATAAATAAATAATTAAATAAATAAATAATTAAATAAATAAATAATACAGTGGAGGAACTGAGATAATATCTATCAGAATCATTGGACTATCCTCAGTGGAAAATGACTGGTTCTGAGTAAAAAACATCAAGCCCTTTGGAGAGAAGAACCAGGAGAAAATGTAGTCATAAGAGAGAAGCAAAAGGAAGAGGGCAAGAAGTTTGCAGGTGGCATTTTTGCTGTTCTGTTAGCTACAATTTCCTGAAAGAATTGGCAGCATGTACTGGAAGAAAGAATTGAAATTTCTTGCAGCAGAGCAAACCACCCTGACGATGTGGGCAAGCTTCATCAGAGACCTGCAGAATACAATCAAAGTAACTCCATGGCCCTGAGCACATCTGGGGAAACAAGCAGTCTGAATTCCTGGGCTGGCCTCAGTGATCCTCCCAGCATTCAGCACCAGGCAAGCTGCAGGCTGCTCTCCTGACACTAAGGATGTACCATCCTGGTGTGGTTCCTCTAAGGCTGCTTCCAGACTGTCATACCAGAATCCAGGTGACCCTCCAGCAATGCCGCAAGCTTTGATGTCTGATTTCCCAGTGAACTGACTGAAAGTTAATCTAATCGTTGGTACACTGTCACTTTTTTTTTTTGTGGTAAAACACTCTAATAAACAGATAACATTAACTAAATTCTGAGTCTATTCTGGTGAGTCTTGATGATTCTTTTTTTTTTTTTTTAAACATAGCACCTTCCCCCAAATCGTTAAATATCTTTGCTAGGAAATGATAGACAAGTCATGATACTATAGACTTATATTGGAGTTTCTTAAACTAAGTTAAATGCCTCCTGCATATTTTCTATAATTCCAAATAATCCAGTTTGGAAAAAATTAATCATGAAATAGTCCATCTTTGAAAAGATTTGTGATAGCAATTTAAAGTTTCTTTCTTTAAAAAAATCTTACTTTTTAAAAAAGGTCTGTTAATTTTTTTTAGTAAAGTTAGATATACAGAGAGAGGAAGAGACAGAAAAAGAAAGATCTTCCATGCGCTGGTTCACTCCTCAAATGGCAGTAATGGTCTCAGTTGATCCAAAACCAGAAACAAGGAGCCAGTAACTAGGAGCTTCTCCTGAGTCTCCCATGTGGGTGCAGTGTCTAGAGGCTTTGGGTCATCCTCTACTGCTTTCCCAGGCCAATAACAGACAGCTGGATTGGAAATGGAGAAGCTGGGACAGAAACCAGTGCCCTAAGGGACGCCAGCACGTACAGGCAGAGAATTAGCCAATTGAGCCATCATACTACCCCTTCTCCCTCAAATCCACCACTCTCTTAAGCAAAAGAGTTAAATGTAAGATAAATATCAAAGCAGATGTTGACTGACTGGAAACATTTCATCATTCTGGCATTTGGGGCATAGTTTTATCTAAGGTGTAGTGAATAACGGCAAATTCTTTGAAAGATAAAGACATTGTTCTCTAGCTGTTTTTTCCAGTTATTTGTGTTTCAAATAAAAGGCTCTTACTTCAGTTTGCAAGGCCACACTTTTGCTGGGTCCATTATGAGCTTGAGCTGGGGAAGCAGGATTGGTCCTTAGTGATATTTCACTACCTTCCGGTGTCACTTAATTGCTCAGTCTCCAGCTCTCAATGTTACTGAGAATACACAGCTTCATTACAAGAGAGGTTTAATCAGAAAAGTAACTCATTTTGCTCACAACATGGGAAAATCTGAAACAATTAAAGTGCAGTTTGCAAATCCTATTTGTAGCTGGGGTTCTGTTCAAAGTATTACGAAAAACTGAAAACCTAGTTGTATCTTATGATGTCAAGAGAATTGTTATTTTTACAAAGCAAGAAAAATCAATAAATGGAAGGAAAGATGCAGCATTTTGAAACCTGAAATATATAAAAAAGAACAAATACACATCTTAAAATTATAAATATACTGATTGGAATTATGAACATAATATGTTTAAGAATAGACTATTTAAAGTAATGGTTAGAATAAAGAATTTAAACATCTATAACAAAATTTTGGTATAGTGAATGTCCTTGCTCACATCTCATGATTAAAGACATAGTCCATGTACTTTCTTAGAGCTACCTGTCATTCACATATTAACATTATAGAATATTTAGACATTGCTTTTATATTTCAGCTATACAACAGTGTTTTCCAAGAGCAGAAAATGTGAATTAATGGTAAGATTCTAAATTCCTTAAATATTTGTGTGGTCTGAATGGCTACATCCACATGCAAGCAGATGCCTTTAGTATTGGAACTTTTATTTTTTCCAAATCTTTCAAATCTAATATGTCTCTTTGTTGATAAATGAATCTATATGTGCACTGATTATCTATCTGTATCAATATTTGTGTAGAAGTCCAATAGCCTGTGATAAGAAAGTATTATGAACTGTGTGGCTTATAAACAAACACCTGTTTTTCATAGTTCTGGAGGTTGAGAAGCCCAATATGAAAGTGCTGGGAAATTCAGGGTCTTGTGGTTCCTGTCCCTTGCAAAAGGTGCCTTTTAGTTGTGTCTTCCCATGATGGAATGGAAGGGGCTCAATGAACTCCTGTGAGCTTTCTTCATGCAGGTGTTAATTCCATCTATGAGAGCCTGGCTCACTGAACTAATGGCTTTGCTAAAGCTCCTGTTTCATGTTGCTAGCATTCCAGGGATGTGATTTCAACATATGAATTTCAGAGGAGTTGTATACACCAATCATAGCAAACTGCAGGAAACAGTTTTTTCCTTGATCTCGGTCATATGCCAATTTTGTTCGTTTTGACATCATCAAATTAAGTTAGTCAAAATTTCTCAGTAGTTAGAAATATTTTCTTCATAATTTTCCCTTTATGTATACATAGATGATATCCATTCATTGTAGTTTGCATTTGACAATTACATTCTTACATCCATTTCTGTCATACAATCTCTATCGCTTAGACTTTAGTACCTTCTCATTATTATCATTATATCAAAATATTAAGTAAATTAAAAGTACTAGTAGAGAAAAAAATCAAATGTGTTAATTTGAGTATGTCAAGGGATTATAGCTTTACTAAAAATTAGGTATAGATAGACCTACATTATTATTTCTTTCTATATCCAGTGTTTAGTTTGTTAAATGCTGCTTTTGTTGATAGTATAAATTTGTACCAGTGGAAAAACTTGTGGCCAAGAAATAATGAATATAAAGTAAAAGGGAAAAAACTCCATCAATATCAAAAAGTGTTTTGTTTACTTTATCAATAATTAAGTATAAATCAGTGGTATAATTCACCAAAGCTTTTATGTCTGAAGCCAAATAAAATATACTTGGAATTATGTTGATACTAGATTAGTATTATTTAACAAAGATGACTAATTATAATTATACTATTTCCCTGTTTGGAGAATATAGATCAGAAATGGAGCCAGTGAGAATGAGGCCCATTAATTAATTTAGCCACCAGTAAACAAATAAAACAGGATCTGTGGGCTTGCTTCCTTGACTTCTTCTTTTACCTATTTATTTATTATTTTTATTGGAAAATGAGATATACAGAGAGGAGGAGAAGCAGAGAGGACGATCTTCTGTCTGATGATTCGCTCCATAAGTGACCGCAACAGCCAGAGTTGAGCCGTTCTGAAGCTGGGAGCTTGGAGATTCTTCCAGTTCTCCCATGTGGGTGCAGGGTCTCAAGGCTCTCAACTGTCCTGACTGCTTTCCCAGGCCACAGGCTGAGAGACGAATGGGAAGCAGGGCTGTTGGGATTAGAAATGGCACCCATATGGGATCCTGGCACATGCCAGGTGAGGACTTTAGCCACTAGGCTATGGTGCCGGGCCCACTTCATGGACTTCTAAGAAACACACCAGAAGAGTTGTTACACAAATTTACTTGCATCCAATAAGGAGAAAAAACTAAATAAAATCCCGAGCTGTGACTTCCATTCATGTTATATCCTTAGGCAAAAATATTCAATATTTTTCTCTAAAGAGAAAGGGGCATTGGATTTGAGCCTGAGTAAGCTTCAAATTATCAATAAAGCAGAATGCAAAACAGGATTGCTTTGTGGTGATACATGATTCATTTTGGTTGTAATTGCAGAACTGGGTAATTTTCACTGAAGTGAATTTACTTACTTTGTTGGAAAGGACACATAAGGTTTTGAAATAATTACTCAAATAAGCTTTACAGTCCTCCTCAGTATATCTGAGGTTTAAATGTTTGAATTATCTTGCTTAGTTTTTGCTTGATTTAATCAAGAATTAAAACCTCAACTGATGTTTCAATTCATGATTTGTCTGAAATAAATTCTAACCTGAAATTTCCCTGTAACATATATAAACATGCTGAAATCTCAGCATTTTGTTCATTTTCACTCTACATGTAATACTAAAGACATTTTATTAGGTTTTATTAGGCATTCCCTTTTCAAGAAAAAAGAAACACACACACACAAAAATTTGCTAGAGTAATAGAATGAATGCTTATGGAAATGTTCAAGTCTATCCAAGCAAATTCTGGGGAAATAAAGCATCTCCCTTGTTATAATTTTGGTGATAACTTTTATATCAGATTTTGGTATCATCCTACTCACCCCACAATAAGAGAAAATGAAGATGCAGCTATTGATCATTTTCCTCAGAACCAAAGAATGCACAGCACAGATTCTAGAGGAAGTCAGCTATTGTTTAGCCCTTCTCTGGCACCAAGGATTAGTAATTTTGTCCCTTTTGGAACAAGGTTTTACACAAAATCTGCCTTTTATTTCTTTCTCTTTTCTCTGACAAGAAAAGCAAATGAAATTTAATGAGAACACAGGCTGAAAATAAGAACACTTGAAACTAACATTCCATGTCCATCATTTTATTGAATGGAAACACTCAACTTCTTTAGCTATGCATAATGATCCAAATCTTAGCATATGTTAAAATGGAGATATTCCATCCATATTTTATAAGAATTGGGTTTATGATGAGATGAAGTAAAATGAAATATTCTTTTATGAATATAAAATCAGAATGTATAAATGTCCTCAATCCCTGTGAAGGAAAAGATACACTGATAAAAAAACAACAACAAAGAGTTAGAAATAGATCGGTGTGGGAGGTAATGTACCCCACATCCAGACAGATTTCTGCACGACATTGGGGGAAGTAGATTTGCATGTATTTAGGGAATGAAGGCCAAAGGAAAGCAGGCATAGGCCTTTCTGGAATCTCTCTCCACTAGCAAACTTCCGCCGGAAGAAGAGATTGAATATCCAAAAGCAGTCATATGGGATATACCTAGATGGACTTTCCAGCTCTTGGCTTAAGCCAGACCCAGTTCCAGATGTTGGAATCATTGGAGAGTGAATTGGCAGGTGGATGAAAGATCTCTCTCTCCTCCTCATTGCTACTTTTTCTTTCAAATAAATCTTTAAAAAATTTAAAAATAAATTTAAAAATGCAGTAGCCTTTTACAACTCTGAGAAATGTAAAGTCAAACAATGAATGTTTTCCTGGAATAAAAGAACTGATAGGATTACAAAAATTTGAAAAAGACTTGAGAATATTATAGCCAGAGTTTACTCATCTCTGGAATCAGATATATTTATGTATTTACTTGTCTGTTTAGAATTTAAGAAATACATTATGTATTTTATGATCTGAAACATTTTATGATTTCCAACTTAATAAAATAATTTCACTAATCTGTTCTTTTTTTCACTTTTGCTGACAGCACTCAATTCTCAGAAACATTGTTAATATGATATCATGAAACATTTGCTCTCTAATTTTGAGAAAACCAAAGTGTCATCATCTTTCTGTGGAAGCAAATGTTGTGTCAAACAAGATTAAGCATTGGAAGCATCTATCATGCTTTCCTCACTCATGATGAAACTATTAATGGAATGAGGTTAATATGGAAGTAACATACAGTTTCATAATTCCTGAAACAACAACTAATTAGAGTAGCTCCTTATGCGAGAAAATTAAGATTTCAGTCATTCCTATCCACATTGAGATTGGTTACTGGCCATTATGTGAAAAAAAAAAAAAAGCAATGTCTTTAAAGGAGTAGGAAGTTAAAATACAGAAAGTACCAGAAATAAAGACAGGGCATTTTTAAAAAAATGATGGCAGTGATTGTAGCATTTGTAACTGAAAATTGTAAGAAAATTATATAAGTGGTATTTTAGACATAGTAATTTCTCATGGTTTCATTTAATAAATTATAGTCTTTGTCTTTCCTGAATGAAGAACTTTGAGACGTGAGATACAATGATCATTCCTATCAAGCAGAAAAAGTGTGAGCAAAATGTACATGATTTTGGCTTTCTCAGTGAAATTTATTTTTCCATCTCTGAGTTTTCAGAATTTTCCTAGTTTCACTTGTAGTAAGGTACTTGTGAAGTAGTCATATTTTTTTTAAACACTGTCTACTCCTAAGAAGTATTATACACATAGAAAAATTATACTACATACATTCTTTTCAATACCCTACAGATACAGATGAAAATAAGGCTTCAGTTTATACCTGACATTCCCCTAAGTTTTCAAGAAGAGAAAAAAATAAAATAGTATGCTGAGTTTATTATAATGAGTTGGAAAAAAACCCCCATCTTAGATGATCTGATTGAATTTTATTTAGTAATGCTTACACAGATTATTTACAGAATTTGGACTCTTAAAAGCTGAAAGCTTATTCTGTGAATTACCTATTACAGCTAAATATTTTTATAATTACTCCATGATACCAATGGGCTTGAAGTATAAGGCACAGAATTTAATTTACTGATGAATGTAATTAGCAGCTTCCCAATCATAGCTTAAAAATTCTGTATCCATTAAATGTTGGTCTTAACTAGATTTCTACTGTCTGCAGTGTTCAGGTACATCTGTCTTTTCCTATGAGGCAAAGGTCAATTATCAGTGAATGGAGAACGTAGGTATGAAGATATATATTATGCTCCTCAGGAATTGTTTTGCATGTATAGGCATTGTTAGCAACTTTATTATGAAAGGCAGAAGCTTCTCATTTGCAACTGCATCAACTCTGCGGTCATTATTATTAAATTGGATTTGACAGAACATTGATAAGCAAATTAATATAGTATATAATAGTTCAAGATGAGTCTGCATTATGAATCTCTGTTTTGTGACTCTAGGTAGAAACACACATAGCTAAGTCCTATTGGAGTCTCTTCATCTTAAATAGCATTGAGTGAAGAACAACTTGTTTACATAGGACATATTATGAAAATCTAGTTATCCAAGCTTGATCAGTCATTCTATTCATGTAGTTATTCAGAAAATACTTATTGAACAGCTGCCATATATCAAAAACTAGGTCTCAAAAAAGATGAGTAAGACAGAAGTAATCTTGGAATTATTGGGCTTACGGTCTAGGTGAAGACAAGGATAATGAAAAAAGCAGCTTTCATGAAACAAACACACACGGCTCAATGTAAAGAGTGTTTTGGGAGAGGCACCATGCCCTAGGACATCAGGTGGATGTCAATGACCTGTAGAGTAGACATCCACATGTAAATTAGGTCATAATTTAAACATGTAACATCAGGTATTCGGTTTGGGTGCAATAATAGGCTCGACTGTCAGTATATACCGAGTATAAAGAATAAAACCCTGGAAGGGAAAAATGACTCATTAAAAGGGTCAGTGACAGAGGAATGAGTACTGGACAGTAACAAACTTTAAGTCACATGTAACTTTCTTGTGCTGCCTTGAAATATATTACTTTCTCTTTCTGTGTAAAATTATGAAGAGTTTCAACTGTACTGAATGTATCTTGGGTTTTTTCCTATAGGATCTGGCATGAAATGGACCTGTAAACACACATGCCCTCTAATCCATTCTTGAATGTGTCTTGACTACTCCTTGTTTGTATTTCTTCAAGATTTCCATTGTTTTCTATCAGTAATTGAAAGATGATTTTATGATAAAAGCAGGATCTGGGAATTTAACACAGCATCAAAGCTTACAGTTATGCCCTGATTACATAACTGCTGATATAGTGGATGGGTTGCTTCTTGTGAATAGAAATTGGGTAAAACATTCCTTAAGCCCAAGATTTCCCAGTTTGGAACTCAGAGCTGATGAGATGAGGTCAGTGATTCTGTATTTAACAACTCTGATATAGCTTTGAGAAACTAACTTCTTGAGAATTTAGGTTGTTTTGTTCTGCATAATTTTGGTGACAGATTCTCCCCAAAGAACTAGCTACCATATGGATGTGGACTGAGGTGCCCTGAAGCAAATGGAGAAGTGAGAGTAATGTCTGTATTTGATAAAATCTGGAAGGAAGATTGAGCTATTTTATCTCTGCTGTTGGCCTGATAATAGGCAAACAATTTCATGTCTCCTTAGGCAACAAATACCAGAAAGGTAATTGCAATTTCCCCTATTCTCTTGAAGAGATTTTTCTTTTTTATATCAAAATGAGATCATCTCCTTCAGATATTCTAATTCACTTGGCAAAAGCTTTATTTCTGTCATACTTAACTAAAACTGCTCTACCTGTGGCTAGATGCTCATCTTGAAGCAAAAGTTACCTTGAAGTCAACACCTTATCAAGTTGAGTCAAAGCATTTAAGCCTTAAACAAGATTCTCTTCACTTTACTTTTTCATTGCAATTACTCCCAAAAAGATTGCTCTGCACAACTCAGTCCTGGGAATGTTCTGACTCAGACCTGGGAATGTTTTGACTGTGCAAAAATCCAGAGAGTTCTGGAAAGATTGATTTTTCCTTCTTAAAACCTTCTTGGGGCAGGTTTTTGGAACAGCCATTTGCACCTGCATTCCATATCATTTCCACCTCCACTTTCAATCTCAGCATCCAGTTAATGTTTCTACAGAGGATGGTTCACATACAGAAGATCAAGATTTAATTTCTGGCTCTGTGTTTCAGCTGTGATGGGTATCTGATGACAGAATCAGCAGATTTAAAAGAAAAAAGAAAGAGAGAGAGGAAGAAAAGAGAAAGAAGATAGGAGGGAGGGATGGATGGATGATGGAAGGGATAGAGGAAGGAAGAAAGGAAGGAAAGAAGGAACGAAGGGAGGGAGGGAGAGAGGGAAGGAAGGAGAGAAGGAGGGAGGAAGGAGGGAAGCAAAGAAGGAAGGGAGGGAGGAAAGGTGAGAGACAGAGAGAAACAAAAAATAAAAAAGGAAGAAAAAGGAAGGAGAGAGAAAACAAACAAACCAACCAAAACACTGTAAAACTCATTCAAGCTGGAAGCTAAGATCCACATCAGACATCCTAGGCTCCACCCAGCTAATGCCTTATTGCCTGAACTCTGTTCATGTCTTATAACAGGGACTATGATAAATCAAGTTTGCTTTTCTGTGTGTGTGTCCAACAACCCCATGGCCTTCTATTTTTTCTTTGCATTGCTCTAGAAATTTATAATGTTGAATTCATTACCCTCTCTCTTTCTCCAGTTTTTACATATTAAGGTCCAGGCCCATCTAAAATGCCACTTTCTTTACAGTATGCCTTCTCTTATCCCCTATCTAATTCGCCTGGAATTGCTTCATTCCTCTGTTAAATTCTGAGGCTTTGTCTAAAGCATCCTTTTCTCTGAGTGTGATTCATTTTGCATATGACTTATTCCTCCTAGGGAAACTGTTGGCTATAAAAGCATAATTACTTAAAAAAATTAAGCAAAAATAGTGTGCGATTCTTATTACAGTAAGGATTATCCTTACATCTGCTGTTAAATATGTGTAACTGAGTTTTTGTTGCAGTTGGTTCTAAACACCGGGTTTTAGTCCATTAAATTCTTTTAAAATACTTATTGTGCCTGGTGCAGTAGCCTAGTGGCTAACATCCTCCCCTTGAGTGTGCCTGGATCCTGTATGGCCACTGGTTCATGTCCCAGCTGCTCCACTTCCCTTTCAGCTTCCTGCCTGTGGCCTGGAAAAACAGTCAAGAATGGCCCAAAGCCTTGGGACCCTGTGCCCACATGGGAAACCCAGAATAAGCTCCAGGCTTCGGATTGGCTCAGCTCTGGATGTTATGAACTCTTGGGGAGTCAAATAGCAGGCAGATCCTTCTCTCTGTATCCCTTTCTCTGTAAATCTGACTGTCTAATAGAATTAATCTAATAAAGATCATTTGAAAAGGAAAGAGAGACTGAGAATCTCTTATCTGCTGGTTTACTCCCCAGATGTCTGTAGCAGCCATGTTGGACCCACATGTCAGCTAAGAGCCGGGAACGCCATCCAAGTTTCCAAAGTTTGTTTCAGATATTTAAGTACTTTAACCATCATCTCCTGCTCACCCAGAAACATTAGAAGAAAGTTGATCCAGAAGCAGCATATCCGGGACTTGAGCCAGCACTCAAATATGAGATAAAGGGGTCATAAGCATTGCTCCACCGTGCTATCATTCTGTGTTACAATACCCACCATAAACAATCAAATTAGAGAATGAATGTACCGTACTTTATCAGAAGCCTATCCTGAGAAAATACTTATGTATTTATACACATAATTATACATAATATAATATACATAATATATATAACTGTTCACCCATTTGGGGTCTGAAAGCCATAGTGAAGTAAATATTCATACTCTAATTTCATCTCCAACATGCTTCATTATTGTTTTCACTGTGTACTATTTTTGTGTTAAACTCTAATACATGTCATTTACAACAACAGTCACACCCCTTTCAAAACAAATGTAGTCTAGTGTTAAAAAATTCAATATAGTAAAAATGCTTGGATTGCTGAATGAAAAATGATATTCATGTATTAATTAATACAGGATGCCTATTCTTTCAAGTAGTTCAAAATGTAAGGGAAGGGCATTTGATGCAGTGTTTGAATGGTTACTTGAGATGCCCACATACATCAGAATGAGTCCTTTACCACTCCTACTCCCTATTTTAGCTCCCCATTTTAGAACACACATTCTGGGAGGCAGAACGCAATGACCACAGTACTTGGACCTTGATATCACGAGGCACCTGGGATAGCTGGACTTGGGCTTGCTCCTGACAGGCCTTGTGGGCATTTGTAAAGTGAATGAATAGATGGAAGATCTGTCTGTCTCTATTACTTTCAAATAGAATGAATAGAACAGAATAAAATATATACTAGAGAACCTGCATGCAAGTATAGATTCATTATATAATTATGCAACTGTTCATTTACTTACATGACTAACATATTTACTCAGGTCTTCCTTGTTCTAATGTCTTTTAGCTGCACAAAAAGTTTACGTCTGAAATAATATATACTTGGTCAATGCTACAGTGATACGACTTGAGTTTCTTCTGGGCCACTGCACGTTTTGAATTACTTAACCACTTTCAGAGGGTCCACAAATGCATTCAGAATGCAAGAACAAATAGTCCTCTTAACACATTTCCACAGTTCAGTTGATTATACCTGGTAATTTTTGCAGAAAGCAAAACTGTAAAATTAGAAAAGCTAGCAGTCTGAGTCTGTTCTGATGCATAACAGGGAGCATATTCTCATTTTAATTCTCTGCCTTAATGGGGAAGTTATTTACTTACTTTTTCGTTGGTTCCTACTGGTGCTTGTTGACTGGCTCTATGACCCCAATTCCATAGATCTCAATGGGGGTCTTAGAATCACATTATTTTGGAGACAGAGAGCTTTGTAGATGTATATATTTCTAATTTTTCATGCTCTTAATGATGGTCTAAAATTTGGAGTGGTTAAGTTAGTTGATCATGGTCATTTAATCATTTTTCAGTAACTACTATCTAGATTTTTACATTCCTAGCTTAGTGATTAATCTACTGCAAAATACAGCTTAAAAATTCCGCTTTTCATCAGCTTTTTGAGATATTGGGTTCATTAAAAAGCATTTAAAGTGAAGGGCTGACATTTAATTAATTGCAGACTGTGCAGCTTTAACTTAAATTTTTTTTTCCCAATATAAATGCTTCTTTTAAGGGCATCTCCTTGTACTTGTCTCTAAAGCTAATTTTCCCTTTGGTACTCTTTATCCCATGTTCAATAGTTTGTTTTTTTACTCTGTCAATGCCATGGAATTATATCAAATGCACTTGTTTTTACCTGAAATATTAACTGTATCTCAGTCCCTGGACATTTTTTATTCAACAAGATTATAATATCCTTAAAAAAAACTGCTGCAGATCAGTTATGTGAGCCTGAGTCCATCAAGTCTAACCATTATCAATTGATGCGTTAACACTTTGTATGAAATGATTGCATGGCTGTCCCCTGGGGTTCTCAACGTTTTAATTAGCACAGGAAAGATGGAAAGTTAAGAAATCTTTACTCTGCGTGCTACTAGTGGCAAAATGTTCATATTACTTCTAGATGCATGTGACAACTTACTTCTGTTATTAGGTTTAAGGTCTATAGTTAAAAGCTTTCTGAAACTTAAATATTTTCAGGATACACACCTATAGCGTTAGTATTTCTAGTCTGCACAATTGCTCCTATTTTTCTTCACCTTTATTTGGACATGAAGGTAATATGCTCCTGTACAGGTTGGGAAAAAGGATTGTGCTACTCTGATGTTGGATATTTTTTAAAAAAAGAATTGGGATAGAACAGCTGCTTTATCTTGTACATGACAATGTAATTCTGTTTGCACTGATTGTTACTCTTTGGCCTATGAATTCTTTGCTCTGTGTTTAATTCTGAAAGAGAGCCATTTGCTTGTTAGATATTTTATATTTCATTATGAAATAATAAGGCAGTGAAAGCAAGTTTGATTAAATTATAGCTATTCAATCATAGAGGATTTTCAGTTCCAAATTTAGTGTTGTACAGTCGGGCTTGTCAGTGCGCAGCAATAAAAGCCGTGGCTGGAGCAGTCTCATGAGCATATTAGCTGGCTCCTGGATGTGTCCTTTGAAACAAATTCAAAAGGTGTTTTACCATTTTACACTAAAACAAAAGTTTATTCAAAGAGCCAGGCTGCTATATTATAATACAGAAAAGAATGAAAAGGTCCATAAAAGAAAAATTTAAAGGTATTCATTTAGCTTCTTTCTCTAAGAAATTGGCATCTTAAGATTAATTTGTTCCTCTATGAATGTGGGTCCCATGGGGAAAGCAAACATTATCTACCATATGCATGATACATTAAAATAATTTTCAAAAAATTTCAGCAAATTGTGTGATATTTATGAAACGCATTTAAACTGAATTATGTAGAGATGAACCCTTTTCCTTCAGAGTTTATAAATTTAGTTCTTTTTCTAGCATATACTTGCAGTCACATTCTATATATGATGTTTAAAAGGTAACAGGATTATTAGTAAGTAGTTTTAAGTTTGGCTGTGTACAATATAATGATACAAGGGAAAAGATTTTGGGGCCCTCTATAAGTCAGTATAATGATAGCTCATAAATAAAATAAAATTGGGAATCATCTTTACATTTCATTTCATTTAAAAATTTCAGTACCTTATGTGAGACGTAGAAATGCATGAAAAAGAATGGAATTGTGTTTAACATTAGGATTTATATGAAGAACATGCAGAAGGCATTTAGGGGATTGCATATTGTTTTATGGCTCAGAGCAGCACCTGCCATTCGAAAGCTCATGCCTAACAAACTAAAGCAAAGCATTTCTCTTCTCTGCAAAATCAACCAGTGCTTCCATTTTCAATTTGTTTTAAAATCCAAATCCTTGCTTGACATTGTGACCTTAAATCTTCAGACTTACCCCCCGATCCCCCTTTCTAAACAATTGGCCAAATTTATGATATGCTATATCAAACTTATCTTACCGCTGTGCCAACATCTTAGGAACATGATTGCCTCAGGGTCTTTGCACTTAGTGCCTAAAGATTTTAAACATGCACAAGGTTGTGTCCTGCACTTCATTTTAATCTTTACTCACAAATGTCCTTAGCAAGGCTGTCTTTGATCATTCTCTCTAAAACTAAAACTCATACTCAAATTTCAACTTTTCTTTATATTTACTTCTATATCACTTACTACTAATACAATATACCATGTATCAAATTTATCATTTATATTTTTCATTTTCAAATAGAATACAAAGGGGTGAGCATTGTAAGGTATTAGGTTAAGCCTCTGACTGTGACATTGGCATCCTGTATGCATTCCAAATTGAGACTTGGCTGTTTCACTTCTGAGAGAGTTCCATGGTGATGTATCTAGGAGATCTGGAAATAGCTCGGAATTCCTGGCTTGACGTGGCCCAGTACTTTGTTTGCAGCCATTTGTAGAGTGAACCAGAAAATTGCAAATCTGAGTCCTTACCTAACTCTGCCTTTCAAATTAAAAAAAAAAAAAATCTGAAAAGCAACAGTAACAACAACAACCAAAACAGAATATAAAATCTTTGATGGCAGGAAGTTTTTTTTTTTTTAAGATTTATTTATTTTTATTGGAAAGGCAGATATACAGAGAAGAGGATCTTCCTTCCAATGATTCACTCCCCAAGTGACCTCAACGGCTGATGCTGCGCCAATCCAAGGCCAGGAGCCAAGAGCTTCTGGGTTTCTCACATGGGTACAGGGTCCTAAGGCTTTGGGCTGTCCTAGATTGCTTTCCCAGGCCACAAGCAGGGAGCTGGATGGGAAGAAGAGCTGCCGGAATTAGAACCGGTGCCCATATGGGATCCTGGTGCATTCAAGGTGAGGACTTTAGCTGCTAGGCCACCTCGTCAGGCCCTGATGCGGGAAATTGTGTCTGCTGAAATCCTCTACCATATGTATCACACAGTAGGTGATATGTAAATGTCTATTTAAGGAATAAAAATCATGGTAAAAATGTGTTTACCAATATATAAAAGATTAGATTGTAAAAAAGCAATGGATGAAAACACATTGGAAAAAGCAGTGAAAAAGCAATGGATGAAAGTCCTTTAGTTATGGAATTTTAGATATTTGTGGTTTTAGATGATATTCAGCAAGTGGAATATATTTATTTTCTACAAAATAGGCCTATATGGCTAACAAACTACTTTCTCTATTCCATAAAAACTAATGATACAGTGTTATTTTTCTCTTTAGATTTTGTTCTTATTTTAATGAGACGCTAGAAACATATCCTTTTCTGAGTGTAATTATGAAAATGCATCTTCAATTGTCATGAATAATTCCGTTTTAAAATATGCAATGTTTGATAATAGATCTTAAATATAAAATTAATTTCTTCCTTTCTTTTCTAATTAGCCTTCTCATATTTGGAGTCTTAATAGCTGAAATAAACTGAGATTCATTGTGTTTTTAATCAAATTAGCAAGCAAATTTCCTCCTTTATTACCCTTCCATAAAAATCTATTTAGCATAAAATAAGAATGCTGTATCATTTCCAGGCAATATTTGATTATGCACAGACTTAAATACTTCCAATTCTAACCAATTGTTGGACTGTGCGTCTAATTGTATCTTCACTTCAAATCCAGCAATCTGTTTTTCCAGTTGTTTCAATCTGGCATATCACACTTTTTCCTATCAGACAAAAAAGATATAATAGCCCTGCATAGCACTCATCGGGCAATTTCCCTAAATGAATAACTGATGTTCATTATTGGGAACACTGGAAGCCACAAATACCACCATTCATTTAACTAATTGGAAAGAAAAATCACTAAGGAAGAAAGGATATTTATAAACAATTTTCTATAAAACCAGGCATCATCAGTGCTGTAAAAAAAGTTCTCCACATTCTATAAATATATGCAGATTCTATATCTGCTTCTGCAGCTACAGGTGTTGTGTTGAGTAAAAAAAAAAAAAAACATTCATGTGAGAATACTAAACATGAGATGGGTAAGCTAGAAACCCAGTTTAAAGAGGAAAAGCATACACATTAGGTTATACATTTCCTTAACCTGAGTTAAGGTTTCGGATTGAACTACACAACCAGGATTATCTATCTCCAAACAGAAAATAAGAATAAAAGAGAGGGAGAGAAAGAAAACAAGTAGGCAGTTGGCTGAGGTGGAAAGTGGAAGGAGAATCTGTGCAAACTGTTTAGAAGTCAGTCTTTTTTTTTCTTGATCAATATATATATATTTTTCATTTTACATTTTTTGCAGAACAATTCCATTCGGTCTGGGATTCCCCCTCCCCAAACCTCACCCCCTGATTTTCCCCATATTACTACAATAGGATAGACCTTCATAAGCAATCATAATCCATCCATCTATCATTTAAGTGTACCCCTACATTGCTGGTACAGACAGTTTCAGCCAGTCTAGCATCCCATTGTCTAGATATGTCCAATAGTCTCTTTGGGAGTCCATTTTTGACTTGCAAGTAGGGAAGCATACTGGATTGTCTGCATTATAATATAGTCTATATTAACTCTTTGTTGCACAGCCCCTTCCTTGCCTTTGATAGGCAGTATCTCTGCATTTGCCATCTTTGTGTAAAAGGACATATGACTATTATCAATCATGTTCAGATATTTCAACTCACCTACCAATGTCATATCTGCATATTTCTGAATAATCTTGTTAAACAATTTCTGGTGGTACAACAGCTACTGTTGACTCTGTTTAGCATATACATATTGAAGATATGCTATACCTGAGGGTTATGGATTGGCGTGTGGGAGAAGGGGTATATTAAAAGTAATAGAGAAGAAAGAGAGAGGAGGAAAGAAAAGGAGAGGAAGAAAAAAGGAGGGTTGCTAACAGCAAAGAAGGAAAGCAGGCGGGAAAGAAAGAAACAATGAAGGAAGAAGGCACATGATTTGTCTACTTTAAGAAATTGGACCTGGCATGATGACTATTGCCTAATCCTCTCCTTACAAGTGCTGGAATTCCACATGGACACCTGTTCGTGTCCTGGCCATATGACTTGACATCCAGTTTCTAACTTATGGCCTTGGAAAGTAGTGAAGGATGACCCAAGTCCTTGGAACTCTGCACACCTGTGACAGACATGCAAGAAGCTCTTAGTTTTGAGTTGGCTTCTCTCTGACCATTGCAGCCCTTTGGAAGATCTTTCTCTCTGTCTCTCCTTCTCTCTGCAAATCTGTCTGTCTAATAAGAATGAATAAATGTTTTTTAAAAGGAAAAGTTATCTTCTTGGTTAACTGTTAGTTGCTGCCTTGTTGGATGTTTATTACTCTTAGTCTGCAATATTCTGAATGACTTTTCTTTGACAAGTGCACTGAGGTAGCTCCTGTTATTCTGTTCATGTTGCTCCTTTTACCGGGGATGCTAGGTCCTAGTGAAGAGGTCCTTTCCTGACCACTCTGTACTTTACACTGTATTATTCTCTAATGATTCTGTCCCAGTGGCAGAAATATATTTGATGAGTATTAGCTTTCATGAATACTTTAGTTGGGCTAGAAAAGACTCAAGCTACATGTTTGCATTATTATCCTGCTAGACCTAGCACATAGAGTCTGGTTGCATTAGCTGCACAAGGAATGTTCACAGAATAAATGCCTGGAAAGGAATACCTAATTTCACTAAATTTCTGTTGTACTACATTAAAAAAAAGTAACAGTATGATGTTTGTGATGGTGTCTGTGCTAATCAGCACTGTAAAGGGGACTTACATCACACATACAACTTTTTTCTAAAGATATATTTACTTGATAAGACATAGTTTGCAAAGAGAGAAAGAATCTTCCATCCACTATACCGGTTCACATTCCTAATAGCCACAATGGTTGCTGCTCCACTAGTCTGATCCCATGTGGATGTTGCGCCCCAAGGACTTGGTCAGTCTTCTGCTACTTTCCTAAGTGTGTTAGCAGGAAGCTGGATTGGAAGTGGAGCAGTTGGCACACAAACTGTCACCCATACAGGTTGCAGGTGACTCAGACAGTGGCTTTGCCAACTAAGCCAAAATATGCCCTTCATATGTAATTTCATTCTCACACAAAATTCTATAAGGTAAATGTTAATGGTATGCACTTCCCAGGTGGAAAACGCATGTAGACTGAAGTAAAATGGGGTGAAAAAACTGATGCAACTATAGAGAATAAAAAAGATAACTTCAGGAGATGTCACAGCTAAGAGTACATTACTAGTTAAAATGATGTTGGCTTCATTTCTTGCCACAACATTGATGAGTTCTGCTGTTTTAGGGAAAGATACTTGTCCCAATCTGTTTATCTTTTAGAGATTTATAATAAAATGCATAAACTGGTTGTTCCACAAACAACACAAATTTATTTCTTACATTTGTGGAGCCTGACAAGTCCAAGGTTGAGGTACTGGCAGATTAGGTCTTCCTTGTGAGGGCCATCTTCTCTGTGTTCTCACACATGGCAGACAAAAGGGTAGTTGTCTTACATCTCTTATTTGTGGGTATCAATCTCAGTCATGGGGCATGTATGTGTAAAAGCACACAAAAAAAATTATTGTCTTTAGTGTTACTTGTTAATATGAAGAAGTAGTATGGATCAACTCAGGGCTTCAGAACTTACTTGAGGATTAAAACATTTAATTGGGACACCCAGCACGATAGCGTAGCAGCTAAAATCCTCACATTGAATGTGCCAGTTCTAAATCTGACTGCCTCGCCTCCCATCCAGCTCCCTACTTGTGGTCTGGGAAAGCAGTGCAAGAAAGCCTGAAGCCTTGGGATCCTCCACCCTTGTGGGAGACCCAGAAGAAGCTCTTGGCTCCTGACTTCAGATTGGCTCAGCTGCAGCCATTAGGACCGCTTGGGGAATAAACCATCAGATGGAAGATCTTCCTCTCTGTCTCTCCTCCTCTCTGTAAGTCTTCCTGTCCAATAAAAATAAATAAATCTTACCAAAAAACCCATTTATTTTGGAATTCATTGTCTTTTCCATCTTCCTGTACCATGTTCATATTTGAAATAAGCTTTTTATATTTGACTTGTATTTTGCTGAATATGTTAACATTTATATTAAGCAAGGTTGTTAAAAGTACATACTCTGCTGCTTTCAAGAAAAAGACATGTCTGTACCTATATACATGCAAATATATGAAAAAGTTTCAAAAATTATTAAACATAAGGTTGCTCACTGAACTCTACTTTTCTGTATTATCCAAAATATTTTAAAGTAAAAGTAAATGAAAAAAGGATCATGTGATCATTGCAGTGCAATATCAAAAAGGATTTTGATAAAATTCAACACCTCTTTATAACAAAAACTGAATAAATTACATGTAGAATGAACACATTCCAACAAATAAATACCACATATAGCAAGTGCAGTTTACATTATAATGGATGGGAAAGCTGAAGGCTTTTCCCCCAATATCCAAAATAGCACAAAGATGTCCACTTTCAGCAAATTTATTCAATATTGTCCTGAAATTCCTACTCGGAACACCTAGGCAAGAGAAAAAAGTACATCCAAATTGGCAAGAAGTAAAGCGAATGATAACTGTTTGGAAATGACATATTTTTATATAAAGAAAATCTGAAAGATTCCACGAAGAAGTCATGAATACAAACAGATCAGCAGAGTTGCAGGATATGTTGAGCATGCAAAAATTCAGGAGCATTGTTATGCAGTCATAGAAAATGATCGAAAAGAGAAATCAAGAAAGCAGTTTCACTTCCAAAAGCTTCCAAAAAATAAAATGTAGAAGGATAAACTGAACCAAAGAAGTTAAAAATTTTAAAATGAAAGCTATAAATAATTTATGGAAGAAACCAAAGAAGGCAAAGTAAGAGAAAAGCATGTCATGCTCATGGATTGGAACAATATATTTTGAGAAAATGTGCATACCACCCCAAACAATTTACAACTCACTGCCATGTCTACCAAAAATGATTTTGATCTACTTTTCACAAAAATAAAAAAAAATTACAGGAATTAATGGAAGCACAAAAGGCATTGAATATACAAAGCAATTCTGAGCAAAAAGTAAAAGGCAAGGAGGCATTGTATATCTTATTTTAAGTATATCACAAACAACAGTAGTTAAAAGAACATGGTGTTCGTGTAAATACAAAAACACAGGAACAACAGGAGAGAGAACCAAGAAATTAACTGGCATGTCTAAAATCAGCTTATCTTCCGCAAAGGTGCTAAGAACACACATTGAGAAGAGGGCAGCATTTCCACAAATTGTGCTGGGTCAGATATCCAGCTGCAGAATGATGACACTATATTTCACCATGAGCAAAAACTGAGTCAAAATTGTACCTTAAACTCTAAGACTTGAAAGTTGAAACTACTGGAACAAAACATAAGGGACACGTTTCAATATAATAAGATATGTAAGCAGTTTTTGGATTTGATTCACAAGCACAGAAAAAGAAACCCAAATATAGATAAATGAGATTTCTTCAAATAAAGAGCTTTTCATATCAAAGGAAATAATCCAGAGAGTTAAGAGACAACGTACAGAATGGAAAAAACAATTGCAAGTTATTAACAACTTTAATAACTCAAAGCAAAACACCACATATTCCAATAAAAATGAGTAACAAAACTAAACATATATATTCCGCAAGAAGGCATACAAATAACAGGTGAATGGGCAAATGCTCAACATCAATCAATATAACAGAAATGCTAATAAAATCCATAAGGAGATATCACCTTATACTATTTAGATAGCTTAATATAAAATAAGCAAAGCCATGGAGAAAACTGAACAATTCTACATTATTGGCGGGAATATAAATTAGTAAAATGATTGTAGAAAACAGAGTAGACATTCCTCAGAAAGAAACGAAACGAAACAAAAACTAAAAAAGAAACCTTAAGCTGTAATATTCAGCAATCTCATTACGAGCTAATATATACAAAGGAAATAAAATAACCTATCAAAGAGACACCTTCACTCCCAGATTTATTGTAACTCCTACTATAGCTAAGAAAACTTAACTGAAGTGTCCATTCACTAAAGAATGAGTAAAGAAAATGTAGTATATATTTCCAATAGATGGCTAGTAAATGAGAAAAACGACGAAATCTTGTCAATTTCCCACAAGACTTTTTTAATTTGAAAGAGAAAAAAAAAAGGCTAAGGTGGAGAAAGAGAGAGACAGAAAGGTAGAGAGATTATAGAAAGAGAAATTATCTATTATTTGGTTTAGTGCTCAAATACTCAGCTGAGATGGGACCAGACTGACAAAAAGACACAGGAAGTATTCAGGGAAATGATACTCCTCCTGTAATCTTGTCATTTTCAATAACACAAATATTCCTAAAGACTAAGTTAAGTGAAATTGATCTATGACAGAAAAAGTGCCATGTGATCTCACTCATACGACTAGTTTAAAATAGTTGATCTCAAAGAAATGAACGGTAAAATGACAATTACTCAAGGAGAAAAGGAGAGAAATGTAGAGGGAAAATATCTAAGTTATTACTCAACCTGGCTTAAACTATGTTATAGCTTAACAGGAGTAAGAAGAAGTTCTGATATTCTATTGGATTGCAGAGCAACTATAGATAATGAGTACATACTGCATATTATTCTAAAGAAATTAGACTACCGGATTTCGAATGCTTTGCCATCAGGGAATTATTGAATGTTTGAAGATATAGATATGCTCACCATAAATGGACATTAGACTGTTATATACATGAAAAATCTCATATAATAGATGATAAATATTCTCAGAATGAAGGTGGCCCATAAAGCACAATTCTTGTTGTCCAAACTACGTAAATTTAACTTTCAGCAACAGATCAATTCTTTATACATAGAAATTAAATAGAGACACACTTACTGCATTGTAGAAACTGGTAAGTGGCTGGTGATTTTTCTGAGAGCTTTTTCCCTTATTGTTGTTAAAGATGGGTGTTACTATCTATTTGAGGTTTTAACCTGTAACCTAAAGTTTGCTATAGAAAAAGAAATTTTTCTTTAAAAGATATGACACATACTTAGTGCCAACTATTTTACAGTACTTAGGTAAGTCTCTGTGTAGAAACTTAAAAATGTATATTTTAGTGACCAGTTATTTTAGAGGAAGACATACAGGAATAAAAGGATAGGGTGCATTACTACTAATGCCAACTCAGTACTGATTGCTGCTGTCACAGCTTTTGAACTACTGACTATACAGTGACCTCATTTCAAACTCTCAATTGTGTCATCAACATTGTTGTTACCACCTATGTTGAAAATTTTCAATTCTCTCTCTCACTGAATCAGGAAGTAACATTTTAAAGTTGAAAAGTTAAGTGTAAAATTGAAGTGTTGTTATGAGGTGCAGCCAGTGATAGCCAGTGGGCAAATGCAATGTAGCTGTGTCCCCCATCCTCTGTCCTGAAGGTGGGTTCTAACAGCAATGGATTGTTAATTCCATCCTCAGCCACTCCCTCCCCTCCCACCTAGGTATTTGCTCCAGCCCACCTGTTGCTCACCTATCAACTAAGAGGGAACAGTATTGTATTGTTGTGTGACCACTCCCTTCACAAGCTGCTTTAAAGTGCCCCCTGAAGCAGGAGCTCACTCTGTTTCTGGTCAGGTGCTTCAGTTACTCTGGCATCTCAACTCTTGGCTGGCCCAGGACAGGTAATCCCCTGAGCATGGTCCCTGTGTACTGCTTAGATTGGACAATGGATATAGTAATGTTGTTTCTGGTTTGTATACTCTCAGGAGTTCCAGGAGAGGTGAGGACTAGAAGTGATGTAATGTGGGCAGAGAAGCCAGGGAAAGGTGAATGTCTACAGTGTGTGTGTCCAAACTGTTATTCATTGCATGTCTGTTAGGATAACATATTGCTGGGGAAGCTGGGACATAGGTCTTCAGCTTAATGGATGAACTTAAGGATAATGACCATTTGTTCCTCTATGGATTATGTTTGGTTAGATTATGATTGGTTGGATTGCCAATACTTGTGATTTGTCATTTCTAGTATGCTCTTTTATCACCAAGCTTGGTTAAAAAAGACTCCTTAATAAACCTTAAATATGTCTGGTGTGCTCTCGCTCGCATCCCGTAACATTGTAAAGAAGGAAAAAAGAGAGAGAATACAGTATTGTTTGGGAGTTGTTATCTGAGAATATCCCTTCTCATCTTTCTTAAAAGCCTTCTTTTTAAAAAAAAAAATCTTTTGGTTAACATTAGGATCTATCTTCATCATGTAAAAAAGGAAAGAAAAATGAAAATGAATTAAAAAAGAGTAAAAAATCAAAGAGAGTAAAAGTTAAAAACCAAGCAAAACTGTCCCTGCAATTTCAGGATCTTCATCTAAATATTTTTAATGTCTGTTTCTTTGTCTACAAAGTAACTTTTCAAAATATTAAAAAACCCATTGATATCTTTTTTTAATCAATACATAGTCATGGGTCAGTTTCAAGAAGACACTGATGTTCACTCCTTTAAAAAATTTAATCACTGAAAGATGCAACAAGAATTTGGACAAGTATATAGAACAATCACAAAGGAAACAGAACAATATGGTCACTAGGTAGATGATCAGTTAGGAGCAGCTAGAGACAAATTTCCCTGTCTGAACTACTAGTAGTATGCTTTATATGTCTTGTTAGATTGTAACAGCAGGCATCCACTTAATATACATTTTATAACTAAAATATTTCTTTCAATATAGATTTTGATTTACAGAAAACTTGTAGTATGTAGAGAATTTTTAATATTCCCAACTCATTTCCCCATATTGCTAATGTTTTTCCTTACTGTGGTTCAGTTGTCAAAATTAATGAATGAATGTGAACAAATCATCATGCACTATACCTTATACTTCATTCAGATTTTCTTAGGTGCTAGCTAGTGTTATTCTTTGTCTAGGATCCCATCCAGCTATCTCATTAAATCTAGTCGTGTTGTCTCTTTCTTTCAACTCCTCTTTGTTGTGTCAATTTCTTGAATTTGCCTGTTATTAAACATTCAATCATCTATTTCAAAGAGTGACAGCGGAAGAGAGAGAAAGTCGAGGAGAGAGAGATAGAGAAAATCTTCTATGCACTAGTTTACTCCTCACAAGACCAGAAGAACCAGGTTTGGACCAAAACTCCATCTGGGTTTCCCATATGAATAGAACATACCAAAGCAGTTGGAACTTTTTTTTTCTTTTTTTGGGGAGGGAGAGGAGGGGCTTCCCAAGAGCATTAATAGAAAGCTGAATTAGAGGTGGAGTACCTGGACATTGAACTAACACGAATATAGAATGCTATTATTATCTGTGGCAGCTACATCCTGTGCTGGGTTCCTATGCCTTATATTTGATAACTGCCTGAGGAGACAACGGTAGTTTTATCTACCTTTCATAGATGAAAATGTGTGGCTTTGAATAACTAAGCAAATTAGTCCAGGGTTCCTCAATCACTGAGTTCTAGAATGGAGGCCTGCAGCTAATATTCATTAACTGAATCTTAAGAGATGCTTATAGGCTATTGACCATCAGTCAGTAGTCCACACGTGTTATTGTAGGCTCCATTCACTAAGTCCATACCTGTGAGATCAGCAACAAGTGGTGCCTGTGAATAGAGACTTGAAAGAAGAAAAGTGCAAAGGAGACCCTCCCCACAAAAAGAGTATGAAGCAGAGAGGCCCCATTCCAGGAAATAGGAGAGGACAGAGCAACAGCAGAGGGGACCTAGAGAATGGTAGACACAGGAATGCAGCCAAAACTATGGTGTGGTGTTGCAGTGACTGATATCTCAGAGGCATTGTGCAATCAGCGATCTGAACTGCATCAGCAACCGGAACTCCACCAGCAACCAGGTGGGAAGGAACTTTCACTGGGAGCTTGGAAGTTTATCCCAGACAAAGAGCTGTCCATCCTGCTGCTCTGTTTGATTTGACCAGGAGCAGAAACAGAGCAGCAGATCCAAGATTGGCAATGCAAGGACAGGGTGGATTTCACAGATCAGTCCACCCTACCAGAGCCGAATTAGGCGCCATTTTGTTTAAGGAGGAAAAGGCAAGGGAAAGGACTGAGCATATGCTGAGCTGAGAGTGAACTCATTTCTGACTCAGTGAACTGCAACAGCATGACATCCTACAGGTTCTACCCAAGACAGGTCCAGGTAGCCCTCAGACCTGACAGTCAAGATCAAGAACTCTAGTAGTAGCACATCAGGTGTCATTTTGTACAAAATGTGACAAAAATTTTAGGACTGCAGGGACAGCAATGAACTGCGCATGTGCTGAGCTGCAAGAACTCACTGAGTTCAGTGGATTGCACTAGTCTCACAGAAAAATAATAGTGACTATGGCATCATATGGGTCAAAATAGGTCCATGTGGCTCTCAGACCTAACAGCCAACAGATTCCTGCAAGATTATCACCACCAACAACCTAGCTATATAGGATTCTTGGTGTCTCCCTAATCCTGGGACCTGCTCTAACCGAAAAAGGAAAAAAAAAAAGGTTGTACAGACAACAGTGCAGGCTCAGCAAGTGTGTCACAGGAGGTGGAGAGTGGTGAGCCAGGAGCTGGGGCTATGGAGACCATGGTGGAAATCTAACATAAGAACCCAGACCTGGAATTCCCTGGAGGGAGTGGCACAATTGGCTGCAAACAAAGAGCCATGTACCAACTGCAATAAGTAAAATTGAATTGTAGACCAGGGGGTGACACAGCTTAGAAACCAGCTCCAAGGAGAAGATTCTGATAACTAGAAGTACAATGACCATGATCACTACTAAGAGGCCTAACATAGATTTATGGGAGTCCAAGAAGGTGCAGAAAGAGAAACTGGAATTAAAATGTATTCAATGAAATAATAAGGGAACATTTCCCTAATCTAGCAAAATAATTGGGAAACAACATTCAGGACGGGCACAGAACTCCCAAGTGGATTGATCAAAAATGATCTTCACCACAACACATGATAATCACACTCTCTTCAGCTGAACATGTGGAAAAGATCCTTAAATGTGCATGTAAAGAAAAATCAATTGACATATAAAGGAATGCCGATTAAACTCACAGGAGACCTCTCACAGGAAACTCTACAGGCAAGAAGAGAATGGAGCAACATATTCAAGATCCTAAAAGAAAATAATTGTAGACCCAGGATAACATATCCAGCAAAGCTTTCTTTTGTCTTTGAAAATGAAATAAAACTCTTCCACAGTAAAGAAAAGTTAAAAGAATTTGCCTCTTCCAAACCTGCCTTACAAATGGTACCTAAAGATGTTCTCTTGACAGAGAAGAGGAATAGCACTCACCCAAACCAAAGGTAAATGCGAAGAACATCCCAGTAAAATGACAACAGAAGTCTAAATCAATGAACAACCCATTGCTAAAATGACAGGACCAGATTTTCACCCATTTATATTAACCCTGAATGTAAACGCAATCAAACATCATAGATTACTAGACTAGATTAAAAAACAAAACAATGTATTGCCTACAGAAGACACATTTCACCAACAAAAATCAGCAGAAACTGTATCTCGTGGATTTTGAATTTTTTGTTGTTCCTAGTTTCATCTCTTCAAAACACTTCTGATTAAATTCTTCAATGACTCACAGATGATACAATACCATAATTTTCTCCAAGAAGGTTCTTGATTTTTTTTTTCATTTCTTCTTGAGCCACATTTTTCATTCAGTAGCATGTTATTTAACTTCATGGTGGTGTTAATTTCTTTTTTCTTCCTGTTGTTTATTTTGTTTTGTGGCTTTTCATTTAAGGGGATGTACAATAACTGTGAAATGGAGACTATCATATCCAGATGTGAGGATACAATGCAGTATGCATCTCTACTTCCAGACTAAAGATGGACTCCCAATGAAACTGTTTACTATATCATAATAGGATGCTGGACTCTCTGTCATTGTCCATGCCCAAAATCATGGACATACAACTGTATGTGAAAAACTATACTTCAGTAATGATATAGGGGAACTCAGTTGGGGGGGGGCGAGGGAATTGTGCAGGGGATAAGGGAAATTCCAGGAGCATATGGAACTGTATCATACAATGATAATAATAATAAAGACATGTTTATTTCATTTTAAATATGAACAAAGATCATTCAGATTTTTATGATTTCCTTATCATTTCCCTTTTTTGTATAGTTTTTTCTATATCTTTTTTTATTTTTAATTACATTTCATTTTATGACACAGTTTCATTGGCTCTGGGATTCCCCAACCCCTCCCCATACCCTTAAATCATTCGTCTACTTTTACTTTCTTTAACAGCCTTTCCTTACCTCAAAAAGTACATATATTGCTTCCCGGATATGGGATTTTATTTTATTTTATTTTTTGCCATTTTTGCTTCTTTTTAAAAAGATATATTTAGGGTCTGGCACAGTGACCTAGTGGCTAAAGTCCTCACCTTGAACGCCCGGGATCCCATATGGATGCTGGTTCTAATCCTGGCAGCCCCACTTCCCATCCAGCTCCCTGCTTGTGACCTGGGAAAGCAGTCGAGGTCGGTTCAAAAGCCTTGGGTTCCTTCACCCGCGTGGGAGACCTGGATGAAGTTCCTGGCTCCTGGCTTTGGATCGGCACAGCACCAGGCCATTGAACTCACTTGGGGAGTGAGTCATTGGATGGAAGATCTTCCTGTCTGTCTCTCCTACTCTCTGTATATCTCTGATTTTGCAATAGAAATAAATAAATCTTTAAAATAAAAATTAAAGATACATTTAAAAATATATTCAAAGATGGATTCCCTGTGAAACTTTCAGTTATATCTTGACAATACCATACTGGATTGTCTGACATTGGCTGTACCAGCAATATTAGGACTGTTTGTAAATGATTATACTGTTGTAATAATATGGGCAAAATCAGTCAGGAGGAGGGAATTTGGGGAGGGGCAGTGAAATTCCAGACCCTATGTAATTATACCACAAATTTTTAAAAGTATATTTTTCATACTCTTTTATGCTCATGTCCCTTAAAGGTTTTTACCACACACAAAAAAACATTTCATGTCATTAAATAGGGCACAAATGCAAACCCCAAACAATAAAGTCCACACATTCCTTAGATATAGAAACATAAAAAAGAAAAGTACCTTGAATGAAAACTAGTAACAATGCTTTTTTGCTTATCTGCAGTGAATTTTAGGAGTTTGAAAACAGATTTTTGCTTAAGGTAATTATGTTACATAAAGTACTTAAGAAAGATGATGGGAACTGATTTATTCTTTTTACAATTCTGCCCATGTTCTATTAATATATCTCAAGATACATTATGAAGTATTTTTTCTTACAAAAAAAAGTATGTGTCAAACCATCAAAAGAAGAATTAACAACAAACAAGTTGAGTTATTTTAAGTGGCTGTGGCTAAGTGCCTAGTTTAATATTACCAGCCCCCAAACTGCAATTGATCCCCCTTCATATCACTGGTAACTGAGAACTTTGGCCTATAGTAAGAAATACATCTGGTAATAACATATAATTATTTATTTCTAAGTTCTGTGCTTTCTTCCATCTGTAAGTGTATTCATCTACCCATTTAATATTCTATCTATCTGTCCTGGGAAAAGGAGTAGCTATGAAACATCAAAGATAATTTCTACTGAGAGTGAGAGATCTAGCCATTGGTTCATTTCTTTCAATGACTAAAAATGCCAGGACAGGGGCAGGTAAAAACTAAGAACTCCATTTCTGTTTCCATGAGGGTGCCATAGCCCAAGTACTTGAGCCTTCATGTGATATTTTCTAGGCACATGAACAGGTAGCTGGATTAGAATTGGACCAGTTGGGACATGAACTGATGCCTATAAGGATGCTGGCATTGCAAGCAATGGTTTTACACACTTTACCATAATGCTGATCCCAAGTCCAATTCCTTTACAAAAAAATTGGCTCAGTGCTATTTCATTTAAAAATTCTATTATTCAACAGGTACTGCAGCAGAAAGACTTAGCACAAAAGTAGTATTATGAATGGGAATTCTTTTGAATAGCTACTTAAACAAAGCCCAAACCAATAAACAAAAGTTGAAACAGCTTTTTAGTACAGTGGAACTTCAGATTAGATAAATGATGACCCTCAAAATTCAAATATTGTAGAGGCTATTGTGGGAAGTATTCTTCCCAAAACATAATTTTAAATTTTAGGAGATATCAAATTATATTTAAATAGATGGATCAGATTAAATTTACGCTTATATTCTTATACTATCATTATTTGAAGTCATACAGCACCTTTTATGTTGCTGCAGCTACATTCATTGTTTATTGTCTTCTCATATTCAAGAAGTATTTCAAATAGGCTAATAAAGTATTTACAAATTGCCTAATAAAATAGTATCCCATAGAAGTCAGCATGTGATTGGAAAACAATTGGGAGAAAGCTTGATCTATTGATAAGTGAGGGTGTGCTATAACTTTCCTCTATTTTAAAATTGTATAGATTATGAAATTATCCACACTTAAAGAAATGGCTATCGGCATTACAAAATAGATATTAATGAAGAGAATCACCATCTCCTTTGTAAAAGTAGGTGTACTCTGACCTACAAAATACATTTTTTTCTTTCAAAATTCTATGAATAAACCTTTAAAAATGCATAAGGGAAGACTGTACCTAAGAAAAGGCATGCTAAATATTTTAGTGGGTTAAATGATCATTGCATAATTAAAAGTCAACTTCCTGTTTTATTATGCTGTGATATTTTTGGTTTCCATATTTGGTATCAATGTCCTTGAAGTTAAAATACATTTATTTCCACTTATTTCAAGTACAGTGCATATAAATTTGCAGCAATAAGTGCTAGTATAATAGCCAAGATGAGACTTGGAAGTTAAATAGAAATGGATATTTCAGAAGAGAATTTTGATCATAATTGTTTAAGACATAAACTTTATTAAAATTTATTTTGTAATGTAGTTTTGTCCCAAATCCCTATTTATTAGCTGAAACTCAAAGCCAGGAGCTGGGAAACTTAGTGAAATCTCCCATGTGAATAGTAGCAACGCATGTACTAGAGTCTTCACTTCTGTCTCTCAGGATCTATTAACATGAAAATGAAATTAAGAGCTGGAGCTGGAATCAGACCCAGGCACCCCATGTTGTAAGGGATATGTGATGTGCTATTCTTAAAGTTTTATTAAAATTAAGGAAAGGAGCTTGATTATCTTTGAAAACCAAGAAAAACAAAACAAAGTCAAGCAAGAACACTGTATTCTAATATGTTCTTTTTAATGCAGCAAATAAAAGTCAATCATAATGATTGAATTGCTGTGCCTATGTGAGCAGCAAGACAGTATTTGTCAAAGAATATTGGAACAAATGCCTATAGAGCGATTTAAATTAAACAATAGTTTTTATACTTTGTAAAGTATGAAACTGCTAAAAATATAAATTTGAGATGGATGTTTTTGCAGTTAATTATGTCACTAGAGAACATTTTAAAATTAATATTTTCATTTATTTGAAAGAGAGACAGAGAATGGTGAACAAAGTTTCAGTGTGTTGGTTTACTCCCCCAAATGCCTATATTACCTGGGGTTGTGCCAGCCTGAAGCAATCCAGATATTCTGTAATGCTTGGATGGCAGGTATCAAAGTATTTTAGCCATTATCAGCTTCTTCCCAGGGTGCATATTAGCATAAAGTGGAATTAAAACAGGAGACAAAGCTCAAACCTGGTCACAAAGATATGCGACATAGGCATCCCAATTTTCTGGATTGTTTTGCCAAACTCATCCAATGAACATTTTTATTTCTGGCAAATAAACATGATATTCTAAAGGATTTGAATAAATACACAAAAAGTGGCAAAATGTGCTTACAGTGGAGAAGAATTTGATTACATATAATAATCTTTCTAACAGGAGATTTGTGACTAAGCGTGAAAAGATTGTAATTCATTTAAAAATAATTTTGGTATTTTATAAAAAATGCAGGTGAAAATAGTTGTAGTGGTATATAGAGAGTTTCCATATTCTCTAACTCCCATCTTCGTCAATGCAAGTATGGCATGTTTATCAAAACTATGAAAATTAATAATAATGTTATGTTCATTAAATTGAAGACTTCACTTTTCATATTTTCCCACTAAAGTAATTTTACTCTTTCAAGTCCAATATATCATACTTCTCAAATCGTAATGTTTCTTTCCCCCTCCTAAACTATAGATTTCTGTCATTGCTGCAACTAACTTGAAATTTTCAATTTGTAACATTGAGACATTTCTCGCATCTGTAGAATTGAGTCACAGATTTTGGGGAATGCCATTGAAAAAAGTGCCCTCACCACACCATGCCAGAGGACATGGCCCCAACAAGGTCTTGCACTTGAAATGTCAATTTCAATCCCCTCTTGCAGGTACTATCTCCCAGGCTACTCCCCTTGCCACACTCTGTTCCTTAGAAACAAGTCACTAAGTCCTGGTCACAACAAAGGGAAGCAAAATCAAGCTTTTCTGATTTGAATGTGAACTATCCATACATACTATTTGAAATTTTTCTTTAAGAAAGATGTATTTGTTCTTTCTTTATCCATTCAATCTATTTATCTATCCAGTAATAGATTATATATTCAGTTATCTATTCAATGTATTTGTATCAGTGTGGATTCATGGATTTTTATTTTATTCATTATATAAAAAACAATCATTACTTTGTTGATTAAGGTATTTCAGGTTTTATATTAGAAATGTTTTCTTTATGGTTCCTGTGTCCTCTTGAGATATCACAATAGATTCTTTTTTTATTTCCTCAATATTTGATACCAAAGATGCTTTAGATTATTACCGGATTTTTCCTACTGTATCTTTAGGGTCAACTATTTATCCTGAAAGTTTTTGTTCTCTTTACACTGGAGAATATTATTTAGAAACTGGAATATTGTGATGAAGTGTACACACTGCTTAGCAGTGTCATTGCTCCCGGGAACTTGCAGCACATAATTAAATTGTTATGTAACTCTACCCATAATTGTACATGCAATGTATTTCTGATTCTATATAAATATATATCAAGATAAGTTAATGCTAATATCTATGTTTAACATTTATAGATTATTTTTAGTAATTTTCCTTTGCTTATCATTAGTTTTCTTCTCTGACCTGAGAAACTTGGTTCAAATATTAGCAACTTATTCATGCATCCCATCATAGTGTATATTCAGAATTGCTACTCTGCAACCCTTTGGAAATAATGGTCAACTATAGTATGAATCAACAGTTCTCACTTTTTTATAGTTTATTTCATGTAATCAATATGTCATTATTTGTTCATTTTTTCACCAGTTGACAGCTGACATCTTGTATATTTCCATTTTTGTGTAATTCAGGATAAAGGTGCTGTGATTTGCACATACAGGCATGTATGTAGCTAGATTTTTCTGTTTAGTTGATTCACAGGAGTGAAATTGCTGGATTATACACTAAGTGTGTATAGCCTTTGAATGGCTGAATTTACTTCACAATGGCATGAATAAAACATTCAGTATGAACTGTGCTTTACAGTGTGAATTTTGTTCTTTTATGAGTTAGCAATAAATGGTGTAACACTCATTTGTGAGCAAAACAGCAGCACCACCAACCCACAGCTCTGAACAGCCATTCACGCACAAGGGTGAATAGCAAGAGTGATTACTCCATTGTGAACTGTGTTTCTAAGCTATGTATTCAATGGTTTTCAAATAGTAAATGGATTTTTTACATCGTGTTTTTAACTTTTAGTGGCTTAATTGGGATGTAATCCCATTGAAACTCTAGAACATGTATGACTCTGTAGGAACTAGGAACTTGGCAAACAGTTATACAAAGTAGCTATGCCATTTGGGCTTTTGACTTTTTTTGTTGCCCAACATTTCATTTTGCCAGAATTGTTTAAGTCCCATTTTATTTTATTATTTAAAAACCTTTAAAGACATATGAAGTTTTACACATGTATGGGATTCTCTACAGAGTTTCAGTGCATGTATATGTTGTGTAATAATAATGGCAAACATATCTCCTTAAACATATAACATTTTTTATAGCAAAGAAATAGAAAATTTTATGTAGAGTTTAATTTTTTAATTTGAGGAATATGCAGGGCATTGCCATTATATACAGCCAATCACAATGTCGTAGAACCCCAGTACATTTCACTTTTGTCTAGTTGGAACTTAACAACATCAAGCATCCCTTCACCTTCAGTTTCTGCTTCCTCTTGACCCGCGTCTGGAAAGTATCATCATGAGACCACCCTTTTGTAGACTACACATATGAGGGACATGTGATACTTGTCTTTTTTATGACTTCTTTCACTTAACAAAATGACTTCTAGTTTCAGCAAACGTTTACAAATAATAAGATCTCATCTTTTCTTACAATGAAATGATATTCAATTAGATTCATATTCTGTGGTTTCTTTATCCATTCATCACTGAATAAATACTTAAGTTGTTACCATATTTTGGTTATTGTGAACAGTACTACAAAATACATGAGAATGTACATATGCATTGATAAACGGATCCCATTATCAATATTAATAGATGCATAGTTGTAGCTCACATTGGTTTTAATATGCATTTTTCCAATGGGTTGTGATGCTGATCTGTTTGAAAGGAGGAGTGGACCAGGTCATAGCAAAGGCAGTAGCCTAGAACTCCATTCGAGTCTCCCATGTCAGTAGCACCAGTCCAACCACCTGTGTTATTTTCACTACTTTCCTAGGAATATTAGCATGGAACTGGATCACAAGAGACACAGTCGGGACTTGAAGCAACACTTACGCAGGTTGCCAATCAGGTGTCATGTTAAGCAATGCTGACCTCTTAACATAATTCCAAATATATTTTACCTAATCATACATATCGTGTGAGGCTCAAATATATTATTCACTTGCAAATTTTTACATATTTATTTTTTTATGTGAAAGAGAGGAAGGAGGAAATAAAAGAGAAGAGAAGAGCAGAGAAAGCACAGATTTCCGTCTGCTTTTCCACTTCAATAGTTAGGGCTAGCTAAGGAACCCTGCAGCCATGTGGGAGACCTGGAGGAGGATCCTGGCTTCTGGATTCAGATTGGCTTGGCTCTGGCCATTGTGGCCATTTGACCAATGAGCAAGTAAGGGGAAGAACTCCTCCTCTATGTCTCCCCTTTTCTGTAAATCTGCCTTTTCAATAAAAATAATCTTTTAAACATTTGCTACAATATAAAAACTATTCTGGTCTGAGGCCAGAGTCTGGAACTTAATCTGGGCTTCCTACATGGGCAGCAGTTACCCAAGTATTGACTCCTACAGAATTAAAAAGGAGATAGATTGAAAGTAGAGGAATCAGTATGCTGAGATGGGATGTATACAACTACAGCGGGTTAGGCTGAGTGTTTGCTCTTGTTTATTTTCTTGTTAAGTTGTGAGGGTTCTTTATGTTTTATAGATACAAGTTAAGCTACATGATTTAAAATTCTGAACCTTATATTTTTATTCTTTGAATTTTCACATAGTATTTTTTTTTCTTAAAAACGATTTATCTAAAAGGCAGTGTGACAGAGACAGACCAGAATTCTTCTATCTTCTAGTTTACTGCCCAAATGGTCATAACAGATAGACATACCGGCCTGAAAATAGGGGCAGTGAATTCCATATTGTTCTCCAACATGGGTGGCAGAAGCCCAAATATCCAAAGGTCTTCTTCTGCCATCACAGGTCATTAGTATGTAGCTAGATTACAGGAAGAGCTGGGATGCAAACCAGTAGCACTCTGGATGCCAGTCTTGTGCACAGCAGTATAAACTGCAGTGTCCCAACTCTGGACACACAAAGCAGATCTTTTAAAAATTAAGGATAACTGTGATCAGCTAATTTCTTTAATAACAGCAGAGTAGGTACACTGAAGTAAATAAGCAAATAAAAGACTCCCAATTCCAGTGCATACAATAGCTTGAAAATTTAGACCTTGGATATTTTTTATTCATACATTCTCATAAACATGTGATTTTATAAAACTTCATTTCAAATCAAAGGTTCAGAACTTGACTTTTTTTTCTCATTGAAAATTTGAAATTATATGCTCCTTCAATATGTTCTAAGACTTAAAATCAGAAAGTAACAGAATGACAGCATCATGTCAATAGCTCTTGGCAAGAGCTGCCTGACATGACTTTCATTAGTCACTTCACATCATGGGGCACTTGAAGTGTAGAAATTATTTTTAGTTTTGGTTAACTTAAAACCATTATTTTATTGAGTCATTACAATTTAAAAAAAATAGTTACTTGAAATGCAGAGTTACAGGGAAGAAGAGGCAGAGAGAGGAAGACCACTTTGATCTCTTAGTCAAGGCACTGAATGGCCACAACTGCTGGGTTTAGGCAGGCCAAACAGGAGCTTGGAACTTCATCTGGGCTTCCCAAACAGGTGGCAAGAGCTCAAGTACCCCACTCTTTCCTTAGGTATATTAGTAGGCAGGTAGATTGGAAGCAGAACAGCTGCATTAGACAGACTCAGCACTCCAACAAGGGATGCCAGCATTACAAAGCAGTGTTTTAGCCAACTACATGGCAATGTTGGCCTCAACAGAAACTTTTTAAAATATGTATTTTTAAATATTTGTTTGCTTTTATTACTCAGGCAGATTTTACAGAGAGAATGAAAGACAAAGAGAGGTAGATCTTCCACCTGCTGGTTCATTGCCTAAATGCATGTGGTGGCTGGACTTGTACTGGTCCAAAACTAGGAGCCAGGAGTTTCTTCTGGGTGTCCCATGTGGATGCAGGCACTTTAGCATGCAGCTGGATTGGAAGTAGAGCAGCTGGGACTAAAACTGGCACCCATATGGGAAGCCAGCACCACAGTTGGAGGTCCAGTCTTCCACATTGCTGCACTGGCTCCAGAAACTTTTAACATATGTGTTGCAACTTTGGTTTTGGATTCTACTTTTTCAACTATAAATCTAAATATTCATAAAGAATAAAAGTTTAGTATCTGAATTAAGATGTGCATTACACACATGCTGGCTTTCAAAGACAATGTCTAAAGAGTTTAAATTAGCACATTATTATTATTGTTTATATTAATCATGGGTTTAAATGGGTATACACTGACTATGTGGTTAAATATGTTGTTAAATACTTAATTTTTAAATGAATATTTACATGTGTGACTATTTTGAATAGAAAACACTCCTTTAGGGTGTTGTATTATGTGTCAAAATACATTCAGTGTCTTGCCTAAGGATGTCAATAATTTACCATCATTTTAATTAATTTATTTTGTTTGAAAATGTTTTCCCATCTTTAAAATATTCTTCTCTTAAATTTACAAAATTTAAGCTTTTAAAATTTATTTTAAAATCATGATACTCCATCTGCTTGTTCACTCCTCCAATGGCTGCACAATTCCAGCAAAGCTCAAGCAAGCTGAAGCACCAAGCTATATCACCAAGTTAAAGCAAGAAGCCCAGAGTTACTCCAGGTCTTCCATCTAGGTGGCAGGGGCCTACACACATGGGCCATCTTTGACTGCTTTCCTGAGTATATTAGCAGGGCACTGCATAGGAGGTACAGCATGTGGGACAAGAACTGGTGTCTATGTGAAATGTCAGTGCATTGAAAATGGTTGCTTAATTTACTAATCCCAATCTCAGTCCCAATGAGGATTTTAATCTGCAGAATATACCTGGGCATGCCTTTTTCTCTAGACTTCAGCAGAGAAAGATAGTCTTAACGATATTACAAGTTACCAGTCATAACTTTCATATCTAGGGCTTTTTATATTTATAGACAAATGCTCTAGCAAGGAAAGTGTTGTGATAATGGAGAATAAGGCTTGAGATGGATATTCCAGATCTAGCTGCTTTAAGTGTTGTTATGAGGCTCTATCTCCCGATTCTCTCAATTTCACAAAGTTTACCAACATTTCCGATTACACCAGGGATTCAATTCATGATTTACTTCTGAATAAAAAAGATTGGCTTCACTCTCATGACTATTTACTGCCTCGTACTTCTTAATTAAAAAATAATTCATAGTATCCCAATCTTTCACCTTCCTTTTTTCCCATTATTATTATACAGTAAAGTGAACATGCAAAGTTCCCACTTGAATGTATAATAACTGTAATGGAGACTATGATATCCAGATGTGAACATACAATGCAGTATGCATCTCTACTTCTAAATTAAAGGTGGATTCCCAATAAAACTGTTAAATATATATGTTGACAGTAGGATGCTATTTGTATTCACAATGTTAGGATACACTTAAATAGCAGAATAATGGACTTATGACTGCTTATGAAGAACTGTGCTACAGTAATAATGTAGGGGAAATTAGAGAGGGATTTTGGGTAGAGGGTAAGTGAAATCTCAGAGCCTATGGAATTGTATCATAAAAAAATAAAATAAAAAAGAAGTTCCCACTTGTACAAATATTTTCCCTATGTTAGCTTAATGAAGTTTGCATACATGTATATAATCTATAATTTAATACATATGTATTTATCATTTTACTTAGTGATATGGCTATTAAAGTTAATATCTGTTCAAATTATTAACATAAAACAACATTAATCTCAATTTAATAGTATAATACAAATTACATTTTCAAAAATGTGTTTTAAGCAGAGGATACAATTATGGTTACCACAGCCTGAATCAGGGTAGGTGGGATGGAGAGAGAATGAGTGATGGATGCAAGGATGTAACTGGATGGGAGGAGTAACTTCTCATGCCTGTACCACAGAATGGTTAGCATGGTTGATAACAATAAATCAAATATTTCAAACTAGCTCATTGAATACATTTGAATGTTCCCAATTAAAAGAACTGATTGTTTCTGAAGTGAGAGTTAGTGAACTACCCTGATTTGATCATTACATATTGCATATGTGTATATTTAAGTGTCATGTTGTATCCCACAACATCAATGTTAAATTATTTCAAGAATTTTTAATACCTTAGTATGTCTGTACTTTTATTTATTTATTTTTCCAGAAAACTAATGAATGGTAAAAATACCTTAGGGTTAGTAAATATAACATTTGTGAAATGATATATCATACATATATTTTTCTGTCATAATGGGCAATTATTTTAAACTTTAATTTTGATAATAAATTACTAGTTCATTTGATTTTATAATTAAGTTTATATTATAATTAGTTTGCAGACCATGTCTTCACAAAAGTCAAACTTCCAAAACTATTTTATATCTTGGATTATTTTTAGCTTGTAATTTTCTGAAGTAACCTAATTTATGAGCTCTAACTGGCCTTATCTCTCCCACAGTCCAGCCAGAATGAGAAGTAAATACATACTTACAATATAGAGGACATATCACGGAAAGCACAAAGACAGTTATTAAGCTACTTCACTGTATTATTGACTTCTTGAGTCATTACATCTTAAACCTGTTGAGAAGAGAAAAACAAAGAAATGAGTTAGGAAAGGGTGATAAATAGATGTACTGGACAGGTACTTAAATAATCAAGTGGAAGAAGTTAAAATCATAATCTTAAAGAAATAGATCTTTTATGTGTATGATTATATAGTTTATATATAAATTCATAATTTCAATTTTTGATAAATATTTTTGAATCATTTAAGGCATTTTATATACAACCAAGGAATATTAGTAAACAAGAATAAATGATAGAACAGAAATTCTAGGGTAGTGAATATGTATTAATAAGTATATTAACACCTACTTATATGTATTTTATAATGTGTTTTTTGCTCATAATTCACTTACAGAATAAATTGTGTGTATAGCACAAGCAACCAAACAAAAATTGAACGAAGTTACTAAATCATCCAAATATTTATGAGTACCTGCCTACTTGGCAAAATAAAGTTCAAATAATTAGATGATTTGTCTAAATGTTGCTTATTCCATGTTAATGTTTGTCAGACAGCAAACATGATTAGTATAAATGGAGGCAAATATTTTAAAATTTATTGAATTATTTATATCATAATGAATATGGATTAGATTTCACATAAAGTAGGAAATTGATCATCCCAATTAAAAACAAGTATCTTTAAATAATTTAATAAAACAAAGGTTTGCTCGTCTCTTTCAGATAGTCCCATAGCTGTATTATATGGATTTATTTGCTATGAAAATGTAGGTTTATCATAGGATATATCCAGTCATCTGCCCAAATTTAGAAGTCGCCAGAAGTGCTTGTAAGGTTTACTGTCCTTACTAGACACACAGATGCCCACACATACACACGGTACATTCATAAACAATTTGTTCCAATTTTATGACCAAACACCAAAATTTGTTTTTCTCTCTGAAATCACTGCATTTCACAAATTAAGTCTCTCTCTCTCTCTCTCTTTTTTTTTTTTTGGTGGATTTATACATGACTTCTTTTAATTGTTACTTTCCCATCATTTATAAAACTCATAATTTATACTTTTTATTGGTTCAGATACATTTAAGATAATATAAACCTGGAGAAAAAAATAAATGCATATGCCTTGTCTTTGACTCAAATACCATTAGTTATTTGTTTTTCAAGTCACATGGGTGTCTGGGGCTTAATGATTAAAACCATAAACTGCGGCATCCCAGGATCTGCATTAGCAGGAAGTAGCATGTGCAGATTGAGGCAGGTATCAAACCCAAGCCCTTAGATATGAGATTCAGACAGCTTAACTGATAGCCAAACACCTTCTCCTGATAAAGATCACATCAGAGATCTGTGCAGAGCAGAAGGCAGAGCCTGGAAGCAGTGGCAGTAGAGGAATGACAGCAGCTGTTAAGTTTGGTGACAGGGACAAAGGCAAGAAACTTGGCATTTTGATAGCCAGAGACATAGTCAGAATTTGAAGAAACATATGAGTATAAAACCAGATCAATTATTTTCATTAACTCTGTAGTAACTGCGTTTTGAAATATCATCTTGATGTAGGTTAATTTGAGTAATTGAAATTAGCCACTTTTGTAGATGTTAGTAAAATTCAGCAAAGTGAAAGATGTAGAGACAGTAATTTTGTACAACTATTTCCAATTATTGTTGAAGCAATTGATTAATGATAGTTTGTAATACAAATGAGTATATTTTGTATAAATAAAAACAGAAAAATAGCCAATGCAGTAATTATAAATAAAGTTTCTAAGATAAACAATGTGATTAGAAACACTTCAGATACATCAAATCTGAATTCCAATAATAAGCACAAGTTCCTTAACTCAACCCTGCTAGATGTGATTAAGGGGATATAGAATTTTGAACAAATAATGGCAATTACTTTATGTCACTGATGGTAATAAATGAGATTTGCTGCCAGGAAAGGTCATGGAGGCAATTTCTGTGGCTGCACTTTAAACACAATTTTATGACTTCAAATGACTAGGCTGGGTCTTTAAATCCTTTTAAATTCAAGATATATTTTTGACATGACTTCTATATAACAGAGAGCTGATAGGTTCTAGGGTTGTAAGGGTTTTAAATGCATTTGCTTTCTCCTTGAAAGGTTCACACTCAAGAGGAGGAATGAGGAGAAAGAGAAATAAAGCATTTTGTACAAAATGTCTGACTGGGAGTGCAAATATAACTGCATTTCATTTTACTTGGTGGAAGGTTAATAGAAAATAGACTGCAGAAAGTAAATATACTGGTTGGTACAGCCTCAAGAAGGGAAAGCAGGGTAGGAATAACTTTGGGAATAAAAAAGTAATCTAACTTTAGTGCATCTGAGTTATAGGGTGTATTTTCTTTTTTATTTATTTATTTACTTATTTATTTAGCTTATTTATTTATCTCCTGGAGAAGGAGGGAGAAACCAAGAATGCTCCTATATCACCAGTTTACTTCCTTAAAAGTCTGCAAAGGCTGGGCTTGGTAAGGCTCAATCTGGGAAATGGGAGTTTCATCCAGACCTCTCATTGCTAACAGAGACCTAAGCACTTGAGCTGTCAAGTCTCATTTCTAGGATTACATTAGCAAGGACCGAGACTGAAGAGTCAGAATGCAGGTGTTGGAATCAACCTTGCTCTCAGAATTGGCTATCTTCGTTGGTGTTTTAACTTTAGGCCAAGCGTTTCATACAAGTGGAGAGTACAGTGAGGAGCATGAAGGAGGAGAAGTGCAGACCCAGTGCTGGAAAAGCCCTTTGCCTCTTGCCCTGTGCTTGTTAAGCTTCAATTTCAAAACTTGCAAAAGCAATCTCTACAAGTAGAAAAATCTCAATATATACAATATATACATAGTTTTAAAAAACACATGTGTATATATGTGTATAGATATATATGTATCAAGCATATACATGCTCTTCAAATGATACTAAGCACTTTATGAGGTAGCATTAGTCAAGTTTTAGAGATAAACAATACAAAACACAGAATTAAGCACTTTTCCAAGGTCATTCGGCTTGTAAGTAGTGTAAATGGATGGGAACTCAGTTACTTTGATCTACTCCATGGCTCCGCTTTGATTCCTAAATATCTGCCTCATGGGACCAACAAGGTTTGCCATCAAGTGCTCCTTTTGCATAATCCCTCCCATAAGCAGAAAAGACACTTAATTCTTTTAGTGTTCAAGCAAATTGGTTTGTCTTTTATATTAAACAAAATGAATCTAAGAATCCAGACCTGAAAAGGACAAAGTTGGATGCAAAGCAAAGGGATAGGAATGAGGAATAAATGAAAATTATAGATTGCTTCACTCTGGAAAATTTTGGGGGCTGGGAACTTTAAAGATCACCTCACTTAGTCTGTATCTGCTGTACCTGAAAATAATAGCAACTATGGCAGAAGTGTGAGTGGCTTCTTCCTAAATCTTCTGGTTTATCGTCATTATCTGGAGTTTTCATAGATTGGGTTTTCCTTTTTCTCTGTTCCTTTAATTTAGCTTGTTTGGATACCTTGTTCTAAGTAAACAGAACTCTGGGGGATAGCGTTGAGGGTCCTGGAGAAAGCTTGCCTTCAAGTAGACTTATTTATTTGTTGCATTGTTGCAAAACACAGGAATTAGGGTTCTATAGGACCACTGGCAAACATCACTGTCTAGAGGACTTACAATAAGTGTAATTCTGTTTGTAAAAAAAAAAGTCAGATATATGTATTTCATACTCTCTTTGGGTGAAGAAAGGTATATTTTATTCTGTTAAAATCTGTATGGCCCACACGGTAGCCTAGTGGCTAAAACCCTCACCTTGCTTGTGTGGGGATCCCACATGGGCACTAGTTCTAATCCCAACAGCCCTGATTGGGACCCTACATCCACGTGAGAGTCACTAAAGAGGTTCCTGACCTGGCTTCGGATAGTCTCAGCTCCAGCCATTGCGACCATTTGGAAAGTGAACCAGCACATGGAAGCTCTTCCTCTCTGTCTCTCTTCTGTTTATATCTGCCTTCCCAATTAAAAAAAAAAAAAAAAAAAAAAAAAACAACCCTTTTGGGCAAACTCATGAGCATCTACTTCTGGTGCATAGAGCAATATTGGATACCCTGCTGCAGATGCTTCCATTTACTCAAATATTTGAGAAAACAAAATGAACTCTAAAAGGAGATTATATCACATATAAAATACACAATGCACATATGTTTTAAAGGATTTATCTATTTAGTCAAAAATATATTAAATCCCAACCAATGGTAAATGCTGCTCTGGCTAATGTAATTGAACCAGTCTTTCGTGCACATTTGATTGTCTTATACTTCATATGCAAAGAAAATATCATTCTGATGTTGCAGTGTGAAAACAATCGTCAAAAGGGATGCAGAGTATCAATTCTGGTTTAGAAAACAATGAATGTTTTTATTTTTACATTTCACTCAGATATCAATTTAAAAGTGGTTTGATTTTTTCTTTCAGTTGAATCGAAATGGTTAAGCACTCAAGCCTTCAGCTCTGTAACTCTGAAGGGGTGTTGGAGAACCAATCCAATTAATGATAAACCCTGACAGTTGATGTAACAGACTTAGGATTAACAGTTCAGTTAGCAGCCTGAGAGCTTATAAAGAACAGGAAAGGGTTTAGTTCTAGTTACTGCTCCAACGACAGGTTAAGTTCTTGCTTATTCAGATAGTGTTTTGATTCCCAAAACTGTTCTAAGACCTTCTCCAGAAGAAGCATCTGGACATGGGAGATAGGAAGTAAGGTTAAGATGAAGACTATTAACATTTCTATCCACCATCATTCATGCTGATTTAGAGTGAGATAACTCCTGGAACCAGGGAAATCTGGTGATACTCCTACATTTTTATATTTTCTTTTTTGTCTCTATTTGTACTGGAACATGCTCTTTTTAAAAAAATACCCAATGCTAAAAGAGTGCAATCAGATTGACCCAGTAGCTGAGACAAAGGGATTTTAGTTTGTTTTGATAATCTATTGTTATATACTTGACATCCTCCTGCCCTCTGTTCCCCTATCTTTTGGAAGAATTGGGGAAAAAAAACTGAGAAAGAAAAAGGGGTTGAACAGAAATCTGTTATTTCTCTCGGGTTCACTGGCATTTAGAAGCTCCAAGGATCATCTCTGCAACCTTTGGCTGAGCTCCAAGAATGCTGGGGGCAGTTGAAAGTGGTTCAAGTTTTCCTTCTTCTCTTGACCTTTGGACAACCTCCTCTAGAAGTTAGCAATCATTGAACAGGTCCTGGTGGTGTACTGTCAACCTGAGGATGTCAGCCCTAAGAGGTTGGGGTTCATTGGTCTGCTCTCTTAAATACTGGATTCTTAAAGTCTGATATAAGGATCATCTGGGTGACTTTTAAAAACAGATTCATAATATGTATTACCTGAGATGCAGATAAATGGACATAGTGTTTAAAATTTCCATATCTAAAAATATCCTTATGAACCAGAGGATTTTGTTGTAGATATTTGGAGAGCATGATGTAAAAAATTACAGATGAGCTCCTCAGTTGAAATAAAGGGAATCTAGAAACATGCATAATTTGAGCTTTTGCTAAATTTGCCAGGTCTAAAATTAGTTGCATAAAAGAAATGTTTCATTATGAATTTTAAATATAAAACATGAATTATACCTTTTTTGATGAAACTCTTGAAAAATCTAAGCACTAAAATTTCACATGGCATTTTATTTTGCAAATAAAAATGCTAATTAAGGGGTCCAGTGTAGTGACCTAGCAACTAAAGTCCTTGCCTTGAACTCACTGGGATCCCATATGGGCGCTGGTTCTAATCTTGGCAGCTCCACTTTCCATGCAGCTCCCTGCTTGTGGCCTGGGAAAGCAGTTGAAGACAACCCAAAGCCTTGGGACCCTGCACCCGTGTAGGAGACCTGGAGGAAGTGCTTGGCTCCTGGCTTCGGATCGGCACAGCATCGGCCATTGTGGTCATTTGGGGAGTGAACCATCGGATGGAAGATCTTTCTCTCTGTCTCTCCTCCTCTATATATACCTGACTTTGCAATAAAAATAAACAAATCTTTAAAAAAAAAGAGGAAGAAGATGGTGTCTGAAAAATTACATCTGTATCTATGCAGATGCAATTTATCCTGACTGAACTTGAAATCATCTTAAATAATGCTGTTTCATATATTTCTAAAATGGTCTACCTCCTCCGCTTCCACCCACTCCAGTGTTTAAGACGTTCTTAGCTTCCCCAGCTGAAGCTGCAAGAAAATCGGTCGTATATGTGTCTCTTCGTGACTTGCATTTTCCAACAGCTAAAGTTTTAGTTGTAAATGAGCGAACCTAGGACCTGACCTCTCTTGGCCCTCTTCACGCCAACCTTTTTCAGATCCTCAAAGTATTTTCCCATCTCATTATGAAATCTCTTTTGGCTTACATGTCATATCTACTGTTCTAATATAGTCAGACGTGTGAAAAAGAGATAATCTTAAACTACCCTTTTTTTGATATAGCGGTAAGATGTTTTCCCTTCAAATATTACATACAAGAGGAAAGCACACTATTGCTGTGCTGTTTGACATAGACATTGAACCTGACTATATCTATATCTATAGCTACATCTTAAGATTTAACTCTGCTGATTTTCAAATTCAATGACTCATAAGCAATTACCAGCAAAGTTAGCAACTTAGGGCCATTTACATATACAAATGTTAATTAAAGATGACTGTGTTTACCAAAGTGTGTCTGAAAAGTGGACCCATGGCCTATGTGAGGCAGCTTTAAAGAGAGAAAATTTACAGTAGTTCTATAAATACTTTTACCAACTTCTATATATACTATTAAGAATTTATCTGCCTCTTTTGAGCTGGCATGCGTTTGGACAGCTGGGGGCAGCTTAACCACAGAGGCAGGGAAGCCCAGCAAGACCCCGGGCTTCCCTGGCCTGGGTCTTTTTAAGCTGGCATGTGTGCAGGCAGCTGAGCAGCTTAGCTCTGGAGGTGAGGAAACCTGGGGCTATGGCCTGGGCACTACTGACACCTGGGAGAGCCCGCAGGCTGCCTGGCATTGTGTTCTGGAGGTTTGGAGGTGTGGCCTCACTGGGGATCTGCAGGACAGCCTGGAAAGGGGGTGTATGTGCAGGTACTGAAGGCTCACATCCAGGTGATGAATGACTTCTAAGAAACTTCCACTGACAAGGTCACTGAATTTGCAGATAAGCAAGGGGTCTGAGATCGAATAGTTTAGAAGCTGGAATTGGAGGACTTTTAATGCTCAGACTGAAGCACCAGCAGCTGAGTTGGGTGACTTAACATCAACCAACCCCAATACTACTCACTGTGCACATGAAACCTAAGGCTAGGGACCTACCTGGCAGGGCTAGATCATAATATCTGCCAGTGAAAGTCATAACAGGGGATGGGTAATGTTAAGCTGGGGCAGTACACTAACCAGCACAGGAGAGAATCAGGTCTGGGAGCAGAATCTTTGTGGGGGTATGTGGGCCCACCCCTGTGGAACTGCAATTTCTATTAGTTTACTTAAGAGCTGGGGGTAGTGATAGGCTGAGAAAGGCATGACCATGGAACCCTCCAACACTTATGGATACTGGGGTTGGGTACAGACCAGGCTTGTTCAGGCTGCAGCACCCACAGGTACATCCAAGAATAGGGTGTGGGGCAGGCCAGGCCACAACATCCACCAGCACATGCACACACCAGGAACCATGACAGAGAGGGTAGTCTATGCTGGGTAGGGGCCTAGCATTTAATAGCATGACCTGGAACTGGAGGGAGGTGGATCAGGCAGAGCCAGACCAACCTTAGTTCGCTAGCAATTACATGAACCAGGCCGGAATGTGGGTCATACCAGGCTAGGATATAAAACCTATCTGTTTGCAAGAGTCAGGGATGATAGCAGTCTGGGCAAGGCCAGAATGCAGCACCCATCAATGAACATTGGGACAGGAAACAAATCTGATTTTGGAGCTATGAAGACAACCAGGCTGGGTTATGGTTCCCCCTTGTGAATGTGAGGACCAAAGTGGGGCAACATTCTGGGCTGAAAATGGCTGCAGTGTCTTGGCAATTGGTGTAGACAGGGCCTGGGGAACACTAGACTTGGCTTGACTCTGACACCCACTGGTGCTCCTGAGAGCCAGGGTGGGTACAGAAAAGGTTGGACTAGGACTGGGGTTCTGCTGAATCATGTGAGAGCTGTGTCGGGTGTGGACCAGTTGTAGCTGGGCTGTAGAACCTAAAGTAGGATCCAGAATGGACGTGAGCTGGTTGGACAAGGCAACTGTTACTTCCATGATAGGAGGTGGACTAAGTCAACCTGGGCCAAAGACCCACCGGTATGTATGAGATTTGTCACTAGAAAGAGACCTGATAAATGAGATTGGGGAACTCCTTTGCCAGGCTGCAGCCATGCAGGTAAGTGTTAGAACCAGGGTGGGAGCAACCCAGACCAGGTCTGGTTACAGTACTCACCAGCATATGTTTTTGTCAGGTCTGGGGATGGGCCTGGCAGGGCCACTTCATACCACCCACTAACAGATCTGAGAACCAGGATGTAGTGCAGCCTGGCTGGGAATTAGGGCCAGCACTAAGGGCTAATGGGCCTGGTTGGGCAGCAACACCTACCAACATGAGCTGAAACTAGGGGCAGACTGGGCAAGGCCAGGTTACAGCAATCAATTGCAAATGCTGAGGTGAGATGGGCAATGCCAGACTGGGTGGAAGCACCCACCAGCACACGTTAGTCCCAGGGAGAGGGTGATGCAATCCCAGTAGTGGAGATGTGGGGACTCCACTGCTAAACCACTACTCCTGCTGGTGGGCGTGAGAGTTAGGACTGGAGGCAGACCAGTCCATTCAGGGCTGCACCATCAGTTGGCCTGCATGTGAACTAGATTATGGGGAGAGCAAGGCTTGGCTAACCAACTAAATCCACTGCTGAGGCATGAGCCAGAGTAAGGGCATACTGATTGGGCTTTGCGGCAGCATCAACTGGCAGGTACTGGGACTGTGGGCAAGTCCCATCAAGCTAGACTGCAGAACCACCTGGAGAGGACAAGATCCAAGTATGGATCGGGTCTAGTAGGGAAACTGGGCACTTCTCTTATGGACTTTAGTTCCCACTGGTGAGCATGAGAACCAGGACTTGGGGAGGGCCTGGCTAGACAAGAGGAGACATCCACTGGTGAGAGTGAGGGCAGCAGGCTTGAGTTTGGGTTGAGTTAGGCTTCAATGCCCAATGATGTGTACAAGAGCTGAATGGGATGACGAACAGACCAGAGCAGGCAGGCACATGTACTAGGCCTGGGGGGCTAGTCCAGTGGGGAGTCTGGGGGTTACTCTCTCTGGGCTGCAGTTCTAATGGTGTATGTAAGTGCCAAGTGTGTGGTAGGCTGTGTTGGGCTGCGCCATAGCACCCACTGTTTTGCATAAGGAACAGAGCTGGAGACAGATCTAACCCAGCAATTGCAATAAGCAGTATGTATAGGCTGATATGGGTGACAAAATGAGCCAGATCCAGTGTTGGCGGGCACACAGAGTTTTCAGGTCTGGGATCACCTCAGATGAGATTTCTTTGAGGGTAAATCCCAGCTGAACTGCTGGATTCAGAACTCCATGAGGATAGTGGCAGCGGAGTACATGTGTCTGAACAAAGCCTCTTCCATTGTTGAAGATGGTGCAGTGGATAGCATTCCCAGATTCAAGTGGAGGACTTTGCAGTCCACTGGAGCCTGTGATGGAAGTCTGGGACCATAGGAGGAACAGAACAAATTGGTCAACTACTCTAGCCAAGCTGAACATCAAATTTCCCGGTGAATGGAGACTCTTGGGTAGACTGTGACAGCCAATGCACCTTGGAAGCATTTCCTCATCCTTGGATCCATGAGATATACAGCATGTCAGAACTATTTTTGTTTTTAAGATTTATTTATCATTTTAGAAAGTCAGATTTACACAGAGAAGGAGAGACAGAGAAGAAGCTCTTCTGTTCACTGATTCACTTCCCACGTGGCAGCAATGGCCAAAACTGAGCTGATCCAAAACTGGGAGCAAGGAGTCTTGCATGTGGTTCAGGGTCCCAAGTATTTGGGCCATCCTCAACTGCTTTTCCAGGCCACAGCAGGGAGCTGCATTGGAAGTAGGGCTGCAGGGACATGAACTAGTGCCCATTTTGGATCTGGCGAGTGGAAGATGAGGACGTTAGCTGCTAGGTTACTATGCCAGGTCCATCAGAGCTATTGAAACCACTAGAAATGAACTCTGAGAACATACTCCCTATTGGGGACCTTTGGATGACATTGGGTGGCCGTTCTGCATGCCTGGTTACTGAGAGGGTTAGAAGGCTGTGATTTCTCCCCTTGTCTTCCCTCTCCCACCAGATAAAGGAAGAAGATAAGAAGTGTGTGGAAAATGTGGTTTCATCTGCTTTCCCCTAGTCCTCGACACATCCTACTCTAATCAACTGTGCAAACATAATTAAAAAAAATTTAAAAATCTTTTCAGCATAGAGTTGGAAACACCTAGTTACTATCTTAAGAAATTTTAAACATACACACACATTCCCACATACCCCTTAATGATGTCAAATGAATATTGCAATAGTGATTTATTATTCAAATATATATTTACATACAAAAAGTTTCTATTCATTGTAGACCAAAAGGACTTGAGCTCCTAGAGGCCAGGAATAAAATTAGAATCTATAATTTTAAAAATGAATATTTAATTAACTGTACATTTTTTGTTCTTAATTGTTTTGCATTTTCTGCTAAAATTATTCTTGAATTTCTTTCAGTCAAACAGGACGTACAACATATGCATATACAGTCACCCATTTCCTTGCATAAATTGGGAAAGATTAATCAGACATTCATGAAATTATGATTGTTGTGAATGTAAGAATATTCAGGTTAAAAGTTGGATTTGGGTGGGGCAGGCATTTGACTCAGTGGTGAAGTTACCAGCTCTACATTTAGAGCACACAGATCTAGTGTGAGATACTCTACTGCTGACAGAACTAGACATTGATGCACATTCTGGTGAGGCAACAGATGATGCCCCAGAACTTTAAACCCTGCAACCCATGTAGGGGACAGAGTTCTGGCCTCCTGGCTCCATCTTTGTTCAGTGATGGCAACTGCAGGTATTTAAAGAGTAAACCAGTAGTTGCCGAATCTATTTATCTATTGCTACCTCTTTTTGTATCTACCTTTCCAATAGAGCATTGTGTAAATAAATTATTCAATTTTAAAAATGAAGTGACAATTAAATGATCAGATTGTAGTATTTAATTAATCCCAAAGTTCATATTTGGTTAGAACTGTATGCAGTGTTTATTCCTCTTGACTTCAATTTTCACTCAAGAACACTGAAGTTTTAATACATCTTTCCCTTTGTTTCAAGCCCATTTCTCAAACCCAAGATCATTTCACAAAAAGTGACAGTTTTTATATCTACTATATTTTTATCAGTGATAATTTTCTAAAATACTGATACTCAGCTTTACTTCTTTTCCAGTGTCAAATTGTTCAGCAGTTCTTATCACTGAGGAGCTAAAGTCTAGACACCAAACATGAGGAATGGAGGATCTTTAAACGTGAAGTCCCTTCCTTACTTCAGGCTTAGGACAATGCTAGATACTTTGCTCATTTTAAAAAGTGTTTGTAGAATGAGGGGAGGAAAGAAATCTCCCATTCATGATACACTCCCCAAATGGTCAGAGAGGGCCGGAGATGAACCAGGCTAAAGTAAGAATGAGGAACCTTATCTGGATCTCCCACACAGGTAACAGAGGATATCTTCTGCTGTATTCCCAGGAGTATTTTGGACTTGAACCAGCAAACAATGTAAATTGCTAGCATTACAGGTAGCAGCTTAACTTATTATGCCATAATGCTAGCCCTTTTTGCTCATATTTTAACTTTGCCCATTTTCTGCTTTAAAAATTGGAAAACTTGGAGCAGGGATTAATTCTTGTGGTTACACTGCCATGTCCCACATTTGAATGCTTGGATTTGTTTCCTGGCTTAGGCTCCTGACTTCAGCTTCTTATTAATTTGTATCTGAGAAGCTGCAAAGATGGTTCAAGTATTTGGGTTCCTGAGACCCAAAAGGAAGACATGTATTAAATATGAATTAAATTTTTTTCTAGGTTGTTGTGAACCTCAGTTCATTTAGTTAATCCATAATTAGTTAATTCCCCCAAATTAAAAGTTTTGGGAGATTCAATCAGAAAAGGAGATCCTTTCTATTCCCTTCAGTCCCCCTCTCTGAGCTGTTTATCTCCCTCAAGAAACAGTGAATATCTACTAACCATGTAATAAAAATTCAGTTCTCACCAAATTCTTAAAATTTCATTTTTTACTCTTTATATTCCATCATGTATATCATATTGATATCATAGTATTTCCCTTTTATTAGTTTCTACTACAATGAGTTTATATTCTGTTGCTCTATTAGATTATATGAATGAAGACATCAACTATATATTATTTATTCTGTATATCAGACCATAGTATCATGAACACAGTATTTTTATATCAATATTTTTAAATGTTTCCAATTCAAATTATTTCTTTACAGAAATTTTGAATAATAAGGAACAAACATGGGGCCAGCTATTCCTCTGCCTAGTAGTGACAATATACAATATGGGCACCAATGCATATCCTGATGGTCCACTTCAATCTAGTAATCTGCTTATGGCCTAGGGCAGTGTCAGAGGACAGTTCAACCCTTGAGACCTGTCACCATGGGAGACTCAGAAGAATATCCCGGCTCCTAGCTTTGGATTACCTCAGCTCTGGCCCTTGCAGCCATTTGGGGTGTGAACCAGGGCATGGAAAATCTCTTTTTATGTCTATGCTCTCTGTAAAATCTGCCATTCAATTTTAAAAAATAAATTTATAAAAGAAATAACAAACCAACATTAATCAGTGTGCTCATTCTCCCAGTTTTTTCAAGGATGATACTTTCCATGCAAAAATAAATGTATAAAGATGAGTAAGTAGCAAACCAAATTTCCTTTTATATTTCATTGGTATAAATTGATACAATTTCCATTCACCTACAGCATTTGGAGAACAAACTAACAAGTAAAAAAAGATTTGTCAGTATTCCATTGACATTTCTGGTTCAGACTAAATAAAAAATCTCAAGGGCTACAGTTCAGTTAATACAGATTGCTCATAGTGGACAAGGTCATTTTGTTCTCTTTCTATTGCATTTTTCAATGTGCAGTAGAAACTAATTACTCAACATGTGTGCAGGAACACTGGATACTTAATCATGATGCCCTCCTGATAGAAATTTGACTTTGCAGAGAATTGATTCATATCTGGCCATCTACAGGCTGACATATCTTATATGATACCTTATACTCTAGTACATGAAGAAGTTTATTAGCATTAGGTATAGTTAGGAACATTGATTTGTTGTATTTCATTATTTAACATGTTTTTAAAGATGGCATTCCAAGTATTAAGTTTATGAATGGAAACACTGACAAAAGTTTTCTCCGAAAAGTGTTAATGAAATGTTATTTCTGACATTTGAAAAAGAAATACAAAAGGTGCAATAAAAAGGAATAAAACAGGAATAACCACAATAACATGTACAGTTTTACCGTTAAGGGATGAAATTATCTTTCTGTTATAAAACTGAGTCATACATTCCATATGTACATGAAACTAAAATAGTAGGAGTGTTCTAAGTGAGACACAAAGAGATGAACTGATTCTTCAATTTCCCTAAGTTGTTCTGAACCATTTTTGGTGATCAGCTCCTTACAGTGAATTCAGAGAAAACTGACCTCCACATCCTAAGGTCAAAATAAGATAATGTGTCTACTCATTACTCATCAATCTGATGAGTATTTATTGAATAATTCTTCTGCACAAGGCTACAATAAGGTAGAGATAAAGGAAGAACAAGCTCATTCTCCCTGGACATCAACAGTAGCTGGAGAGACAGCTGCAAAATGAAGTGAAGATACATTGCAGTAAGAACTGTAACAGACACTTGCAACAGTTATTGAAATACAAAGATATATAAACAACTGAATTTCAGTGAGAGAGAATATTCAGGCTTCATCTGAATCAAGTGGATTTCCACATTGTTCTTGAAATTACTCCTAGGATATTCTTGTTCTTGAGATGAATACACAAGGATTTTTTCAGAAAATTTTGTATGAATATAAGCTTAGTTTTTATTTCAGTTCTCTATGAACCTTTTGAATTACACTTACATGTGGAAAGTAAGACGTATGATCAATTCTTAGTGGATAGGCATTTTGTATCAACCAATTATAGGTTATGATTTACTATCAAACTGCAGAAGGTTTCTGATTTCCATTACTTAATCCTTTTCCATGTCATTTTAAAGATTAATTATTTTACAATCAATTAGGCATACTTAACAAATTTGAGGAAGATTCTAACTGAGCAGCTCTATCTACCATGTCATGCAATTTATGAGAAACCTCAGACTGTAACAGTGGACAGAAACTGGTGAAAGGATTAATAGTAAAAATGTGGCAATAGATTTGATAGCCAACCAAGGAAGCAGAGAAATGAACGAACCAGCTCGTTAGACTTTCAAACAGAAAGAATCTAGAGTTTGAGCTAAAAGAAACATTATTGTGTGCTATATATGATAGAAATAAAAGTTGTCCAGAATGCTAATGTAATCTTGAACAATATAAAAAGAACTATATATTCAGAGAAGGAAGAAAAGCAATAGCCTGGCTCTCATCAATACATTAACTATCAGGGACAGGTGATCCAGAAGTTATAAGATTTGAAAATTGTGCTTCACAATGAAGAGTTCACAAGATAGAAATGTTTAGAGAAAGAGAAGCATGAAGGAGCAATAACAGGCATCTAAAACAATCATTCATTTCATTAATTTGTTCAATTTACAAGATTTTTTTGATAAGTATTAGTATGTTAGACACTGTTCAAAGCACATGATAAATTAGACAAATCATCTGCTACTGAGGTTTTGTCACATAAGTACAGAGATCCATATCGTGGGAACATTGAAGGTCTGTGTTCCTCTAGAAAAATCATGAATATTTGAGTATTGTCTAATAGAAGACTTCTTGGATTCACTCACAGAAACACAATGATGAAATATGCAATTTCAATAATGTATGTAGGATATTATGTTAGGAAAAAACGTGAACTTACATTTCTCCTGTTCTACAAAAAAGAAGCAGAGCTCTATCAAATTGCATGTCATTTCCTTGGATCCCTTGCCTTCAGAGGCTTCATTTCTGGTAGTGGAGGAGGCAAGGGTGGCTTAAAATACCATTATAGAATACTTCATGTATTAGAAAATTTCCTCATGTATTAGGAAATCAAGGTATGTTGTACCTAAAAGATTTTGCTTTTTTAAAATTTTATTGTATATAAGTTTGCAATGTTCTTTGAAAGCGAGTCTCCCTTTTCACCTTCTTTATAAAACTACATTGCTAAAAGATGTCTTAGCCAGTTATATCTCCCACAGATCTTTACTAATTAAGCCACTCTTTCATGGCTTGCGTCCTAGTTTCTCCTTTCCTCCCTGAGCCTTAGCTACAGAAGAATATAAAAACCCTCAATTAAAATCAATAAACTGACAGCTTGATCAGACATCCTGTCTTGCTGTCCATTCTTCGTGTCTCTTGTCCCCCATTCTCTCCTAGGTTGGTTGCAACCCCCGTTGACTGTCCTGCTGGACGGGACACCAAGAAACATTTAAAAAGTGAAGAAATATACCATGCACCCAGGTGGGCAGAGTCAATATCATCAAAATGTCCATATTACCAAAAGCAATATACAAATTCAACATGATTCCAATCAAAATATGAAGAACATTCTTCACAAACCTGGAAAAAATGATCTAAAAGTTCATCTGGAAACACGAAAGAACACAAACAGCCACTCCAGTTATGGCCATGTAATTCCATGAGCAGCCCTTGAATTCTGCAGATAGAATGTCATTACTAAAATTGTCTTCACAGTACACCTCCAAGACTGCGAGTAAAATTAAGCCTCCTCTCTTTAACAATAGTCTGTTTTAGGTATTTTCTTGAGGAAATGAAAAGCTTACTCTGTATTCACAGAAACTCACTTATCTCTGTGAGCCTCACTTTTATATTCACCATCAGGTGGTAAAATTTATATTTGTTCAGTACCTATTAAGTTTCAGACACTCCACTAGAAATTAAACATAGTGCTGTGAACACATGAAATAAAAATTCCTGTCCACAAGAAGTTTATATTGGAAGGCTCCACCTTTTAGCTTCATCATTGTATTAACTTTCCACCCCTTAATGTTACATACTAGCAGTTGGGTTGGAACAGCTGAAGACTCAGAGGACATTAAAACCATATCTGAATCACAGCACTGCTATTTCTCTCACTGTCTTTTTCTCGTTCTTTATTTCTTTAACTATCTAAAAGCATATTGCATAAATCAGGCCATTTCTCAGCTGAATATTGTAGAATAAATGTCCTATGGAAAAAGCCATTCTGCTACATGATCACAGGCCATTATTATGTTTCAACAAGGTAGTAACAATTATATAATATATGAGATGGAGTCCATAGTTAATTTTTTCAGTTGTGTCCAGCATGTATTTATGGCATATTTATTTATTTATGCAGGATATAATCAAGGTTCATCAGTTGCCTTTGGCTGTTTGGCTCTGTAATATAATTTGATCTAGAATTTCGTCTCACGAAATTTTGAGGCTGTTTGACACTTCTCACAAAATTCATTTAGTTAATTAAGTTTCTAAATATTTCAAATTATGTTGCTGAGGTATTTTATAATTAAACTCAGGTAAACACTTATAAAAAAATAAACATAATATTTTACATTTTATATTAAATCATATAAAAAAACTACATTTTTTTTCAATTGATGAAGTTACATACCATAATTTGGTTAGATGGCATGTCCAACAATGTGAATGTGAATTTTCTCCTTTAAATTAATAAATAATCTACAGAGCGATAGTTTGAAATCATGTGAAGAGCTTCTTCTAACCAAAGACAAAGAGAAGTAATACAGATGGTAAGGAATATGGTGTTCCAACCATATGGAGTGGAATTTTTTCATAACGTATAAGACACTAAGGAAAATATTCAGAGAGCAAAATCAGTCTTTGAAGATTGAGCAAGCAACATTTTGCTGGATTCACAAGTAACATGCACCAGTACAGCTCACATCAAAAAAAACCAACATGCTTTATTAAGTTAGCATATAATGGTCCACAAAAGTATTCATGCCCATCTAAATACCTACAAAGGTAGATATTTAAAACCCAGTTTTACAGAAAGGACAGACTTAAGAGTTGATCTTTACATACAAACACATTTTTTGACTCCTTTCTGATTTTTGTCTTAAAACAGCACATGTCCCCTTGTGAGTTCCACAGGAGGCATAGACATTAACCAGAAGTGACAGGCTACACACTTCTGAATTGCAGGACTTTATTCCTTGTGGCAGAAAAGTCCTGAGATCATCACGTTTGTTTTAATCCCTGAGTGCAAAGAGTTTGTTTCAATGCAATGACTAGAAAGATAAGGCAAATTAGGGAAAATATGAATTTAGAAAACACACAAGTTTTTGACAGATAATGAGTTACTTATTTAGTTTAAGGATTAGAAAAAATCAAGATCTCTGTGGTCAAAACTGGACTCTCGAAATCAAGAAAAAAATGGATTCCTGTTTCGTACTCATTTATAAAAGTATAATCATATAGATCATATTTCTAATTATGAAAAATACAATTATATAATTGACAGAGACAAATATCAGAGTACAGCTGCACAGTGCCTGGCACAATGACCTAGCAGCTAAAGTCCTCGCCTTGAAGGCACCAGGTTCTAATCCAGGCAGTCCCGCTTCCCATCCAGCTCCTTACTAGCGACCTGGGAAAGCAGTAGAGGATGGCCCAAAGCATGGGAACTCTGCGCCTGTGTGGGAGACCAGGAGGAAGCTCCAGGTTCCTGGCTTTGGATTGGCTCAGCTCTAGCCATTGTAGCCTCTTGTGGAGTGAATCACTGGACAGAAGCTCTTCCTCTCTGCTTCTCCTCCTTTCTGTGTATCTGACTTTGCAATAAAAATAAATAAATCTGTTTTTTTTTTTAAGCTGCTAAGGCAACAAGGTAATTGACTGATTACAGCAAAATCAAAGATTTTCCGTGAAGAAGAAAGTTGATAAAGGATAAGAAATTGGGGGAAATAATTGTTATGTATAAAACTGACAGCCAATTCATATTTGTAGTAGGAAAAAGGAGCTCGAGTTTTGCAGAAACTAAAGGAAATGAAAACCACATAGTTAGCAAATATGTAGTGACAAATGAAAATGGAATATTGGACATGAAAATTGCATAAAAATTTGCAAATACACAGTATGGACAAGGAAGTAGTGGAGACTAAATGCTGTTTGGAGTCCAGTAGGGCAGTATTGACTGTGCAGCCTGTAATTCTGAGGATCATAATACTTCTAGCCATGTTGCTTTTCATTGTTACTGTAACATACTATTAATAATGCCTTTTTCATTCTGAAAATTATTTTAGTGGGTATTATAATTTATGTGATTACCCTGCTGATGAATCAGCAATTCTAAATCTGAATTTCCTGAAGTTCTCACACAGATCCACAAGAGGAAATTGACGAATATATACATAGCAATGTTTAAGCTAGTTAGGAACTGGAGGCAAACTGTGTTTTTTTCTCTAGGGCAATGACTAATACCTAATGGTGCGAGATATCACAAAGTAAGTCGAAATAAGAAACAACAAAATACATATATACTTGTATTTATATTCATATATATGTATTTATGTACACAGATTCATATAATAGAAGACTGTTAATGTATTAGTGTATTGGAAACTCTCCTTTTATTTCTGAGGTACTTTACTGTGATTCAGAACACCCAAGGTTTTTTTTTTTTCTCCAATACCTTATGACTACTCTACCAGGGTTTGGCAAACCTAGCTGGTTTTTTTATTTATTGTTGGTTTCATGTTAAAAGACATGAAAAGCCATGAAAAAGATGTTAGAAGACTGAAAGCTCATTGTTTGTAACTGTTTAATGTTTTCACACTCACAAAATTTCTATAAATTGATAAAAAAAAAACTCACATACAAAACATAGTATGTTGTAGAAAGATACATACACAGTCAGGGATGTATGTGTATGAAACATTTAAGTTAGATTAATATCTATGACTAGTAGAAAAGTTCCAACGACTATTATTAGTGAGAAGTTAGCAGATTGAACACCATCATGTACAAAGTCTGAGAATGCAGCACTCAATATCTGAGTCTTCAAAACAACTTACAGGGATGATAGGTCAAAATCCCAGCAACTGGAAATATGATTATAATTTTTATACTTCCTCTCTAGCTAGTCACCTCTGTCCAATTTCTGTGTAACACATGTGCAAATCTATGTCTAATTTTCAAACAGTATAAAACAATCTGTTGTAATTGTGTGTGCCATAAAATTAATTTTGCTATATTCTTTTCACTTTAAGGTAAACCAAAGAGGTGTTGATTTTATAAGCTAAGGGACAAATATTGGAAATTTAGATAGATACGCAGATAGAGAGAATTTTCTTAAGATTTATTTTTCTTAGAAAGCCAGATCAGATTTCTGGAGAGAAGCAGAAACAGAGAAAGATTTCATCTGCTGGTTCACTCCCAAATGGCCGCAATGGCCAGAACTGAGCCCATCTGAAGCCAGGACCTTCTTCCAGGTCTCCCACGCTGATGACATGAACTGGTGTCCATGTAGTATCCCTCAGCTGGCAATGTGTGTTTTCAGCTAATTGAATCATTGTGCCAGGTCGATAGATATCTTTTTAATAAACAAGGTTGGTTAGGATCAAAATTTAAAGTGGAAAATTTTTTGGCCATTTTTGGCTTTAGTATTTTTTTTATATAATCCAAAACCCCTTTTTTAGTCAGGAAGATAAATCTATAGCTTTAAGAAATACATAACACTTATGAAATACACCATATGGTCCTTCCAGGAAATTCGGAACTTTCTTCTCTTTTTGACTGACTTTTTTGGAAAATTCACCCAAATTTATTTTAGCAAATGACAGGAAATGAAGATATGATCCTCCATACAGTCTGACAGCATCATTAGCAGTTCAGCTTCTCTCTCTCTCTCTCTCTCTCTTTCCCTCTTTAATGTTCAAGGCTACTAAGCATTAATTTTTCAAACACAGCACCACCTGCAATTCTAAAAATTTTGGACAAATTCTAATTTCTACCATTATGGCATATTAGGGAATCAGACCAAAAAGCAAAGAAAAATCTCTTGATTAACAGAATGAAGAACATATTATAGATAGAAGCAATCCAACACAAAAATTAAGGCAGGGTATAAATTAGGTAAAACATCCCTAGAGAGTATCAGAAAGCTTTATTAATATACACTAAAATAGTCCAAATAAGATGTCATATTTATATTTTTAAAAAATCATTTATTTATTTAAAAAGCAGAGTGACAAAGATAGGCATCTTCTATTTGCTGATAGTCGTCCAGATGGTATAACAGTCAGGTCAAGGCCAGGCTGAAGCCAGGACCCACACCAGAAAAGTTTCCAACAGAAGCATCAGCTGACATAAACTCCCTATACAAGCATCAATGACAATATAAAGATGTATTTGCAGAGTTCAGTTTGGTTTTCATAAGCAGATAGCTAGTGAGCACCTGAATGGGCTTATGTATTTATTTTAAATACAGAGAGATTCTATCCACTAGTTCATTCTCAAAATGCTTGCAGTCAGGGTTGGCCTAGGACAAGGCCAAGATCTGGGACCTTGTTCCGGGTTTGCCACCTGATTGACAGAGAACCAAGGAATTGAGTTATTACCTGCTGGCCCACTGTGTGTACATTCTTTAAACCTGGAATCAGAAGAAGAACTAGAACTCCAATCCAGATTTAATGATTCAGGAGCTAGTTAATACTGTGCCAAACACCTCCCACCCCTGGAATAACTAGTTTAAAACCAGATGCACATATGTGTGGAAAAGTAATATACTGCACTGCTATTATTGAGAATGGATGGGTTACTTAGGAAATGATTCTGAGAAATATTGTTCAAAACTAAGGGAAATAAAGTCCCTATAAATGATGTTCACAGAAATTATTTGAAGGAGTATTAAATATTAAAAAAAAGTAATGGGCCTGGCACAATAGACTAATGGCAAAAAGCCTTGCCTTGCATGCACCAATATCCCAAATAGGTGCCATTTCATGTACTAGCTGCTCCACTTCCCTTCCAGCTCCCTGCTTGCAGCCTGAGGAAGCAGTAAAAGACAGTCCAAGGTCTTGGGACCCTGCGCCCATGTGCGAGACCCAGAAGAAGCTCCTGGCTTTGGATCAGCTCAGCTCCGGTTGTGGTGACCATTTACACAGTGAACTAGCAGATACAAGACTTTTCTACCTCTCCTTCTCTCTGTGAATCTGACATTCCAATGGAAAAAAAATAGAATCTTAAGAAAAACTCGAAATATTTTACAAAATTACTTACTTTACTTAAAAGAAAGAGAAAACACAAGGTAAGATCTTTCATCTACTGGTTCACTACCAATATGGACATAATGGTCAGAACTGGGCTGGTCCAAAGCCAGGAGCTGCTTCCAGGTCTTCCACATGTGTAAAACCGCCCAAGTATTTGAGCCATCTTCTGCTGCCTTCCCAGGCTGTAAGGAGGGAACTGGAAAGGAAAAGGAGCAGCTGAGACAGGAACTGGTGTCCTATATGGGATGGCAGTACCAAAGCTTAAGGAATAGCGTGCTACACCACCATACTGGCCACACAGTATTGAATATTTTAACGTGAAAGGCTAAACTTTAGGAACACTAGAAGATGACATAGGAAGATACTATTGCATTTCATGGCTTGACAATTTCTTTTTAAAAGGTTCAAAAAAAGGGCCTGGCAGGATGGTGCAGTGGTTAAGGACCTCACCTTGTCTTGAGTGCCCGGGATCCCATATGGGCGCCGGTTCTAATCCTGGCAGCCCCGCTTCCCATCCAGCTCCCTGCCTGTGGCCCGGGAAAGCAGTAGAGGACGGCCAAAGCTTTGGGACCCTGCACCCCCGTGTGGGAGACCTGAAAGAGGCTCCTGGCTTCGGATCAGCATAGCATCGGCCATTGTGCTCACTTGGGGAGTGAATATTCGGACAGAAGATCTTCCTCTCTCTCCTCTCTGTATATCCACCTTTCCAATAAAAATCAAATAAATCTTAAAAAAAAAAGTTTCAAAAAGTCTAAATCAAAAGGAAACTTCCAACAATATTTACTCAAAGTGAATCATAAAATAAGTAAGAACAGATGAGCTGAGCTGGATGAAAATATCAAAAATTGTATGTTGGTCAAAAATAGCATTGAGAGTACAGATTTTTACAAATCAATAATTATAAGACAGATAAAAAACTTGAATGAAGAAATACTTTCTTTGAAAGTATTTGAAATCAAATGATTTCAAAGTGAAGGAACCTAAGTAGTTATAAAAATAAGAAAAGAAATGCAATTTGGATATTTAGGAGCAGGAGAGATGCCTTTTATAGCAACAATGCTATTCATCCACTGACAACAGGAGTACAAATCAGCATCAACATTTAACTGACTTAAGCGACTGCATTGAAACATTTGGAAATGTCAACTCTTACGAGTCTCTACACAGGATGTATACTTGGAGATATTCTATCTCATTTTCACTACAGACTGTCATAGAAATGTTTGGAACACAGTGGTCTCAATCCAGAATGACAACAATAAAATATCGAGGAAAACATGAAAGTCACCAAAATATTCACTCAAATAAAAGATCATTTGAATAAATCAAATAAACTATAATACCTCTGTTAAAATACATTGCTCAACCCAATATTCATCTCCAAATTATACCATTTCTGTGGGCTTTTTTCAGCAAAACCCCTCATATCAGGAAAAATCAATATATCAGGAATCTCCAGGCCAATCTGATGGGTCAGTGGCTAAATCCTCGCCTTGCATGTGCCCATATCCCATATGGGCACCAGTTCATGTTTATGCTGCTCCACTTCCCATCCAGCTCCTGCCTGTGGCTTGGACAAAGCAGCAGAGAATGGACTATAAGGCTTGGGATCCTGCACCCACATGAGCTACATAAAGGAGACTCCTGGCACCCTGCTTCAGATGAGTTCGGCTCTGGCCATGTGGCGGCCACTTGGGGAGTGGACCAGTGGATGGAAAAATCTTTGTTTCTCCCCTCTGTAAGTTTTCCTTCTAATCAAAATGAAGAAATCTTTTAAAAAATTATTTCTTTAGAATACATAATTATATCTTTTATGACTATGAATGTATATAGCAGTCACGAAAATTTATCATGCCTAAAAAGCAACTCAGGCATACCATATCTAATTCCATTCTGCTTTGTCTTCATTTCTAAGCTGATATCTTCATCCTTGTCTTGAGAAAATCTGTGAAGTCATCATTCTCATATGCCATCCATCACCATGTTGTTCTGTCTTTAAAAGTCATCTGGAGGCTTGGCACATATCAGCATGACTCTGCCAACATCCTAATTTAAACACTTAATTTAAACGTCAGCTTTTCTTTCTGGGTTACTGGAATAGCTTTACAAATAGGTCTTCTGACTCCCTGGGCCTCATACTTTACTATTTATTTTAAAGAAATCAACTTGAGCAGAAGTTTAACAAAAGTCAAATTATATTTCTTCTGTGCTTAAATTCCCCTGTGGCTTTCTATGCTTCAGGTTTATAGTCTAGATTCTGGCCAAAACTCATGGAGCCTTAAACACAAAGGTTCTGCTATTTTTGTGTTAACTGTTTTTAGAATGAATGTCTTTTGACTCCTGTGCTATTCTCTAAATATATCTCAGGAATTGTGTACTTGTTATTTTTCCACCTATCGTACAGATACCTGGAAAACTCACATTCTTAATTCTGTCGGGGCATTTTTCAAATGTCACCTTATCATTGTGGCGATAATACTGTACATCTTGTTCTCCACACTGCTGCTTCCCTTTTGTCCTATTTTGTTTTTGTGAGGCCTGCCCCTATTTGATAAATGTTTTATATTTACTTTTGTGTTTACTTATTCTCTGCCTCTCTAGAGAATGTAAAATTGAAGAGATTTAAAAATTTGTGTTCTGGGCCTGGCGGTGTGGCCTAGTGGCTAAAGTCCTCACCTTAAATGCGCCAGGATCCCGGCAGCTCCACTTCCCTGCTTGTGGCCTGGGAAAGCAATCAAGGGACTGCCCAAAGCCTTGGGACCCTGCACCCATGTGGGAGACAGGGAAGAATCTACTGGCTCCTGGCTTTGGATCGGCACAGTACCGGCCATTGCGCTCACTTGGGGAGTGAATCATTGGACGGAATATCTTCCTTTCTGTCTCTCCTCCTCTCTGTATATCTGACTTTCCAATAAATAAATAAATCTTTATAAAAAAAATTTGTGTTTACCACTATATATGTATTTCCCATAGACTGAACAAATAATAGGTGCCTAACAAATACATGTTAGATGCTTTTAATGAATTTCATGAACTTTACAACAGCATGAAAGCTAACGGAAATGTTAAATTAAATGAATCATGGAAGTTGCAAGAAACAAAAGTTACTCAAACTACAGCCACTTAAATAAGTAGACATTAAAACAATTTCCTAAGGCTAAATTGTAAAGCCACATGAACTAAATCCTCACCACAGCACAAACAGGTCTCACAAACAACATATTGAGACAAAGAAGCGAACTGCAGAAGAGCATGTAACATGTAACTATTGAGAAAAGTTAAAAATCAATAAATATTACATATGGTCTTTTTTTAAAGAGCAAAATTATGAGGATTCTGTATAGGAAATGAGAAGCAATTTAGACAGCTAGAACACAGGAAGGATCTTAAAGTATAAGCACTATTTTGCTTATGGAAGTGGTGCTCACTAAAAACAATTTCTTTTAAAATTTGTTTTTGTCTTTTAAGTTATTTATTATTTGATGATATAGTTCCATAGGCTCTGGGATTTTCCTTTACTCCTTCCAAACCCCCTCCCTTCATTATTATTATTATTACAATAGTAGTCCTTCATAAACAGTATAAGTCCATGATTCAGTTAATTAAGTGTATCCTCACGTTGTAGGTATGGACAATGGCAGAGAGTCCAACATGCTATTATCAAGATATATTTAACAGTTTTAGTCCCTCTTTGATTTGGAAATAGACTTGTATACTGCATTGTATCTTCACATCTGGATTTGATAATCTCTATTAGACAGTTATACATTCATTTAATGAAAAGCCATACAATCAAAGTAACAACAAGAATAAAAATAGAAAAATTACAACAACATCAACAACATGAAGTTAAATAATATGCTACGGAGTGACCGATATGTTGCTGAAGAAATAAAAAAACAAGTTTAAAAAAAAACCTTCCTGAAGCAAATGATGTTACTGTGTGGCCTATGCCTCAGTGCAGAAATGAATAAGAAAAAAAGTTTTTGAAAGGATGGAAATAAAAATAAAAATATCATACCCCTGAGAGATAACAAAAACAAAATTGAAACGTGTATTAATTTTGTATTTTGCATGAAGGTTGCCTTTTATCAGAGAACATGTGGTATTTGTCCTTTTGGAATTGACTTATTTCACTGGGCATAATGGTCTCTAGCTGGGGCCAACTAGGTGCAAATGGCAGAATTTTATTCTTTTTAATGGCTGAGTAGTATTCCACAGAGTAAATGTACTGCAGTTTCTTTAACCACTCCTCTTTGGATGGACATCTGGGTTGTTTCCATGTGCTTGTCATTGTAGATTGTGCTGCTGCATATCTACGATTATAGATCCCCTTCTCATGTGCAGATCCCATTTCCTGTGAGTAGATTCCCAGATGTAGAATGGCTAGATCGTATAGCACATGCATTTTCAGTTCTCTTAGCATTCTCTATGCTAACTTCTGTAGTGGCTGTGTTAGCCTACACTCCCAGCAACAGTGAAGGAGAGTGCCTTTTCCCCCACATCCTCGGTAGCAGGTGTTGTTGGTAGAGTCCTAAATGTAGGGCAATCTCACTGGAATTATATGGAATCATAATGTGGTTTTTACTTGTATTTCCCTGATAGTTAAGGAGCCTGAGCATTTTTTTCATATGTCTATTAACCATTTGAATTTGTTTTGAAAAATATTTCTATATGTTGCATCTGCATTCATACCTGTTGTCCACGGATATCAACACAAAATGAATACAAATATTGGAGTTTGACCAATTTTTTTTAGTAATGCAATAGAATAATCAGATTTATTGCATGTTTTGGTGTTGGTACTAAGATTTCAGGATCATTAGCCTTGAATTAAAAAGTGATATTGAGAAGGAACTCTAAAATTTTGGTTTGAAAAATCAGGGTGTATGTTGCAGCTGAAACATGTTTACTGGCATAAAAAGATTTCTGGCCATGAGCAGTCATATTTGAGGTGTACAATAGAGTTGCCCAAGAAAATAGTAAGCTGCTAACTGAGTGTATGATTTCTGAGGGTGGGGAACAAATCAAGACTAGTAACAAACCTTAAAGAGTAAGAAAATACAGAAGCTATTCTATCAAACTCGATGTAAGTGCTTGAAAAAACACAGTGAATCAAACATAAGCAAGTGTATTGTCAAGGCTGGTTTTTCCAAACACTACAACTGAACTATCTACTTCCATTTTAATAGTTATCAAAACATTTACATACCTTGATTTGTTCAATCATTACACCCCACTTTTTATCTCCAATAATTTATTTCATATTTACTTTTAAACAGAGTATAAAATATCTAATAAATAGGCAAACAGATTGTTGTGATGTTTGCTTTTGTTATACTTTACTCACTCATTCTTCAATAAATTGCTCTTAGCATGGAAAATATACCTTGAGGTTTTATTTTATGGACCTCAAAGGCCTTATAAAAAGTCTAACAAAATTAGTCCTAAATTTTAAATGTTTTAAAGAAGTTATTTATAGCTCCGCTTATATATCCTCATAAATGACTACATTTAAAGTAATACCACATTTTTTTCCTGGCTTCTGTTTTAGAAAGACAATTAAGCTTTATTTGTGACAATTGCTGAGAATAAATCACAACAACATGCAAACATAAAACGTTAAATTTTCTTCAATAAATGTGTGATTCATCATGGTATGCTTGATTACAATTCTGAGCAAAATTGAGAGTCGTGTGTGTGTGTGTGTGTGTCTGTGTACATATATAAATGAATTTGTGTGCTTTTTAGAAAATACTTAATGGTCTTAATTTACTTCACAAGTAGAAGCAATAATCTTTGCAGATATGCTGCTATAAAGGCAAGAGTACACCTTTTTGTGAAAATAGTTCTTATTTTTCCATTTTTATCAGAAACCATTTTTGTCTTCCCAAAAGTGAGCCTTTGCTTTTCAAAGTTCTTCCAATTTAGCAAAAAATTCATTTCAAAAAAATTGAAATATATTGTTGTCATGTCAGTGTACTTCCATAACTAACTTATTTTGTAGTATAATTTTCCATGCTTTAAAAGGGTTACTATGCAAAAGTTTTAAATTCTGGCTACTATTAGGCTGCTTGCTTTGAATGAGGCCATGTTTTTTTCAGGAGAGTTTTTTTTTTTTTGCTTATTTTCCTTAGAAATATTTTGTTTATGTACATTAGAAGGAAAACTGATGATATTACATATGGAAGCAAATAGAGCAATATTTCTTTAAAATTTGCATATTGACCTAATGTACATATTTTCCTTGTTAACATCATTAATTAACTGTAAAGGCACAAAATATTTTTAATTACACAGAGAATGGAAAACAATTGTGAAATGTGTAGTTTCAGAAGATGCCAGTAAATCAACAGAAGCACAGGAAATGCCTTAGCTTTAGGAAAAGAAATTAATGTAAGCCTTCATCTAAATGCCTAGACAGAAGCAGAGTAAAACGGCATCACGGCCATGATTCCTTTGGAAATCTCAGTACTTGGAGGTACTGAGGAGTGTGGAAACTTGAAACTAATCAAAGTGGAGGGTCGGTTAGACAACGTGTGGATCTAGGGTTTTGTATTCAATTCACAGTGGCTCTGAACAGGATGCCTCTACATAACAGTGAAGGAAATAAGGGTATAAGCACAGGGTTAATGTCCGAATACAATGCTGGGATACTTGCATCCCACAACTTGCATCAGACGGGTATGTCTCCAAAGAAAGAGACCGAGTAGTAACTTTTTCAGAAACTGAAAGGTTGAAGTTGGAGGACAGACAGAATTAGGAAGGTAAATGCTGATCTCTCCCTTTGAGAAAAGCAACTCATTCTTTATTCACTCTACATAAAAATATCTAATGAATTTCAGCTGTATAAAAAAAAACACAGATTTATTTGCACCTTCAAATGTGAATGTGCAACTAAGGACCACAGAACATTTGCTTAAGGTTATATGGTGAAAGAAAAATGTGAAATCAAGTTCAATGGGAAAGAAGTCATAACTGTAAACGTATGTCAACTATCTTGCCTTTTAAAAAGAGAAGTGCTGAAACCTTTATATCTTGTTGGTATGGATGCCAGTTACTATAGCATTAAGGGCAACATGATGAAGCTTTTCACAGAAACTGAACAAAGGGGCAGGCATTTGTTGTAACAACTAAGATCCCTTTTGGAACTCCACACATCACAGTTCAGAAGGCCTGTGTAGGAATTCCACTCCACTCCCAATTCTAGCTTCCTGCCCTTTCACATACAAGGGAGGCAGCAGGTGATGGTTCAAGTAATCGGTTCACTGACTCTCGTCACAGAATTAGGATGGACTGAAGTTGGTCTCATAAATGCCGTCTCCAAAATATATTTTTCTTATATTTTTCCACAATTATTCTTGCAGGTGTGCTTCAGAAAATGAACAAAGAGAAAGCCAAGAAGAAAAAAGGGATTCAGGAGTAGGAATCTAGCTATTGCATGAGCCACTAGGCATCTCCAGGATGACAGCTACTCTCCACTTCTAGAGAATATTAGGTAAGCTGGGAAAAGGGCAGAAAGCTCCAGGGGGAAAGTTTACATGGCAAAATGGAAAGTTATAGATTATCTGTTTTTTTGCATTTTAATGATAAAAAACATCTGAAAGGTTTGATGTGTTGTAGAAAAATTAGGAATAATTACATAGAAAAATGTCAATTATTTTAAGAAGAAAATATTAACCACAAGAATGATACAAAGCTGTCTTAGGAAGAAAGACAGAAATTTAGGCCAGGAACAAGTGTCTACATAACAATATTATTATAACAATTATTGCTTTAACTTTCTGATATTCCTACTTCAGTTAAAAAGGGTATGTGTGGGGTGGTGGTAGTTGTACAAATTTTGTTCTAATCTTCCATAACAGTCAAAACCAAATTCAATCAATCCTAGCTGAAATCATGATAATGTAAGAAAATTGTACCAGAATAACTTATGTATTTTTGAGTATTGTGTGCTTTTGGTAAAAATCTAGAGGAAGACAAGGTCTGGGAAGAAAGCTGAAGTTTTCCAATAGTTTTCACACTTTTAGTGGTTTTAAGGTATGTAGGCACATTGCTTTGCTATGAATCTTACAAGTTGACGCAATAATGTAGATAGTAATCAGTAAACTTATAAATTCCTTACTACACTGTAATTAGTTACATAAAATGATAAATTAACACTAAAGTATCACAGCTTGTGAAATAAAGTTAATTATTTTCTTTTGGTGATACATCTAAGACTTTTACAACTACTACTGGAAATGCTTCAATTGCCTCAGGGAAAGGAATAATATAAACATAAAATAATGTTACATCACTCCTAGTCTAAATTTTCATTTTACTGGAAATTATTTCTCTTTCTGCATATCAAGCAGTAGAATATATGGACAACATTTGAAATTACGTGTTTTATAATTAGGTGAATGTCAAGTACAGATTTAACTCTAGCTGTTCCATTTTTAAAAGAGAATCCTGCTTCATCAGATCTATTCCATATAGTTAAATAATACATAAATTATTTTAGTGGGCCTAAGACAAATGATGCAGAAAACTCAAAAAGCATGTTGGTGTTTGTCATCATAGATGAAGGAGAGCTGAAATTTATACTCTTCAAGTAGCACTAAATACTTCAGAAAGCATTTTAAAACATTCTGCTAACTTCCAAATTATCAGCAAAAAAAAGTTTATCAAATGAATCACCTATACTTGACGCTTTTTAAAGATATCTTAATAATGCTTTAGGACATGTCCTCTTTTCAGCACTTACTATAAAATAATCTTCCTGCATTTCCCAAAATTGCAACATCAATTCATGAAATGACATACCATTTGGTGTAGAAATTGCAAACAGGCAAACATGTTGTAGTGTTTACTGCTCCCAAGGAGAGATACTGAGAATCTAGGTTATTTCTGAATCTGGATTCCACCAAAGCACAGATTGCTTCAGACCATTTGCCCTGTAATTTTATTATTTGCAGATAATAGTAGGCTGGTAACACAGTTTGTGCAAGTATGCTTTCTGATATATTTTGAGCATTAAAAGAACAAACTTATTCTAATGACCAGCTACTTGGAGCTATATAATCATTGGAAAACATGTAGGATGAGAGAAATGTGATTCTCTTCCTTTCCTTCATATACATACTAATCTCTAGAATTCTGTATTATTATTTCATTGACCTACTATCAAATAAGTTGGGGAACCTCGGTTGACCTGAGATTCAAAGAATAAGTTAACTGATATTAATATTCAGCTGATGAAACCTAGACTAAGATTGGCAGCTTTAACATTCTAGAGGTTTAAAATAAGTATTCATCTCCACTGGGTTCATTTACCTATTTTATTGTAAGAATGCCCTAGTTTATACAAATTTTGACACATTCATTATCTTTTCAAAACATAATGAAGTGAATTGTTAGGAATTAAGACAATGGTATTATATATGACTACATATAGATATGGTAAATCTACTTCTGCAAGAATGAAAAGTAGCCCAAGCATATTAATTTGTAAGAAAAATGAGATTCATTTCTAAAGCACAGTTTCTCCATTTTTCTTCTGGGTGTTAAATATTAAATAGTGAAAAGTTAAAAATTGGAATTCTGTGGTTTCACAGATTTGCTGAGCATAAAACTCTGGTCAATAACTACATTTCTCATATATTTAAGCAAAATGTGCAGCCTTGATTTTTTTTCTTTCAGTTTTGATATTCTGAACATCACCAGCCTCAAAGTTTATCCTAACAACAGCCAACCTATGTTGTTTGTGATTTATGTGATGTGGTAACTTTTCGCTTGCTAGTGACTTCTGAATAAAGAAGAAATATGCATACTTGTGTGTGTGTGTGTGTGTGTGTGTGTGTGTGCAATATCTTAGTATCTGAAATAGTATGATGTATTGGTTACAGTTTTATAAGTTGGCATACTATTTGGTTTGAATAAAACAGTAAATTTTTGATGAAGACTTTTTTTTAAAAAAAGCACTTATTATAATGATGTTTTGAATGACATGGTTTTAAATTCCCTTGTAAAAAATAATACAGAGATTATTTTAAAAATTTCCTTTAGAATTATAAGAAATTTAGGCTTAAACAATTTAAAACATCAGAATCATGCCTAAGTTATTCTTTATTTTATATTCCTAAATATTTTTTGCCAGTTTGCTGTCTCATATGGTTAATTTTCTCTTTGTCACCTCTACTGTTCATTTGATTTTGTGAGCAAACATGAACTATTATTTAAAGCACAACATAGACTACCTCCATCTATTTTTTTATTATTATTGCGAAGTCAGAGATACAGAAAGGAGGAGAGACAGGAAGATTTTACGTCCAATGATTCACTCCCCAAGTGACCACAACAGTCAGTGCTGCACTGATCTGAAGCCAGCAACCAAGAACTTGCTCCAGGTCTCCCATATGGATGCAGGGTTCCAAGGCTTCGACTGCTTTCCCAGGGCACAAGCAGGGAGCTGAATGGGACCTGGGGCCGGCAGGATTAGAGCCAGCTCCCATATGGGATCCTGGAGAGTTCAAGGCGAGGACTTTAGCCACTAGGCCGTTGTGCTGGGTCCTACCTCTATCTATTATTTTGTGTTTCCATGATGTTTTTGATACGGTTCCCTGGGATTTCATCATTTCCATGTTTAAAATCTTTCTCTCACATTCTGTTTCCTTGGCAAAGTGCAAAATTTATTTTTTATTCTAAAATTGTGATACATTTCCAGGCATGCTCCCACTTGCCTTTCAAAGCTACTTCAAAATCAGGCTTGTAGTTATACTGAAACACTTGTCCTTACCGAAAAGTACATCTGTTTACATATATGTGTGTGTATATGAATATATCCATATAAATGATTCTGCATAAATACACATTTATCTAGAATTTCTCAGTGGAGAGATTTTTCTATTGTTTGTCTATGTTTTTCTCTTAGAAATGCACACTATGCAACACAGGTCAGCTAATCAACTAAGATATAACTGAGCACAAGTATGAATTAAGATGTGTTGAGGGAAAAATGGATACAAAGCTTTTAGCTAATCTTCTCTTTAGGTTAATGAAAATCTGTTAGTGATAATCTATGATTTTTGATAATTTACCCTCACCACTAAAAGACGGTGTGTTAAGACCCAGCAATTGGATAATACTCTGATAGAACAGTATTCAGGTGCTCTGAATCCGAAAAAGGTAGAATGAAGGCTTCTTTATTTGTTTATCATGTAGTGTCATTCTTAAATAGGTTTGGAAATAGAGTATTTATGTTTATATTAGTATAAATAAATTTTAACCTGCTTTTCTAGCTTACTAATGGCCAAGGGTTTGCTCACCATTGGATGGCCTGTGGGTATCACTGTTTTAAACAGGTAAATAGTTTACAAAATTTCCATCAAGCTTGGAACATGAAGCATGTTAAACCTGGAAAACACTGACCTTTTTACAGCAATTTAGAAACTGTGATGAATATAAACATCTATTGACGACCATAGGCTGTCAAATGATAGTATCTCACTTGAGGCTCAAGAAGCCTTGCTTGGTAGGGAGCATGCTGTGGACAGCAATCAGTATACTTGTTAGTATCATTACTCTTGTATTAAAATAATCGAGTATAATTTCCTCCTAGTGTTAGCTTTCCATTTAAATTTCTAGTTTGTTGATGTAATAGATCTGAATTTTAGTGTGAATTGATAAATCATTTCTATGAAAAAAAGAGGAATTAGAAGTTCCCAAGTGAAAAGAAGAAACAAATTGGAAGTAAGATCAATAAACTAACTTCCGAAGTTTTGTTCTTACTAGGGTTATTTCTTGGACTAAACACAAAAATCAATCAAAAATCTAAGTTAGAAAACTAAATAATGCATCAGTGACCCGAGTCTTTTAGCTGCATAAACCTCTGACAGGTAAAATGACAACATCCAAACCATATATTATCTAGGTAAGACAAAAAATACTTTTTGTACTGGAACAGTCATTTGATAAATGTATTCTGCTTTTTTGCAATGTTTACTTTTGATAAACGGTCAGACTTAGCCATGACTTTGCTTTGACATTTATCTCACAGTCAGCAGTCATTATCTTGTGAAAACAATCTATTCTTCCTGTTATCTTCCACCTCACAATTGTTATGTCTTCTCACTGAAAATTTCCTACATAGTTTGTAATTTATAGCATATATAGCCACATTTTCAAATGAAACATTTCAGAAATATAGCTTACAACTAATTTTCTTTTAAATAATCGACTTGCAGCAGTTCTGAGGCTGCTACCAACATTTATAACTTCCAAAGGTGAATGTTATGGAAAGAAAAGTAGTGTTGATAGTTTATTCATTTTTAAAGGCACATAATATATCTGAGGTGCAGACATTGCGAGATGTCCTCCAAATATCAGCAATGATTGAGGGTGAGAGAGGGTTGTGGGAGGTGGTGGACTGAGGCCACGAGCTTGGAATTCAGTCTAGGTCTCCTGTGTTGGGTGGCAGAATCTTATTACTTGAGCCAATGCCATTGCCATCAAGGGTCTGCACTGGTGGGAAGCTAAGGTAAAAAAGCTGGAGCAGGGAATAGACCCAGCTGCTCCAACATGAGATGTGGTTGCTTTAACTGATAGACTAAATGCCCACTCCCCTACTTCCATTTTCCATACTTGTCAGATGGGCCAACTGATCTTTATTCTGAATTTTCTGTTCTCTTCCAACTGCACCTGCATTTTAATTTCCTTGTAAAAGCAATAAATTGAGCCTAAGCCAACTACTTTTTAACTTTCCTCTCCAGTACTAAAAGAGTTTGATTACCTGAAAGCTCTGTAAAAACTTATCACAACACTAGTATAATTGTGACATGGTTGTAACTTGGATTATTATGTTAGTTCAGTCGTTTTGAAGAACCTAGGCGTTTTCTGCCTTTTGTGATTCTGCCTTAATGGCTTGGCTGGGGGCTGTGTGAACCTCACGCCTGATAGTCTACGTGACACCCGGCAGGACACCTGGCAGGTCACGTAGGCAGACCACTCCTCAGGAAGGAGGTACCTGGTGTTTGATAAGATTCACAGCCCAATAGCTTATCAATTTGTACTTTTTAAAAGTTGCTTGTTTCAAACCCACCAATAGAAGCCTGCTAAGTCATGACTGCATAATTAATAGCCTGAAATGTATAAGAACTGGGGGGCTTGGGCTCTCGGGGGCCTTTCCTTGGCTTCTGGCTTGCGCTTCTTTTGCCCTCCTTGTGGATCCTTGCAGCCTCTGCTGCGGCTGCCCCTCCCCCGCCCAGCCATGCTGGGCTGGGGGAGGTCGCTGGGTTACCTAGGCTAACCTGAATAAACCACCTTTTTGCCTCAGCACCGACTTCAGGCTTGATGATTATCTGGGGGTTTCAAAAACCGGCACAACAGTTTCACGGAATAAACTAGACTTTTCTAGTCTGTATGGAGATAATATAAGAGCACAACTCTGCATACTAGGTATACAATAGTACTCCTGTTTACTGTCACACAACAATGGCTTTGGCTCTGTTTTCCTTCAGTCTCTCAGAAAGGAGTCCTTTGGGAAAGTACCCCCAATAAAACAGAGGTGGCTAAGAGCCGAGTTTGCTGGTGACTAAATGTTTTGAGATAATTAGAGCCCAAAGGGAGAAGTCTACAATATAAGTAACAATAGAATGGCAGGACATCACTACAAAGATGAGCAAGAGTATAAGGCGTAGATTGACAGCTCTTTAATGAAGTAATCACAAAATCATAATGGAAGGCAGTGTAGCAACAATTGATATCAGAAGGATTGCAAAAGTCTGATTAATTTTAAGAAGCAATTTGTTCTTACATCTTATCAAACTCAGATACAGAATGAAGAGTAAAACAAGGTATAAAAATGTTTGCAAAAGTAAATCACAGGAAACTGAGTATGTTAAAGATACTAGGGAAGACATAATGATTTCTCAAACAATAATATACAATATGAATATTGGAATTTATCCATATTCAGATCTTCAGAAGTAGTTTATGAGCTTAAAGGAATAACAGTTAATAAACTCATTAGAGATGTGGCGTATCACTAGAATAACTAACAATTTCGAATATTTTAATGATGCTCTTATAGAGCAGACTAGTATTCATGCATTCTAACAGGTAAGTTTTAATACGAAACAGAAAAAGGCCCTATAGGTTCTCTCCTATTTTTGTAACTACATGGTAAGTACTGTGAATTAGTGAACTTCACTTTCAGCAATCATTAAATGTGAAAGAACTTTTAATGTGTGATTAAATGCCTATGTATTTAGCCATTTATAATGTTTCAGCAAAAACTACCCAAAACAAACCAAAATGGCAACATTTATACCTTTTCTTAATCTCTGTCTCAATATGACAAAATGCCATTTTTGTTACTTGAAATCCAATACTCAAGTGCAGCAAGTCAAGTCTACACAGATATTCAATCTGCCACGTTTTCTGATTGACCGTTAATATGACTACAATAAGACATAGCTAGTTAAATCATTATTTCAGAAAACCATGTTAAAATGAAATAATGCTTGAAGAATTTAATTATCAAAATACTCTTTCTGTGGTTAATGGTTTTAAATATTTTATGCTGCATGATTAAATTTAAATAAGTATGTAAATGTTATTACTGAAATAATCGTGGTACTTGAAATTAAAATAGGTATTCACTTTCCAAGAAATATTTGGGGGTTAGTTACTTATTAAACCTAAGAGTTTATTTCCTAGGGAAGGCCCTCTGTCAGTGAATTTGCATCTGCTTAATATGACGCTAAACAGAGTTTTAATTGAGATCAGGTCTACTTTTTGTGTTGAAGTACTTTAGTAAAAGCAACATAAAAATTTGTCAGATAATATTTTTATAAAATGAGGCATACTAACAAAGAAATCAGACTATTGTTTGCTAAAAATCATAGATATAATACATTTTATGTGATTCTTTTTTATATATTAAGATTACATGCAGACCCTGGAGCCCCAATCCAGCTCCAAGTAGGGGTCCTTGTTGCTGTGACAGCTGGGAAAGTACACCACTGGAAGACCAAATCCAGGATTTCCACTGGATTGGGGATTGTATGTTGTTTGGGAAAGGGGATTTGGGGATGTATGAGAGTGGGACTGCTGAGGGAGTACTTCATAGTACTTCATACAGGTGTGAATGATTTTTCGGGGATTCTGAGGACTGGGCCACTGAACCTGCAGGTAAATGAGGAGGTTGAGTAAAGATAATTTAGAGGAAGGATATGAGAGGTCATCTGGGTCAGACCTAATGCATCCACCCATGTGGAAGTCCTAGACTGGGCTAGGTGGCATCACCCATCACCAGGCAGCACAAATAAAAGTTTTCTGGGAGCTGCTTGCCAGGGCTAGACTGCAGTACTCATCAGTGCTTGTCTGGCCAGGGGAGTGACCACAAAAGAGTGTGCCATGACATCAAATGACAAGTAGAGAATCGGGTCTGGGAGGGCAGATTCTGTAGAGGATTTAGGGGGTCACTCCTGTAGGACTGGTGGTTTGTGCTAAAGGTGGTGGTAATGATGCTGAGCTAGACATGACCACGGCACTTACTGACACTCATAGGAACTGGGTTGGGAGCAGGTCCATGGGAGGGCCAGCCCACAGCACTCACCAGCACACACTCAGGCCAGGACTGAGGGCAGACTCAGCCTAATAAGGACCTAACAAACATGAGATCCGGGTCTGGGAGTGAGCCTGGTGGGGGAACGTGGGGAGCTCTCCTACAGAGCTGCAACTCCCACTTGTGAGGAAGAGAGCCAGGATGACATGTGAGTGGGCTAACCCAGGGAGGTGGGGCAGGAAGGATCAGGCCAAGCTTTACACCCACTGGCACACAAGGTATCCTGGGTGTTGGCTGCTGCAGGCTAGGCTACCACATGTACCCATTCATAAAAAGCTAGGCATGTAGGCAGGCTGGGTAGAGCTAGTACTGGGAGTGTATGGGTTAGGCGAAGCAGCAGCCTTTATGGCAAGTGCCGAGACTGAGGGCAGGCAATGCCAGAATGGCTAGGAGCAACCATGCAAGACGCGGGGCTGGAGCAAGCAAGTCAGACAAGGCTGGAGTACCTGCTGGCTAATGCTGCGTCTGGGGGAGGGGCAAATCAAGCTAGGCAGAGCACCCACAGGTGTGGGAGAAATCCATGACTCAGAACTATTCTGATACATGGACTACCCTGTTAGGATACAGCTCCCACTGGTGAGTACAAGAGCTCAGAATAGGGGCATCCCAGGCAAGCTACATTACCCTACAGCCCACATTAGGACCCGGACTGGGTATGGGTTGGGCTGGGACAGTCTGCAGCACACCTTGGCAGGTATAAGAGCCGGGACAGTGTGCAGGGCAGGCAAGTTTGGCTGCTACACTCTCCAGGTCACTTGAGGTTCAGGACTGGGGGCTGCCCAGGCTGGGGCTGTGCTGCAGCAACTACCAGCATGAACTGGGACTAAAGGCATACCAAGCAGAGCTGGGCTATAGCACCTCCCAGGCAATGCCTAAGCAAAGCTTGTCATGCTAGATTGGGCTAAAACAGTCACTGACATGCATGAGGCCCTGAACTGGGGTCAAGTCTAGTATGGAGCCTCAGGAACTTCTCTGCTAGGCCTCTAGCCTCACTGTGCCCATTGGTCTGCATGTGAGCTGTGTTCAGGGGAATTTTGGGCTAGATTAGACCATGGCATCTGCTGGTAAGTGCTGGGATTCAATGCAAGTCAAATCAGGCTAGACTATAGTACCCCATGGCAAGTGTCTAGAATGGAAAACAGAACAGGTTGAACAACTCTCCAGGCCAATCTTTGGCAGTAGCTATAATGTCTATGGATATAGTAAGGTGGACATTGTCAATCAATAGACCTTGGAAAGATTTTCTCAACCATGGACTAATGAAATCAGTAACATCTCAGGATACTTTCAGTGCATTCTGAACCACATCTGGATCTCTAGGATGACAATAAATGACACATTCCCAGGTGCTAAATAATTTGGCAACAAGGAACAGTCCACTCCCCTCCACACAGATATAGGAGAAAAAAAAAAGGAAACATTTGTCCCAACCACCTCCCTCCATGCTTAGACCCTCTCCACACTAACTGGTGGCCACATGGGCTCATACCCTTCTCAACTATGTAAAAACACTAAAATTTTAAAGATTAAATAAATAATACAAGTACTGAAATACCATATATATATATACATACATATATATATACAGAGAGAGAGAGTACTTTTGCATACAGAGGAGATTTCATAGGGCAAAAAAAAATATTTCATTAAAAATGAAAAAATGTTAGAAATGAGGCATCTTCCAGATAAAGTTAATTAGTAGTGAGTCAGAGTGATGAGTGCTGCAATGAGATGAGTACTTGTTTTATTTTCAACATTGTTTATAACCCAAATATCCCAATATCATTTCTTTCTAATTCATTTCCTTCAAAATTTCCTTGCCAGTTTTTTCACCTATACATAACTCTGTTCCAGAAATCATTAACTCACTACATTCTATAGATGGAATATAGTAAAATTACTGCTTCAAAATGAAATTATACCAGCTTGCTATTGCGTGCCTATGCAGGTGTTCATGCAGAAGATTGTCCTAACATTATTCTTTGATTTCCTACAGTTAGCACATATCAAGATGAAGAAATGCATCCAGAGAAAACTGACACAAAGAAATCATTGCAATTATTTAGAGAATCTTTGCACTAAGTATAAAACATCTTATGTTCAATTTAGAAGGAAGCAGCATGACAAACAGCATGATAAAAAATCTTGGGACTTTTTCTGTTGTAAATAACCTGCACTGTCTTTCACCCTTATCTGTTTTTATATTAAAGTTCTTTAAATAATAATGTTCATACGTTCTATTTTGAAAATATCATAAGTATATCAAAGAATATTATAACATGTCTTATTCAACAGATCTAATGATCTGTTCCTACATTTTCTTGGCAAATAGGCAAATGCCACTACCATTGCAACTATTCTTAAGTGACTTAAATTTTTCATTAATAATTTTTCATTATAATCCTAATAGTTGTATCTTTTCAAATTGTTTTATTAATGTTCAAGATTTGGTATGCAAGTGTACTAAATTCCTCTTAATAAGAATTATCAAAACAGATAACATCATCAGTATAAACCAACCAAATACAAAGTTACAAAATATAAAATTTGCCAAGTTTTTAATTTGTTTCTTGCAAGTAACAACATTGCTAATATTTAACATAGTTTCAAAGTTCGGTACTGCTTGGTCTCACTACAATTAATATTTATGGATTCATTATTTAACACCTAAAACATTCATATATATTTTTTACATGGACTTATTGTGCATTTAGCTGTTATTCATTTTTAAAAGTTCTACTACATCAAGTCTTCAAAGGAGTTTCCAAGATCTTCAATTACTTTTTCTATTTTTTTTTTTTTTCAGTTTTTTGGGAAAAAGCCAGGTTCCCAGTCTTTGGACTTTTACTTTTACTCTCTTCATCCACTTGTTCCAGGAGTTGTGAAAAGAGGTTTTCTTTCATGACTGCCTCAATAGTAATGGTTCCTTTATAGCTCAAAAAAAAAAAAAAAGAAAGAAAGAAAAGAAAACCTCAAGCTTTAAAAAAAAATTAAACTGGCATCTTTATAATACCATAGCTTTTGCTCAGTGGGGCAGCAACCCCTTGAACAATGAGTGCTTGTCTAAAGCAACTATTCACAGAAGGTAGTGCCTTCTGGGGAATGGGAAAAGTTTTTACCTATTGACAAATGGAAGTAGCATAGCAGAGTAGAACTGCACTGGATGCAAAGTGCCTTGTACTTCCAGCTCTGCAATAAGAAGATCAATTACAGTACCTCTGTCACTGACCTGTAAGAAAAAGAATGCTAGAAAATATCAAACAAGACCAAGGAGTAGCCCAGATTATGTGACTTCTTTTTAAACATCTTTAATTCTCAGCTTTTAAAACATGCTCAGAGAGGGGTCAATGTTTAGCCATATGTGTGAAATTAAAAGTTGGTGACAGAGCTCTAGTCAGAAGCTGAGAGACAAGAGCGACAAGCCTTGAGAAAACGGTCTATTATGCATACATAGCTCAGATAGTTCCTTAAAAATAGCTTTACATGATATTATTTAGGTATCAGAAATTTCAAACTTCTGAGCAGTCAAACCTTGTGAATATTTTCTGTCAAGCAGGTACCCTACTCAGCACTCTTCCTTCTATGAAGTACGTAAGTCAATTAAAAGAATTTTTTTCTTTCTCTTTCTCACTAGCAGATGAACTGCCATGGATGCTGGCTTTGGTTTGGCTGAAAAAGGATTTTATTTCCTTTATCATGCTCTTTGTTTTTTGGTGAAGAAGGAGGAATAGGACATAGAGAAGTTGACAGGGTCAGGTCAATTTTTGATTTCTTGCCAATGTGATGCTATTAAAGGCGGGTCTCATGAGAGTTGATTAGGCTATGGGAGCTTTTCCCACATTACCGATAGAATGGCCCTTCATAAAACAGGCTTCGCATAGTGTATGGCTAGCTTATTAAGCTGGCTCACCTGTCTTCCACCATGTAAAGACATGGTATCCCACCCACAAAGATGCAGCAATCAGGGGTCTTCCTGGAAGTAGAGAGCAGCTCTCTCCAGACAATGAGTCTGTTCAGTTTTGATCTGGAATTTCCCACTTTTTAAGCTGTGAGAAATCCTTTTCTGCTTTTTATAAATGATCCATTCTGTTGGTTTCTCTTATAGTAATATAAATGCACTGAAACAGGATCACTACCATACTATCTTGTTCAGGACCCACTGCCAATACTTGGCAAATGATAGTATGTCTCACATCCAGCTATGCGACATGATGGATACATTAGCTTCATCCATTGTAGTAACTGTATATGATATTATGACATATTCATATAATATGTATACTTTAAATATATCCAATAATATGCATTTTGTGTAAAAATAAACTGTCATTCCCTTTTCTATTGGAGCACAAACTCATCAAATTCTTTGAAAATATATTAGACTCTTAGTATATACAGGGTTAGCTTGCCATTTAATGTGAACATGGATAAAGAATACTCATTTCTGTATCTTGCAAGGACAAAGCATCGTATTCTCTCATATATAGTCACATGAAGCTTCTGAATAGAGATGAAGGTGATTTCATTCTGTATTCATTCATTCATTGGATTCAATATGTGTAGACAATTCTTTTCTCTTGGGACAATAATAATAAAACTTTACTTATTCAATTTAATATTTGAAGTTTTTAACTTGGTTGAGTTGAGAAAAATCTGTTTTGAACTTCAGAAAAAAAACTATCAAATCAACATATTTAAATTATATTCATTATTAACTGCTGATAATGTTGAGTTTCTCCAAAGGTATATAAAGGCTGCATCAGTTCACTTCCTATTTTGCTTTTTTCTTATTAATATTGTATATGAAAAGACAAACAGTATATGTTCTCTTTGATATAAGGCAATATTGATGCAAATCAAAACAGATATAAAGTTCACAGATGAACTATATATATTGGAGACTGTCATACTGAGAAATAAAGATATATTGCAGTATTCATTTCTCTTCCCCCCCACCAAAAATAAGAAGGCTTCCAATGGAATTGTTAACTATACCTTGAAAATTTAATACTAGCTTTTCTGTGATTGCCTATATCTACACTGCCATGATACACTTTAAGATGGACTTGCAACTGTTGCTGGAGTACTATAATTGGGGGTGGGGGAGGTGAACATCATAGTAGAGGGAGACTAGGGAGGGAAGACACGCAGAGGCAGGGGGAATCCCCATACTTACAAAGCTGCATCATGAAAAATAACATTAGCAATTTTTAAAATACAAAAAAGAGACTGTATGAAGCAAACATTTGTTGGAATTTCTCTTTGACCTCTACCTTCCAGAACAGTCTGTTCTTACATACTTTCTAATGTTAGGCATAAAATTAAAGAAACACACACTCATGCTAAAATATTTCACCATCTTTGTAATTTTTAAGTGTTACAGAAAAGATTAATAGTGAAAAAACAAACATGATGTTCTTCTCTGTAAGCTCTTTTACCAAGGATACTATCTGAAATTGAGAATTATCTATATTGTAACTAAGCTATTGTTGTTGTATCAGTAAATTAAACACGTAAAAATGTTCAGATGTCAGACATTAGACATAGTTGTTTGCTTTAAGTTCATATTTTTTTCTCCACCAGTATTGCCTGAGAATTCTATCAGTGATAATAATATTAAAAGAAAAAAATAAGGAGGGAGGGATGGGTTGGTTGGCTTGATAGCCTAGTGGCTAAATCCTCTCCTTGCAAACACCAGGATCCCATATGGGTGCCAGTTCATGTCCCACCTGCTCCACTTCCCATCCAGCTCATTGTGTGTCCTGCAAAAGCAGTAGGGGGTGGTGCAAAGCTGAAGAAGCTCCTGGCTTCAAATCAGCTCAGTTCCGGCTGTTGTAGCCACTTGGGGAGCGAACCACGTGACAAAAGTTCTTTCTCTCTGTCTCTCCTCTCTGTAAATCTGACTTTCCAATAAAAATAAAATGAATCTTATTTAAAAAGTCATGAAGCTCTTTGCACCTTTTACTGACCAAGAAAAATGTAGCATAAACTACATGAACAATTGACAGGAACAAGCAAGAAGTATGCGTAATTTTGACATACAAGTTATCGCCTCCTATTGATAAGTGTGATATGTAAGTATTTGAGAAGTGTAAAGAAGATAACTGATCACTGTGTTAGTCTCAGTTAAGACATATTTCAAGGCAAAACATTTAAAAAAACTGCCAATAGTAAACAAGTCATTTTATTTTGGAAATATAGTTTAATATAATAAATAAAGATACAGAAGGCATGAAACTTGAAGCACTGGGGCAAGTGCTGTGGCTTAGTGAGATTAGCCTCCATCTGCAGTTCAAGAATGGCAATTCAAATTGAAGTTGCTCCAATTCCAATCTTGATCTTATATTTTGCCTAAAGGTTGCCTTACATCATAGAGAACATATGATATCTGTCCTTTTTGTGATTGACTTACAGTATTTCAGTTCCTCACTGGAAACTAGCATTAGAAAATTCACCTTTGCAGTTAAAATTCATATGTGGAAAAAGTATATTCTTTTAACTTTTCTCTACTGTGGAAGAATTGTATTTCATTTTCAAAAACAAAGGGAAGCTGTGCTGGTTACATTATTCTAAATTGACAGGATTTTTTGCTTTTAGGATCTGGAATATGATGCTCCATTCTCTTTTGGCCTGTAGAGTCTTCTGTGAGAGATCAGCTGTGACTTTAATTGTCATTCCTCTATATGTCAATTGATTTTTTTCACAAGTGTATTTAATAATCTTTTACTTATGTTCTATTGAAGAGAATGTAATTATCATGTGTCATGGTGAAGATAGCTTTGGGTCAACCATGTGGGGAGTTCTGTGTCCCTACTGGATGTTGTTTCTCAATTCTTTCTTCAGATTAGAGAAGTTTTCCTTTATTATTTCATTAAATACATTTTTAAACCCAGCTTCTCTTTCTGATCCTTCTGGAACTCCCATTACTCCTACATTTGGCCTTTTAGCAGTGTCTCTTAATTCTTGACTACTTTTTTTAGCTTGATCCATCTCTGCTTCCAGTTTTTTGTTGCGCCATTGTGACAAGAAGTATCTTCCAATTCTTAGGTTCTTTCTTCTGCTTCCTTCATTCTATTACTGAGATTTTCCACTGAAATAAAATTCTTCCACAATAAAGAAAAGTTAAAGAATACTCCTCTTCCAAACCTGCACTACAAATGATGCTTAAGAATGTTCTCTTAATAGAGAAAATGAATAATACCCACCAAAACAAAAGACAAATGTGAGGAACATCCAAGTAAAATAACAACATAAGACTAAATCAATGAACAACCCTAAGCTAAGTGACAGGAACATATTACCACCTATTTATATTAATCTTGAATGTAAATGGGTTAAACCCACCGATCAAATGTCATAGATTAGTAAACTGGGTTAAAAACATAAAACCCATCCATTTGTTGCCAACAGAAGATACATCTCACCAACAAAGATCAGTGTAAATTATTTCTCATTGATTTTGGTGTTTGTGCTTTTAGTTTCATGTCTTCAAAACACATTTTTTTCTCATTAAATTCTTTAACGACACATAAAGCATAAGGTAGCATCATTTTCTTAAAAAGGTTCTTCCTTTTTCATTTCTTCAATGACACATTAGTCACTCAGTAGCATGTTATTTAACTTCATGGTGCTGTAAGTTTCCATTTTTTTTCTGTTGTTGATTTTGTTTTGTAGCTTTTCATTTAAGGGGATGTATAGTAACTGTGTAATGGGAACTATCATATCCAGCAGCATGTTGTTTAGTTTTATATCATTGTAAATCTTTGTTTCTCTTCCTGTTGTTGATTTTGTTTTGTGGCTTTTCACTTGGGGGGATTTACAGTGACTGTGTAGTGGAGACTGACATGTACACATGCGAGAATATGATGCAGTGTACATCTCTACTTTTTGATTGAGGATGGACTCCCAGAGAAACTGTTGCATATATTTTGACAATAGGATGCTGGACTCTCAGCCATTGTCCATGCCCACAATGGTAGACTTATGCCTGTTTATAAGAAGCCATAATGTTGTAATGATATGGGAGAACTCAGTGGTAGTGGAGTTGATTAGGGGAAGGGATAGAGAAATCCCAGGGTCTATGCAACTGTATCATAAAACGATAATAATAAAAAAAATGCATGTGTGAAATTTTTTTAAACTGGTGCAATTCTGTGTGTAGTATGCGAAGCATTTGTTCCAGAGTTTCATGGGGACAATTTCAGAAAGAGAAGACGAGCACTTTAGACACCTTTGCAGCAGTTTTACATGAGACACATATTCAAATGTTTGATTTTCTGTTTTATGAAAGATCAGTTGGTGATTGACTGGGAGGAAAAGAACTTCCTGTAAAAACAGCTAGAAAATCACTGGGTTAGATAATGAAGAAAGCAGTTGCTCATGACCAGAACACTAACACACAAATCTAAATATGGCTGGTATTTTAATTGAGGAAAATGATGATAAACAACACACTCTACTAGAGAGAAAATAAGGTTTTGATATTCCAAAAATCATGACTTTTACCTCAAATGAAATTGGTTAAATACAAGGACAGACCCATGGGTAGGTGATCTGAGAAGTCTTGCTATCAGGAGAACTCCCTGCTCCCAGTGGCTTCAGTGCTCTACTGTTGCAGCCTTGACATTCTCAGTAATATTTTCAATGTTTAGTATAAAATTCATAGTAGCAATGAAGCATGCATATGGTAAGAGGAGCTACATTCAGTATGTATAGCCTGCATTGCTTGCAGCACTCTTGGCATAAAGCCCTGTGTTGCCCTATAGACAGAAATGCTACCAACTTGCCTTTTTTCTTTTAGTCAAAAAAATTAGTTCCCTAATTTTTAAAAGAAGATCATATCTGGCATATAACATGGTAAAAAAATAAATGGAACAGAGCATTTTTTAAAAATTAATTTTATTTGGGATTCTCTCCCAAACTCCTACCACCTGACAGGTTTCTCCATGTTACTACAATAGTATAGTCCTTCATAAGGAGTCATAATTCTATCAGTTTTTTATTTAAGTGTGCCTGGACATTGCTGGTACAGACGATGTCAGACAGTCCAGCATCTCATTGTCTACACATTTCCAACAGTTTCCTTGGGAGTCCATCTTTTGTTTGGAAGCAGGAATGCATGCTGCATTATACCCCCACACCTGGATTTGGTAGACCCCAGTACTCTATCACTATACATTTTCATAAATGGGAAACATGAAATAAGATCAACAACTGGTGTCAATTAGAGCAATAGCCACAACAACAACAAATTACAGCACCATGAAAAAAAAAACATGCCACTGAGTAACCAACACAAGGGTGACAAAAAGGAAAAAACAAAAGTCTCTTGGAAAAACTTATGCCACCGTGTAATCCATGAGCCAGTGATGAATTCAAGAGAAAAGAAAGTATTTGGAATAAATGAAACTGAAATTTAAAAAAAAAAAATCAAAACACATGGGATGCAGCCAAAAAAAAAAAATACAGTATAGAGCATTTTTGAACACTGTAGCTTTTAAGATTTCATTTGCTATAATGATACAAATTTCCTGCTTTCACTATGGCTTCATTATAATCCCAGTTTCAGGTTGTCTGTTTCAAGTGCATGATTTTAACACATGTGCTTAAAGAGCTCGCAAACCAAAGGAAGTGATAACAATATACCTAACTGAGGTGATATCAAAGAAAAAGTTAAAACTATCATTGGACTTGTGTCATTGAACTTAACAACACTAGAGATAACTTGAGAGCATGATGGAACCCTCATTTATTTCCACTGTATCAAAAATGGGCAAGAGGGCCCAGCTGGTAGCTTAGCGGCTAAAGTCCTCACCTTTCATGTACTGGGATTCCATATGGGTACCAGTTTTAATGCCAGAGGCCCCGCTTCCCATCCAGCTCCCTGCTTGTGGCCTGGGAAAGTAGTCTAGGACAGCCCTGTACCTGCACAGGAGATCCGGAAGAAGCTCCTGGCTCCTGACTTAGGATTGGCTCAGCTCCAGCCATTGTGGTCATTTGGGGAAATAGTCAGCAGAAGGAGGATCTTCCTTTCTGTCTCTCCTCTTCTCTGTATGTCTGACCTTGCAATATAAATAAATAAATCTTTTAAAAAAGGAACAAGTATTAAACACTTCCTGTTCATCTTTAAATCTCTTTTTGACAGTTTTCTTTTTCTGTTGATTTCTTAACAGCACGGACTCATATAAGACATGGAAGAAGTTCTGCTGTTTACTGGGTCAGGCACTGGGGTCCAGTAAGTTAAGTTGCCAGTTGATGTGTCTGCACCTCATATCAGAGTACCAGTTGAACTTCAGACAGACACTCTGCTACCAGTGCAGATTTCTAAAGCCTGGGAATGCAGTGATGATGACCCAAACACTTGTTTTCCTGCCACTTGGATGGGGTTTCAGGTGGCTTTTGTGTGGCCCAATCCGAGCTCTTGTGAGCACCTGAGGAGTAACTTCTGGAAGGGTGTCTTCTCTCTCTTTCTGTCATTCTGCATTGTTTTACACTTTTGTGAGGAACAGATTATTTTCTAAGATTCTCTGTCCTTTGCTTTCTATTCATTATTTTCCAAATTTGATCAAGAATACCGTTTCCATAGTTAAATTTTATTGAATCATATTACAGTTGTTATTTATTATTTAGAATTTACAGGTTGGCACTTACTGTTATGATTAACACACACGCATGCCTTATTGCAGTGCTTTTATGTAAGCCACTATTCTGTGCTATGCATTTCCTAGTAACATGTATTCTGGGAGGCAGAATCATGGTTTAAGTAGTTGAGTCCTTGCCACTCTTGTGAAAAATCGAGTTTGAGTTACCAGTTCTAGGCTTTGGCCTGGCCCAGTCCTGGATGTCATAGGCATTTGGGGATGTGAATCAGCAAATAAGGGTTCCTTGTCTATCTCTCTCTGAAATATATATATGTATATATATATGTATGTATATATGTATATATATACATATATAACACTGTTCTAAGAATGTTACATGAATTCACTCACAAAAATATGAAGAAGACACATTTTTATCATGAGCATTTTAGAGAAAAGGAAACAGAAACACAGTCAAGTATTTTACTTTACATAAGACTAAAATATTTGCTAAAGGTGAAGAACTTAGGCGTTTCCTGCCTTTTGTGATTCCGCCTTAATGGCTTGGCTGGGGGCTGTGTGAACTCCAGGCCTGATAGTCTACGTGACACCAGGCAGGACACCTGGCAGGTCACAGTAGGTAGACCACTCCTCAGGAAGGAGGTTCCTGGTGTTTGATAAGATTCACGGCCCAATAGCTCATCGATTTGTACTTTTTGAAAGTTGCTTATTTCAAACCCACCAATAGAAGCCTGCTAAGTCATGACTGTATAATTAATAGCCTGAAATGTATAAGAACTGGGGGGCTTCCCTTGGCTGGGCTGGCTCGCGCTTCTTTTGCCCTCCTTGTGGATCCTTGCAGCCTCAGCTGCGGCTGCCCCTCCCCCGCCCAGCCACGCTGGGCTGGGGGAGGTCGCTGGGTTACCTAGGCTAACCTGAATAAACCACCTTTTTGCCTTAGCACCAACTTCAGACTTGATGATTATCTGGGGGTTTCAAAAAAACCGGCACAACAAAGGTTACCCAATAATAGAGGGAGCAAAACCACCATTCAAACAGAAAACCACTTGACTTTCCTGCCTCCGCAACAAAGCAATCAAGGGAAATCTTACCCTTTAACAGCTCCAACTTAACTTAGTTGTTTCTTATTATTTCCTACAGCTGCGTGGAAGTATCAAGGAACATTTGTTGGCTAAATGGTTGTATGATAATCAGAGCCTCTACTGCACATCTTCGCTGAGTTTCAGTTTCACAAATATTTACTCCTTTTCCTCCAGATGAACCTCTAAGGATCAAAGAAACCTTAAATCAATATGACAGTATTAGTTCACTATCCATTATTCTGTTTTCAGCTCCCATTCATGAGTGGAACCTTTGATTCTTGTTCAAGTTGGAAAATCAGTAGTTTTTCCTCCTTTTCTCTTTTGATTCTCCTTTGGCCTTTGCTAAATATGCATCACAAAGCCTGCTTCACAAATGCCTGCAGTGAATAACAGTAGGGGCTCCTAAACTGCTTGCAGGTATATTGACACAACTTTGCTCAATCTATCATTCTTTGACTCCAGTCATTACATCTACCCACTCTCATAGCAAAATTTGCATAGTCTCCCAAGATAACTAAATTTGAATTCCTCAGTCCTGCAAATATGTTGTTTTATATGGTAGCAGACATTGACAATTTGATTGTAAATGACAATTTTGTAAAAAAAATCTTAGATTCAAATAACAACATAGATTTGAAATTGCAACCCCATAGATCTCTAAAAGTAGAGATTCTGTAATTGCTATGCTGTAAGGAAGATAGGACTATAAGATTTGGGAAAATTTAGCTGTGCTAAACTTGAACATAGAGGATGGGACCATGAACCAAAGAGTGCAGGTAGCTACAAGAATAAGGGAGAAGTCAAAGAAATGCATTCCCCTAAGAGTTCTCAGAGAAGAACAAAGGCCTGATCCAGAAAACAAATCTGTGTTGAGATAAGAAGTAAGTCTGTTGTAATTTGTTACTGTAGTACTAGAAAAAGAAGGCACACAATATAAATAATCCAGTCTCTCCCCAGGGATTCCTAGACGGTTTCTTGCTACCTGACTTGGGCTTCTCTTTTTTCTTCAATGGTACTTGTAATGTTTCCATCACAGGACTTGCTTTGCTTTGCTACTGATGGGGAGATGGAGCTGGGGAGAGAGGGAGAAGGTGAGGCTCCTGTCACCTGTAAGAAATACATGGCCCTTCCTCAGCTAAAACTATCAATTACACATACAATGAATGCAATGCATTATTTCAGGGGAAAAAAAAAAGAGATTCTGATATTTAAAAGCATAACAAAAAACCTTGTTAGTACAATGTCTCAGTAATCTCCAAAAGAAAGTAAAACAAGGTAAGACTGCAGCTCAGTACATGGAGACTGCACCAGTTTATTTCAGAGGAAGATAAGTGTTGTAATGAATTCGATACCTGGAGACAGGGACAAATATCAGTTGTACTGAATGAAGCTTAAATATCAAGTACCCTCCCTGTTTGAAGGCCCCGTTAAAATCCTAAGAGAGAACTAGAGAAGGTCAGGTGTGCTTGTGAGATTGCATAGGTGGGATATTTCTACTGCAATCAGTTAATGCTATTGCTTCCTACCAGCTTCCCATAATATTGTCCTTTCTTTTTGTTGTCATTACAAGTACATACTATATTTGCTTTTTTTTTTTAAACTATTATCCTTTTAAAGAGGGAATCTAATAGCATAGGTTTCAGGCCATGCTAAATTTGGAACTCTCTGTCTAGTTAAAAATGAATATCAGATAATTTTTATTTTTATCATTCAACATGGTAAAAGGAAGAAAAAAATACTGTTTCAGGGATTTTTGGTTATTGAAAAAGTAAATCACTACTAGGGATGTATTCTTTTTGATGTCACTATTTTCAAAATACATGACTAATACATAATACATGTTACTATATTATTTATTATATACATAAATGTCCTTGTAACATTTAATTAAAATACACAATGACTTTTTTATGTAGATTCCTCTTGGGGAGGGGGCACAATGCATTGGTCGGTAAGAATATTTTCTAGGTTGATAAAAAAAAACAGTATTTTTACCTTTAAAATTATCTTTTAGAAATTTTGTAAAGTCATTTATTGCCCACATGACAAAGTAATTTTAATCAGCTGGTCTTTTTTTCTTTTTAGGAAATCTCTTTGACAAAATTTTATATTAACAACTTGTGTTTTTATTTCCAAAAAAACAATGTTATAGAAAATATTGTTTTTCAATAATATTTTTGCCAAAATGTGTTTAGGCTGGGATAACAGTACTAATGTACTAACAGTACTAATGGGAGGGGAGGTAAAACGATGACTTTGTCAGCAAATTATTTAGCGTCCTAAAATGAGCTTTAGAAATGGAGATACCAATAGAAACATGCTTCGATAAATGAGGAAACTAATGTTCAGCATACTTAAAAGTGTCACTAGTTAAATCCATTTCAGGAAAAGTTCAATGCAGAGGCAGTTAGTTCAACACATTTTTACACACCACAATATCAATGTCTCTGTAGTGTTGCCATTTTTTAATGCTAAAACAGAACTGTGGAAGAAAATCCATATAGAAATTTGTTCTAGCTTTTCTCCATTCAGTATGATACTGGCGTTGGGTTTTTCATAAATTGCTTTAATTATGTTGTGGATTTTCCCATCTATGCCTACTTTGGCTAGAGTTTTTAGCATGAAGAGGTGTTGGATTTTGTCGAAAGCTTTTTCTGCATCTATTGAAACTATTATGTGGTTCTTGTTTTGCAGTTTTTGGATATGGTTTATAACATTTATGGATTTCCGAATGTTGAACCATCCCTGCATTCCAGGGATGAATCCTACTTGATCCGGATGAATGATCTGTCTGATGATTTTTTGAATTCTATTGGCTAGGATTTTGTTGAGAATTTTAGCATCAATGTTCATCAGAGAAATAGGTCTGTAGTTTTCCTTCTCTGATGGTTCTCTATCCGGTTTTGGGATTAAGGTGATGTTGGCTTCATAGAATGAGTTTGGGAGGGTTGCTTCCTCCTCTATTGTTTTGCCAGTATCATACTGAATGGAGAAAAGCTAGAACCCTTCCCACTGAGATCTGGAACAAGACAAGGGTGCCCACTATCACCACTGCTATTCAACATAGTCCTAGAGGTACTTGCAGAGGCCATAAGACAAGAAAAAGAAATCAAAGGCATACGTATAGGAAACGAAGAAGTCAAGCTTTCACTATATGCAGATGACATAATCCTGTACATAGAAAAACCAGGAGACTCAATACAGAAACTGCTAGAACTTATACTAGAGTTTGGCAGAGTGGCGGGGTACAAAATTAACGAACGAAAATCAACAGCCATAGTGTACGCAAATAACACCAAGATGGAAGAAGATCTAACCAACAGGATACCATTCAAAATAGCAGAGAGAAGTATGAAGTATTTGGGAATAAATCTAACCAAAAGTGTAGGAGACCTATTCGAAGAAAACTACAAACTATTTAAAAAGGAAATTGAACAAAACCTCAAAAGATGGAATAACATCCCGTGCTCCTGGATAGGCAAAATCAATATCATTAAAATGTCTATACTACCACAAGCAATATACATTTTCAACGCAATTCCAATCAAATTGCCCAAAACATTCTTCACGGAACTGGATACAATGATTCAACAGTTCATCTGGAAACACAAAAAACCACGAACAGCTAGAACCATCCTGAAAAATAAGAAATTAGCAGGGGGAATCACAATCCCGGACCTCTGGACATACTATAGAGCAGTGGTTATCAAAACAGCCTGGTACTGGCACAAAGACAGAAAGGAAGATCAATGGAATAGAATAGAAGCACCAAAAGGGAATCCACACAGATACAGCCAATTAATCTTTGACAAAAAGACTAATGACAGCTTAAGCAAGTGGGAAGGACTCTTTAGTAAATGTTGTTGGGACAACTGGCTGATAGCCTGTAGAAACAAAAAGATAGACCCACATCTATCACCATACACTAAGATCCAATCTACATGGATAAAAGACCTAAACCTACATCCAGAAACCTTCAAACTCTTGCAAGAAAATGTAGGAAATACCCTGCAAGACCTAGGAGTAGGTACCGACTTTCTAAGAAGGACACCAAAAGCAATAGCAGTTGAGAACAGAATAAACAAATGGGACCTCATCAAACTAAGAAGCTTCTGTACAGCAAGGGAAACAATCAACAAAGTAAAAAAGCAACCCACAGAGTGGGAGAAGATCTTTGCACACGATATAGGCGATAGGGGGCTAATTTCCAGGATATACAAAGAACTTCAAAACAACCAAAAAACCAAAACGAACAAGCCACTCAAGAAATGGGCACGGGAAATGGGCAAACATTTCACAAAGGAACAAGTCCAAATGGCAAACAAACATATGAAAAAATGTTCCAGCTCCCTAGCAATAAGGGAAATCCAAATTAAAACATCGATGAGGTACCACCTAACACCAGTAAGATTGGCCCACATAAACAAGAACACCAACGACGCTTGCTGGCGAGGATGTGGGGAAAAGGGAACCCTACTCCACTGCTGGTGGAGCTGCAAATTGGTACAGCCTTTATGGAAATCAGTCTGGAGAACACTCAAACAACTCAAAATCAGCATACCATATGACCCAGCAATAGCACTCCTAGGAATATATCCAAAACACCTGTTTTACGACAAACCAACATGCATCCCTATGTTCATTGCAGCACAATCCGTAATTGCAAAAACATGGAAGCAACCGAAATGCCTATCAGCAGAAGATTGGATAAGAAAGCTTTGGTTCATCTACTCCATGGAATACTACTCAGCTATTAAAAAAAACAAAATGCAGTTCTTTGTGGCTAAATGGGCACAACTGGAAACTATAATGCTAAGGGAAATGAGCGAATCCCAAAAGATTAGATACCACATGTTTGCCTTGATTTAACCTGTAATTTTTTGTTTGGTGGTTTGTTATTTTTTGAACCTGTCATTGATACTGTCTCAACCCAGATGTTTCGAAGAATGGAACTTGCATTATTTTTAACATATTGTTTACCCAATACTATGTCAATTAATTCCATAATGTTGTATAATGATACTGAGGCCTTGTTGGGGCTTTTAACTGACTGGATCTTTACTCTGTTAGACCTATCTTCAGACCATAGAAGGTCTCCCCAAGAGGCCACTGAACTTATCTGGACAATAAGACGCTGAACTTTATGCTAGGCATGTGTTTGCAAGCAATGAATCTCAACTGAACTTGAACTATGGTTATGCAACAAGGTGGAGGAATCCACCATGGGGGGAGGGGTATGGGAGGGGTGGGGGGGATCCCCAGCGCCTATAAAACTGTACTACATAATATAATGTAAGCAACAATAAAAAAAAAAAAAAGAAATTTGTTTACTTTAGTATGGACAGATGTCTGTTAATATTCATGGCATGGCATAATTTAATTTTGAATTCTTTACATGGAATATATGTGACTCACATGTAGATGGCAACTCATACATTCTATCAAGCAGAATAGGATATAAACAGAGAGACATGATATCATCCACCCTGATTTTATTGCTGTAAGAGTATTTAAATAAGAACTTCACATATAAAATATTCACACTGTACCAGGGATTCTGATAACTGCTTCATGATACGGGTAATTTCTAGAAGTTAGAAGTCCATCGACTGGAGAAAATGCTTGCACACAAATATTTGCAATGTTGTATCTGGCAAGATGAATTAGAAAAGAAAAACTAAGGAGATAAGCAATTATATATTAGAAAGCATTTTGCCAGGCCTGGGAAAGAAGCAGGACTTAAAAGACTAGGTAGCTGACAGAGGTTTAGAAACAGGCAAGGAAGGCATGATCTGGTTCCAAACCTAAGAATGCTGGCGGTCCAGTGCCATACTCAGTGGGTGCCAGTTTGTGTCCTAGCTGCTCCACTTCTGATCTAGCTAGCTCTGTGTTTATGACTTGGCAAGGATGGCCTGAACACTTGGTCCCCTGCACCCACCGTCACACCGAAAGGATACTCCAGTATCGCAGGTTTGGATCAACTCAGCTTTGGCCATTGCAAATAACTGGGGAGTGAACCAGCTGATGAAAGGCCCTTTTTCTGTGTATCTCCCTCTCCTGTAAAACTGCCTTTCAATTAAATAGATAAATCTTTAAAAAAAAGATTTCTGGTGGATTCATTTCTCTTTTTATATTAATCTACCATGAAACCCTTAATGAAGTAACAAAAACAAGTCATAGAGCATACAAAGAAATTGTTTTACCATCAACCTCAACAAACCAGGGGTACTCCATGACCTTTAATATCCACATTATATCACACATGTTTTAATAATTCATGTACTGCCTAAAAATAGATGACTTTTTCTTACATAAAATTCCCTCCATTCACAGTATGCTATACCTACTCTTACCTCTCTAATTTGAATTGTTTTATTTGGTTTTAATTAATAGTATTTATGTTGTCTCTTGAATACATTTCCCAGCATCCTCTAGATGTGAAGTTCTCATGTGCACACTGAAAACTGAATTCAAATGCATATCTACATATTTTATGTTCTGATCATTTAAGTAACTTTGAATCCTACTATTCCCTTTAATTCGCTATGCCCAACTTTATTCTCAAAGAATACGCTTTCTGTCATCCTGAAAGTTATACAGTGTAAAAGCGGAAAGAAAGATATCATGATTAGGCAAGATTAGAGAGGTTTTTATTTTTGTCTTATCTTCTTCATAATGTCTGAAAATACAGATAAGTCACAGCAACTGTTTTTAATCTAGGGCTCAGATTAACAAAGAAATGAAGAGCCTTCTAATAAAAGGAATTTAAAAGTTTGGAAGGAAGGAAAACAGCTATATATTTTGTCACATCTGAATTAATGGTAGTCATAATTGCATATTTCCTGTATCAATGGAAGCTATGGCCGCACTAATAAAATAAGAAACAAAAAAATGTCAGTGACACTCAACTATGTGAGCCACTTAAGCATTTATGTTTAATAATCACATGGTACAATGATGGTTATGCAATCCCCGAATAGAGCCATGTATTCAAATTGTTCCAGGTTTTATACAATCATAATAAAAATCTTCAGTTATCCCTGGTCTTCCGAGTTTCTTATCTTCCTTCATGGAAATCTGCTCATCACTATTCAGATGCTCACCACTATTCAACTGATTGAAAAGAATGCTTTGAACATTAAAACAAAAGTTTTTATATTTAGCTATTAAATATTTATATATCTGTATCCCGTAATAGGAACATTTTTGCTCAAAAAATATAAGGACAAATATAAATTGTCAGTTTTCATTTGCAAATGTTACACTTGAGCTTTCCTACCATAGAACATAAAATAAAACATTTTAAGCTTTGCTAAGAAGATGTCACATCTGTCTACAAGACTGTGATCTCATGTTTTCCAAACTGATGTCTAAAGATGGAAGAAAATAAATGTGTTGGAAACATAAAAGATACTGGATTAATAAATAAGAAGCAATAAAATAATTGAAAAAGAAAATAAGGCTTTATATGGCAAAAGAAGTAGAGATGAGAAGACCAAAGTATGCATCTTCATGCATGAGTGAAAGGGAATATTCACAATTTTAAGGAAATAAATAGAGTGGAAAATAATGTGTTTTTATACTGTTCATGCACTGCTGTCATCCTGATAAGACATTCAATAATGTATTTGTGTTGTCTGTCTTTTCCTCTTAGTTTCTCTCATCATATCTGCTAGAGTCCATTTATAGCATTCCACAAAGTGCATGATTTATTCATTTTCATTCCAATGAAGATTTGTTATCTTTAGTAATTGTGTGACCTCATGTGGGTAAATTCAGTCATGCCTATCCACTCCTCTGTGATGACATCAGCTAAGAAAATGCAGCTCCTTAGCCTAACCCTTATTTAAATTGTTTAATTTTTGCTTCTTATTTAAAAACCAGTTGCATTGGATAAATCTCAGTCCACTTATCTCATGCTTCTGCTTTATGAGTAATCATAGGATTATGCTCCAAAAGAGAACTTTTTTACAAGCCTTAAACTTATAAAGGCAAGATAAATCATGATCAAAGCATCATTTTCCAGTCTCACTAAAATAAATTAGATGTTTGTTTATACCTGTTGGCTAAGCACTCCGGCTTCAGTGTAAAGGCACAACTGAGATTCCAGGAGACTCAATTTACAGTACAAGGATGTAGACTGTAATTTCTTAATCACTAAGTTATACCTTTTGTGTAAATATCGAACAAAGGATACTCTGTTGGGCCCATCACAATAGCCTTGTGGTTAAAGTCCTCATCCTGCAGGTGCCAGGATCGTACGTGGATGCTGGTTCATGTCCCAGCTGCTCCACTTCCCATCCAGCTCACTGCTTGTGGCCTGGGAAATCAGCAGAGGATATCCTAAGGCTTTGAAACCCTGCACTCCGGCAGGAGACCTGGGAGAAGCTCCTGGCTCCAGGCTTTGCATTGACTTAGCTCTTGTTGTTGGGACCACTTGGGAGTGAACCAGTGGATGGAAGATCTTTCTCTCTCTCCCTCTTTCTATAATTGCCTTTAGTTGCCTTTCCAATTAAAGTATATATATCTGAATAACAAAACAAAAAGAATACTTTGCTCTATTGTAACCTTAAATTGATTCTTTTGTTAATCTAGAACATATATCTTGTTTTGAAATGTTCATATACTGTTTAATAGATGCTTACTAAATTAAGGAAGCAATCCAAGAAAACAGTGTTACAGGAATCATACTGAACAGTCAATTTTGTTAATGATTTACTATTTACTGTTTCTTCCATATTTGTTCTGCTGGTTTGATTTCCTAGTGGATATGATTTCTCAGGTAAAGCAGGGACTAATTCAATAATGGGTTTTATAACAATGTCATTAATTTTTATTCACAGTTACAATTATGATGTACGTCTCTGCTACTTATAAAGATGATATAACTGTTTCCTCTGTATCTGTTAATATGAAGATCACCTCTCCTTTGGTGTATTTCTCATCCAGACAAATAATGTACTCAAAGACTCAAAAGATATGAAGAATCTACATGCATTGAGAATTGAATAGAAATAAGAGGACATTGGAGTAGGTCTCTTCCTATTCAACTCTGTACAGGGCTTATCTTGTATTCCTGCTAATTCTATGTTGGAAGGCTGTAGGTTTACTTTTTTTTAAAGATTTATTTATTTTTATTACAAAGTCAGATATATAGAGAGAGAGCAGGAGGGATAGAGAGCAAGATCTTCCGTCCAATAATTCACTCCCCAAGTGACTGCAACGGCTGGTACTGTGCTGATCCAAATCCAGGAGCCAGGAACTTCCTCCCAGGTCTCCCATGCTGGTGCAGGGTCCCAAGGCTTTTGGCCATCTTTGACTGCTTTCCCAGGTCACAAGCAGGGAGCTGGATGGGAAGTAGAGCTTCCAAGACCAGAACGAGCACCCATATGGGATCCTGGCAAGTTCAAAGCAAGGACTTTAGCCGCTAGGCCACGCCGCCAGGCCCTGTATGTTTACCTTTACAGCGTATTTCGGAGGTGCTTATTTTGAGTGTAGAGTACTTAAGTTATTCTCACACATAAATATATTTATGTGATTAAAGACAATATTTAGAAGTATAGACCTATTTGTACATTTGCATGTGAATATTTTTATGTTTTATCAGTGTGTGACTTAGTGTTTGTGTGTATTATTATAAACATGTGTGTGCTTTTGAGTGTATATGCATGCTTACGTTTTTGTGTATCCAAGACAGATAAACTTATAAAACAATAATTTGCATAATTGTTTTGCTTGAGAAATAAACTCTCTAATCTGTGCTACTCATTCTTCCTCTATGCCAATAAAAACCATTATGTTTTTTCAGAAAAACAGTTTTATGATGAAGGAAAAATTAACTTTGGACACTTTTTCATGGACTTGAACACTTTTCAATCTGTGTAATTAATTCAGATTTTCTAGACACAATTCTGTTAATTGAATGGAGTCATTCTTTTTTGAAAGATTTATTTGATTTTATATGAAAGGCAGATTTTACAAAAAGAGAAGAGACAGTTTTTCCATCTGCCAGTTCACACCTCAAATGGACACAATGCCAGAATTAAACCAATCCAAGGCTGGGATCCAAAAGGTCCTGGGTCTCCCACAGGGATACAAGGGCCAGAGATTTGAAGCCATCCTCTGCTGCTTTCCTAGGCCATAAGCAGAGAGCTGCATAAGAAGTGGAGTAGGTGGGGCCCGGCGCGGTGGCGCAAGTGGTTAAGGTCCTCACCTAGCACGCCCGGGATCCCATATGGGCGCCGGTTCTAATCCCGGCAGCCCCGCTTCCCTTCCAGCTCCCTGCCTGTGGCCTGGGAAAGCAGTCGAGGACGGCCCAAAGCTTTGGGACCCTGCACCCGCGGGGGAGACCCGGAAGAGGCTCCTGGCTTCGGATCGGCATAGTATCAGCCCGTTGCGCTCACTTGGGGAGTGAATCATCGGACGGAAGATCTTCCTCTCTGTCTCTCCTCTCTGTATATCCGCCTTTCCAATGAAAAAATAATAAAAATAAATCTTTAAAAAAAAAAGAAGTGGAGTAGGTGAACCAGTGCCCATTGCGATGCCAGTGTCACAGAAGACTTGCTGCGCCAGTACCATATTTGTCTTCTTAAGATCTGTTCTGCCCCTGTCCTGGCCCTAAGCCATTTCTTTTTATGAGCAATCTTACTTTACCCATGAATCGCTCTACTCCAAGTCACAAGTATCTCTCTATCAGCAGCCAGGAAAATGTTCCTGTTCAACAGATGCTCACTAACCTTTTAGCACCTTTAGTTGGTGATCAGAAACTTGTCAGTGAGTATGAAGCACTAGATCTCATATGCTATAAAATACAATTCCTCTTTGCTTGGTAAAATGAGACCTAATTCAGTTGGAATCTTAGAAGCTGTGGCTGTGAAGCTACTGATAACATATATTTTCATTATTTTCCATACTTTAACCAGTGGAATGATTTGCTCTTTAAATCTCTTTTCTCTTCTGCATGAGCTATAATTAATTATAAAGAATTTCAATTCCCATTGTACAGAGCTGAAAACCACACATAATTGTTCTTAATAGCTTAGGTTCTTTTCCTGCTGGACAGAATAGAAATTTCTTTCTGAAAATCAAAAACGTGTGCCAAGTTAAACAGGATGTGGGTCTGGCCTGAAGCTTTCCCTCAGTAGCTCTAGTCATGTGTTCTGCTCATCTAATCCTCAGATTGCCATTAGAAATAAAAGCTATTGGGTCACATAATCCCCCGGAAGGTGAGGCCTGACCTATACAAGGAAGCTGAAACACTATGAACACACATGAACACAGAGTTAAAAATGCTATGACCACCAATTTTCATAGTGCAGTTAATAGTTCCAAACTTAGAAAATATGGATATATCTTATTGCTTGCTTTCATGAATAGATAATCTTACTAATTTTCCCTGTACACTTGGTTTTGACAGTAAATATTTCAAACATACTTCTTAATCTTTCAACCAGAGATCTAAGAGAGTACAACTTAAGGAAGAAGCAATGTACTCTGGATGTTTTCAGATATTTAATACCCAATATGCAAAACACATTTGAATGTATGGATTTCTTCCTTACTTTACATTTTTCTAGTGCCTCTTACTTTATAAGTTTAAGTTCATTATGAAAAATTATTAAACAGATAGCATAGAAAGTATGTAATGATGCAAGAACATTTATAAATCAAATCATATAATTTTAAATGTATATGAATCTTACAGTTATTAGGAAGAAAAAATTCAACTCAGGTTCTTAGCAGCCATTCAGAAGGAAATATTCATTCAATATGAGCTAATGAAATGACTCCTCTGGAAAAAAAAAAGTGTGAGAACTATTTTCCTTGAGGATTTTAATAAAAGGATCATTATATTATGTAATGAACCTAGTTGTTTATATATATATATATTCTAGGTAAGAGCTATACAAGAATTATAGAATGACTGTGAATCAATGCCTCTCAAAGTAATTATAGTAAAGTGGTAAAGTTATTTTAACTTTGCTATCCATCATTAACCAAGAGTTTTGAAAAATATAATAAGAAGTAAGTTCCCAAGTAGAAAAGAAGTAAAAATGTCTTAAAATTTTGGATGTTTCCTAAGAGCAATATAAAGTGCCTCAAAAATATTAATTCTAATTGATATAAGTAATTTTTAAATTAAAATTGTATTAGCTGGAGTGGTACACACAAAACCAGACTAAAAGACATGGGCACATACATATTTAAGTTATTATAAAGATGAAATGAAACAAAGTGTGTCATTGCTTTGGAATTATGTCAAAATTATTTAAATTAGGATATTCAAACACATTTTCAAATAGTGGAAAGTGTAAATGTGCAAAATAATTTTCTGTAGTCTCGATACTAACAAAATGTAGTTAATACAATTTATGCAGAACCATGTATTAGATATTTCCATGTCACCAATTTATGTATTTTTAAAAATAAGGTTTACTAAAGTATTGGTTACTAACAGAAAATTTTTTTTAGATGACTATTTCAATGGATTTGAACAAATACCTATGGTTAGCACTGTGTGTGAAGGTGTGACATTATGTTATTCCATCATCCCCCCAAAATCACCTTGCTACTTTGAAATCAACCCTCACTTGCCACTCTTATCCCATGGAAATCACTAATCTGTTCCATGTTGTTAAATTAGGATTTTTTTCATATTATATTATTATAATTAGGCAGTAGGTAACTTTCTGAGTGATTTTTTTCAACGGAAAAGCTGAGTTCACAGTAGAAGATAATTATTTTTATCATCACTTGCATATGACCTCTTCCGATGACTCAATTCTTCATGGAAGGGATGAACATTTCCTGCAATTCTGAATAATCGCTTGCCCGGTGAACTCAGGTTTTCAGTTGGTCAAAAAAAGTTAAGATTTCAAAATTCATTTTAATTTTTCTAATAATCATGGTGATCTTAATTTTATTTCAAGTGTCACTCTTCCTGGTTGAAAGAGGAACTCCTACAGTTCATGAGTTTTAATTCTTATAAAAAAATTGCATGCCATATCCATCTAATAATAACAATTAAATTCTAGAAGTTCTTTTTCAAGTGCGTACTTAATTTTGTCAGTGTTCATTCAGTCAACTTCCTGTTCTATCAGAGAGTATTCTAAAAGCCTTAAAATTTTGGTAATCACCTAAGAGTTGTTATTTAACTAGATTACCTAAAATGACATCCTCAGGCAGCTAATTATCTTAAATGGAAAGTTAAGTCACTTTATTTGTTACAAAATGAAACAAATCCTGCAAAATTTTTAATGGGAAGAAAAAAAGGCATCACTGAATGTGAATTTACTGTCAGTGTTCCAGGAATTTTATCTATTGCCGAGTTTTAAATTCACACGACTCAGGTAAAGCTTTTATGCAACCGAAAGAAGTCTCGGAGACGCTAGGACATTCCAGCCTCCCAACTGGTATACATTCTCAAGGAAATTTGAATTCACTTATGCCTAGTTGCCAATCTATGATTTTTGTTTCTATAAGATGCAGTGTTTTCATGAAGAAATTAAATGTAAATAAATATTTGGCTTCAATATTCTGTAACATTCCACGGCATTCCCTCTTCTGCTTAAGTATTTTTATGTTTTCCCGTTGTCCAACATTTTCATCTTCTCTCTTTGCATAAGATTTCCACTGTCCTGCTCCAACAATCCAAATAAATTTCTAACTTTTCATACTCACCATAAAGTCTATTTATCATGTACCAATTTCACTCCAACCTTCTTATTTTAAATTATATGTATAATCTTCGTTGTTACAATAATAATTTAAGGAGTGTAGTTGTGGTACAGTGGGTTAAGTTACTATTTATGTCAGCATCCCATATTGAACTGCTTGTTCAAGTTCTGGCTTCTCTTACTCTGATCTGTCTCCCTACCAATGCACAGAAGATCACCAAAGGATGAGCCAGGTATTTGAATACCTGCAAACCATGACGGATTCTAGGTTCTGAGCTTAGGTCTGGCCCAGCCTACCCTGCAACACTACAGCTTCTTAAAAAAAAAAGAAAAAGAAAGGTACCGATTTTTCTTTTTTTTTTTTTTTTTGAGAAAACAAAGAAAATATTAAAGAAACAGAAAGAACATCTTAAAGTGCTTAAATTTCCAGAACAGAAACAGCAAAACAAATTAAAACAAAAACCCTAAATCTCTTGCATTGAAAGATACAATCAGTCATTTAAGAACCTGAAAATACAGAAAAAGTGTCATTCCATCTTGTCCTTCAAGCTCACTGCGCAGAAAGAAGCTGGGAGCTGAACTTGGGAGACAAGCCTTCTGTTATGTTTGTTTGTTGCTTTTAGAAGATAAGTAGGCAAAAAATTCATTGGGATGGAAAAGCCACAACCAATGGGAAAGAGTGCTTCAGATTCCAGGGCTGGCACCAGTGACAGCAGCAACACAGGTCGTGTGGGTAGGCACATACGAAAACTGAAAAGATGGCTACAAGCAGCAGACTTTAGACCATAAAAAAACAAAAACAACAAGACACGAAGAAAGTACATTTGTGCATAAAGACCAAAGACCAAAGGCAAACATAACAATTTTCCATCTATCTCCTTGATAAAGGGAAAACATCAACAAATTTCAGATTTTTGTTATAGGGTTAGAGCGGGAGCCAGCTGAGGATAACACAAGCAAGTAATTCTTAGTGAATCAACAAAACAATGTATTCGATTTCAATAGTTTCAATTTTGAAAACCACGCAAGTTATGTAAATCTTAATATTTTAATCTATATACTAACTAATTTTGGATGCTCAAAATGTCACAAGACTAGGAATAAACAACATCACTGTAGTGCTTTCATGAACACAGGTAAAGCAATGCCCTTTGGGTTCTCCTAGATTAATTCAAATTAAATATTCTCTTTTTTTAAATTTGTCATGATACAGTCCCTTAGGCTAACAGATTTCCCCTTCCAAGCTCTCTATTTCCCCTCCCTACCACTGATTTCCCCAATATTAATGGGGTCCTTCAACAACAGTCACAAGCCCATCATTCTTTTATTTAGATATATCATGACATTATAGGTCTAGGCAATAGTAGAAATTCCAGCATCCTATTGCCAAGATATATTTAGAAGTTTCATTGGGAGTCCATCTTTTATTCAGGAGTAGAAATGCATACTACATTGCATATCTTCCCTTATTGGTATGATAGTCTCCATAATACAGCTCCTCTAAATGAACATATGTATACACATGTTTACCTGAGTATGTACTGTTCCTGCATTTTGCATGAAGTTTTCCATATATTGGACAGAACATATCTCATTGATTGTTCTAAGTTAGTTTTAAAGTATGCTTTTAAAGTAATCTGTTTTGAAATATAGATGTGATATTTCCTTATGGAACAAAGGGAGGCATGCTTACCACCCAACAAAATATTTCTATGCTGTGAGGTTAGGATAACTCTATTGCAACATACATGTGACACAACCTGATCCATGTTTGCTTGTGGAAATCAGGGCATAGAAAACGTGTGTAAAAGTATTGGTATTCATGAGAGTAACACTAAAAATAATAAAATTTCCACATCTGACTCAGAAATCTAATGCTTTCTTCCAGCATCCCTTTCACATGAGATCACAGAGAAACAATTCTTTAGAGACTCTGATAATCTTAGCCATAGGACAGAATGCTGAGATATGGATTGCCTTCTAGAATAGGAAGGGTGAGGGCTTACAAGGCATCTGTGGGATTAAGCAAAGGGAAGTCTATGACAAATCCATAGCAAAATTGTGCACTCGATTATATGGCCAACATGCAATAAATGATGAACAAAAATAAAAGAGGCCATTGAAGTTAACTTCAGGGAACAGGTAAAATACAGCTACTAGAGTGCTATCCTGATCATTGCTATTTCTGCGCTAAGGAGAAGGACTTCCACACAAAGTTGAAGCCCAGTCTAAGATCTGTAGCACTGTAACAACTAAGATTAAGATGTGTACTGGTTAAGCAGAAAGGCCTACGTCCTTTTAGCCAATAGTATCTGAGAAGATGATCACATTGGGGAAGTCCACACATTAATGGAACATATAAATCATTTCTAGTCCTCTATATTTCTTCTGTGTTTCTCAAAAATAAATGCCTTTAAACCCCAGGAAGATGACAGGAAATCAGACTTGAAGGTAAGACAGATTATAGATATAAATATAGACATGGATATAGATATGATAACTTGAGCAAAAGCTGGAAGCTTGTGGCTGGCACTGTTGTGCAGTAGGCTAAACTTCTACTGGCAACACCATCATTTTATATGGTTTTTGGTCAATTGCTCCATTTCCAACCAAGGAACCTGTTAAGGCCGGGAAAGTGGTGATTGTGGCCAAGTCCTTGTTCCCCTGTATATAGGTGGGAGACACCAAAGAAATTCCTGACAAATGACTTTGGATACACTCAGCTGGTCCGTGTGGTCATTTGGGGAGTAAACCAGAAGATAGAAAATCTCTCTCTCTCTCTCTCTCTCCCTCTCTCTCAGTTTCCCCTCTCTGTCTATCCTTCTCTCTGCAAATCTACCTTTCAAATAAAAAATAAATATTTAAAAACTTGGAAGTTTAGAATGGATATAACCTACCAAATCCATCTGTTAGTCCCACAGCCTAAGCTTATATTATTGAATCCATCTGGTCAGACCAAACTCTTGGTGTAGTGTCTTTGATTCTGCTAATGCCAGCTTTTCTAGTATACTGGCTCCTGAGGATAAAGTTACCTTTACAGCCCTCATTATGCATTTGCAGTAACTATTCAAGCTATTATAAGACACTCTCAGGGGTCCCAAAATTTCTTTTGCATTTGCAATCAGTAGTAGGTGCTTTATTGAGATAATTTCAACCACACAGATATTTTCCTGGTGTTATCACACCTCTATCAGCTAGGGGGGCTGGTAGTCCTTCACAAAATTCAGCCTTCTGTCTAACAGCATCTAATAGAATCAAAGGCAGATCACAATGTTTTGTCCCTCTGCTACTCAAGCAAATTTGCTATCTGTTCACTTCCAATCCCATTTCCTAGATCAGAACCTTTTCGAAATTTTTAGCTTTTGTAAACAGTATGTACTTTCTTCAGGAATTCTTGTTAGATAAGTTAAAAAAAAAACTAGCATCCACTAGAAGATGCATAAATCAACACACTGATAGAAATTATCCAATAGGCTGTGGCCTGCTCTCTACATTTGGGGTCCAACCTGACTAATCTATGAACTACAAGTCTGTGGATAATGATTTCTCTCACTGAAGTCTCTGGAAAAGGTAAGCAGCCCCACCCTGAAGACAGTTCTGCGGTTTTGGACTGACCACCTGTCACATGTAAAGGGCATTCTCCCACCAAGCACGCCACTGCTGAAAATCAGCTGTTCACTTGCTATGGTAACCTTGTCAAAAGTGAACTCTTGGCCTGTGGAGACCCTGAAACTTTCCTGTCTGTAGCTTTCATGTTGGAGTGTGTCAAGTCAGACTTACTGGCTTAAAGGCAAGATGATATGTTATGAATTTTGTTAATAAAATGGAAATAATGTATTCAAGCCCATAGTTGCTCCCCTGACTCTCCAGGAGGATCACAGGCTTACATTAAAAAAAAAAAACTGTCTCAAATTGCTGCAAAGACGTTGAGTTTGACCATGTGCTAGACATTTAATTATGAATTAATCTATAGTTTCCATGATCATAGTAATATATATATATATATGAAATATAACTTGATCATCCCAGCTTTTGAATTCACATGTTCAGTATGTATAACTCTTGTGTCTGTCTTTGCCATTTCCTATTTTTGTAACCACTTCATAATTAATCAGTGAGGACAGATATATGTCACCAGTGTGTGAGTGTGGACAAATGAGACATGTTGGATAGACTGTTTTCAGGAATTCTGTTCAAAGCAAGGTAACACAATTAGCAGTGGTATTTCTTCTAGCTCATTTCTTATCAAAGATTTTTCTATTTCTCCCAGGTGATACTGAATCGTATTTCTTTATCTAATGTCAACACTTTTTTCAACTAAAGAATATAGAAAATATAAAGTAGTAATAAGTCATAAAAGTAAACAACTTATGTCATGTTCTTAACTTTCATGTAAAAATCAAATACTTCTTTCTTCTTAAAAAGTAAGCAATGAAAATAAGTGAATCAGATTCTTTGCATGTATGAGTTATTCCTATAGCATGTCAGATACTTTCAGAGGTTAAGTCAGTATTTTTATAAGAAAAAGAATATTAAAATTTCAATGATTATGAAAATAAGTATGGAAACCACATTCTAGGTTGGAAGGTTCATAATATATAATATTAAAATGTGGTTCTATAGTTTTCCTTAAATTAATTCAGACTGATACATCTTAAAATCCCAACTCTCATCATTTTCCTTTTCTATCCCTTAGTTGTAACTGTGTAATAAATGTTCATTATCAGCTTGAATAAGGTACTGAGATTTTAAGTTACTTTTTAAAGTCTCTATTTTCTTAAAATAGTTTGTAGACTGTTGCATTGATCATATTAGAAAGGCAACTTAGGAGTGTGGAGCAGACCTTTCCTTTGTTAACTCACTCCCCGCATGAATAAAACAGTGAGGGCAGAGTCAGGCAGAAGCTGTGACCTCAGACCTCAGCGTCCCCGACCTGGGCAGCAGCAACACAGGCACTCATACCATCTTCTGCTGCTTCTCAGGGTGTGCACGAACAGAAAACTAGATAGGACAAGATAGCCAGAACTTGAACCCAGGAATTCCAGTATGGAAAACATTCTAAGACAGATCACCCAGTGAATCAAACTGCTACCTTGTGGAACTTTCAGTTGTTGAATAGTTACTACAGAGATGGTTCATGGTTTTCACTCCTATTTTCTTGTGTGTTCCTTGAAACGCAGGCTTATCGCTATGGAACTATTTATAGTAGTTAAATTGAAAGAACCTTATATAATTTTTAAAAATCATTGGAATTCATATAAGATTTTTAAAGGAACTGAATTACTTTCGTGTTAAACCTTTGAATGAGCATTTTGTTTTTTTCTGGCAGTAACATGGTGGCTGTAGCAGCTTAAGTGCAGATGACGCCTACTTGATCTTTTCTGTTTATTCTTATCTGTCTCTTTATTGAACTCTTAGCTGCTCGGCAGCCTATGTCATATTTACTTGTGTATCTATGGTCATCCCTGAATTCTCCACATCTAGTAGGACTTCAGTAAATAGTGGCTGAATAACACTCCAAACAAATCAGGTCATGAGTGCCTTTAGGGATGTAGTTCTCCTTTCAGCCAAATTTGCATTTTAATGGTTTGAAAGAAGGCCAGTTCCTGAGATGAAGTGTCCTCCTCAGCTTTTGAACTAGCCACTCAGGAGACTGAGATCCCAGATTCCCCCAATTTCCACCAACCAGGCATACCCAGACCTGGTTGTTGTTCTAGCTAGTGTAATTGAGATATCAATCTATATCACTAGTTTATTCAACCTGGAGAAGATGACATTAATGAGCCACTCTCACCATCAGTGTCTTTGAACATTTATTTTTAACCCCGTAAAGATGATGGCTCTTCTTAGTCATTGTCTTTCATTCATCCCACTGGTCATCAGTGAAGAAAAAGCTAAAAGTGCCAGGACTTTTAAGTGTGGACTTGAACCCTTGTGACACAGATTTATTCTCCTTATTATCAGAGTATGCACAGTCTATGGAGACAAAAAATTTTTCAAAAGATGAATAAATTCACAAACTTTCTTTGTAGTGACATGAAGATCAAGTAGGCATGGAGATTAAATAATAAGAAACTGTAAATCCTTTTCCGCTGCTTTGCTTTCAGAAAACTGAAATCTGCTTCCTAGAAATGTTTTCAAACTGTCGATAAATGTTAAAAAAGAATTGTTCATGACATAGTATTACAATCAAATACAAACTTAAATGGTTAAAATGAAAAAAAAATACTTACACTGAAAATTGTGTGAAAAAAACAAAATATTTTAAGTTGGACTAGTTACAGTTTAATTTTAAAAGAATGTCCTATGCTTTAGTCTGACTGTGGTAAAAGGTGAACAAACGTTGGACTGGTTTCCTTCCACTGTATGTCTACAAGACAAAGTATTGAAATGCTCCTTGAACAAGCACAAGCTTTTTATTTTATTTCAGTTTGTTTTCTTCAATGCTGAAACTGATTTCTCCTTTATCACCTTCCTATAGTGAAGAAGGAAAGGGGCTTTTTATTTTATGGAAAGATAGATACAACATGAAGTCAGAACAGCTGGATTTTAATGGGTTCTGTTAAGTACTTTATAGGAACCTTGGACAAGTCATTCATAAAATGATATGAATGAGATGCTCTCTATATTCCCCAACTGATATCCGAATTCTGTGGTTTCTAAGGATACCATCCATCACATACACAATTAAATGAATAAAGGGATATTTCACAAGACTGCCACATGTAAGATCATATAACTAAAAGATGGTTTTCTATAAGAATTTTAGTTGTATATTAAAGTGGATTGATGAGTTTATCCCCTTAATAGAATTATCAAAAAACTTTGGTTGAATCCTTTCCTATTTTTGATTTATTCATTTTGCACATCTGTTCCTTGAAAATGTCTTTTGATAAATGTTTCTTCCTTTATAAAATAAAAGCAGAAAGCAGAACTGTTATGGACATTTATGTAATACCTCCTATGTAAAAGAGCAATTTGAAGACAGCCATGGATTCATAAAATTTGTATTTTATACTATATAAACTATGTGCATTTGTAATTAAAAATGCAAGCATCCATAAAGTTCAGTAATTCATCAGCCACTGCATCATCAACAGACATAAGGAAATCCACCCTTATTAAGCTATGGAAATAACTTATCCTGTGACAGAATCATTTTGGCTTCTAAGTCACTGAAAATACTTTAATATTGTGATTTAAGGTGTGTGTGTGTGTGCTTTTCTTCTTTTGAGGTTTTGCTTTTAAATGCATCTAAAATTTAATTTAGTTTAATTAGTCAGAATGCATAAAATAATATGCTCATGATCTCTAGATTTTGCTGAATAAAATCAATGAACTATATTTTAAGAAAAAAGTTGAATTTTATTACTGCAATTAAGGAGGTATTTTTTCAAATCCAAGTTATAAAGCAATCCAAAGGCAAAATAGCATGTCTATTTAATTACCCTTCTTTGATTAAAGAATTTGAGTATTTGCATTTTTATTTTTCCTTTACTTCTCTGTTCTTGCCTTTCTTCTTCAACCATCCTCTCCAGCACACACACAAGGTAAAGGTGATTCTACAGGAAACCATTCAACAACTTGTCAATGGGACAATCTGTATCATTTCTACAATTTTAAATTTTCTTTACTATTAAAAAGACTTTTGTAGACTCATCTTATAGGTAGCATGTAGTTATCAGCAATATAAGATACCTGTATGGGTATACCTTATTACCCATATGCAGTATATAACTGTTTTCACATAGACTTACTGAGAACAATAACATTAAACTAGAAAGATTTTTTAAAAATTTTGGCTCATTAAAGATACCTAGGATAAATTTCAGCCATAATTATGGCAAACTAGTTAGTCATATCCTCACAATATTGAGATATTTTTAATATCTTAACAATAGTTATAGTTATATGATACACTGCCTTGAACTGATCATTCACAAAAAACTATAAATAACAGATGCTTTAAGTCAGCATTACTTACACCTCACTCTCCTTTTCCCCCCATAGGCTTATGTCTTTTCCAATACAGATTCAGTATTATCACAAGTACTGTGCGTGCTAATCATCTTACTGTTGTTCTGAAAGGGTCAACATATTTAGTGAAAAAAGATGTTTTCCTTCAGCTCTTAACTTACCTAGTAAACAGAGGACAAGACCACATGTAAGTATTTGAAGTAATTGTAAGCTTAAATAGCTTTGAATTTCCTAGTAAAATATTAAATTTATCCCACTATTATTTCCAAAAGTAGAAATCCAACAGAAATTCATTGTTCTTAGCCTCTCCTAACTTTCAATGCAGCTGTCTATATTTACTTGAAACTATCCCCCCCATTGCATTCTTGCCTGTGTCTACACAAGAAAAGACAAAGCCTTGTTTATAGTGTGAGTAGAAGCAAAAAAGGAAAAGAAATTTCTGACATTGAAGAAGGTGAGACTTTAAGGCAATTCTCATTAAAAAAAAAAAAAACCCTACATAATGACCCAACTTTCCCTTCCTAATTCTTGTGTGGACTGGGACTTGCTTCTTTAAGGTGAAAACACATATATCTCTCCATTAACTACGAGACATGAATGCCAATTTAATTTTTAGTTACATGAAAATATTTACAGTAATAAAAGGGTATTTATATTTACACATTGCATACTTAAGCACAGCACCTTTGGAAGTCGCTACCACTTATTTCTGTACAGTCTGGACTGTCCTCCTTGGAACAGAAGCCTTATGACCAAAGGTTCCACAGAATAAAATGACATGTTGAAGTCAATTCATTCTTATGCCTAGCTTTGAAACTGAAATTATACATTGCACGAGAGTAGTTCTGATTTTAAGATTTCAATACACAGGTACAGATTTTTCTGTTTTTAAATGCTTGCTCCCTGTGGTCGCTCACGCCCTCAGTAGCCCTGGTCATATTCATTCAGGGAACACAATTCCATGTTTCCTTTCAAATCAGTGGGAAACAGTAAGATGGTAAACACTGTTTCAGAGGAAAAGCTGCTATCTTAAAGAAACTTCTACAGAAATACCGTCTGAAGGCAAAGATTCTACACAACACCAGAGCATCCAGATAGAGCGGAGGTTTCTTGGTAACTTTTCCTAATCCTTCCATGCCTCTTTCTTGATCATTAAACCTAAAGAAATATTGCTTTGGAGTATTGCAATGTCAAAGAAGGTTTCAATGAGCAAGTTTGGTGCCACTCTCCTCTCCTTCAAGGAAAAAAAAAAAACAAAAAATAAAAAACAAAACTTCTTGGCCTCAAGAATTGCTGAGGTTTTGATACTGATATTGCAGAAGGATATTTAGCACCCAAGAGAGTGCTGTTTTCTCAGCTGGGACCTGGGAAGGATTCCAGAGGCATAGGTAAAACAAGCATTTTCTGTCCACCACTAAAAGGTAGAGGAATCAAGGGGGTGCAAATAGTTGTGTGCTTTAAAACAACACAAAAAGTTAAGTTCCATAAGGATTTCTCCCCACCTCTTTTCAAGCTTAAAGGTGCCCTCAACAGCCCAGGTGATACCCAAGCTACAGTCATAGCCTGGCTCTGTCAATCTCTTGAGCTAACAGCAAAACTAGAGTCACCCTCGCATCCGGCCATGAGGTCAGGATTCACCGAGAGGACCCCTGAGCCAGACTCCGGGGAAGGAGGAGAAAGAGGGCAGGGGCAGACTTTGCAAAGGCTCTATCAGCTCCAGACTCGGTGAAGGGTAACCTTGTGTACTGCCAGCAGAGATTCGGGAATGGCGAGGGCAAAAGATGACCCTGCTTGGACAGTCAGCAGGAGTCGGGCCATCCATTGCCAGGCTAGTGTGGAAGCCTGGGAGCTAGGAGGCAGCTGTCCCCGAACAGGAGAGGGTTTGGGCGGCCAGCAGGTGGAGTTTAAAGCAAACATCCTTTCTGGGGACCCCGAAGCAGCACTCTCCTGAGACCTTCTGCCTGGAGGTGAGGGAATCACAGCAGGTGGTTTGCGTTGCCTCCCAAATCCACGCAGCTATTAGCGACCAGCCCCTCGCTCTCACCCGCTGTCTTCCGCTATCTACTCACCAGTCCTGAGGGGAAAGCGCCCTCCAGGGCAGCTAGGGTGCAGGGTGCAGGAGGCTGGCTGGGCCTGGCGGCGGCGGCGCTGTCTTAGGAGCCAGACTGGAAAAGCGGGACGCCTAGGCAGCTAGAGCGGCGGCGGGTGCGCAGCAAACCGCGGGCCGGGAGAGCGCCGGGTCCGGAACTGCTGCGCTGCGCGCGCTCTCTGCCCATCCTAGGCTGCTGCTGCCGCCCAGCAGAAGAAGGCGAGGGGGAGGGGAGAAGGAGACACGCGGTAGGCAGGGAGGGGATTTGGAAAAGGAGGGAGACGAGCGAGGAAAGAGGGGGAGATGATCACCCGGAATTGGGAGGGGTAAGGGGGCGCACACGAGTCCAGCGAAGGTTCCCACTCGAGAAGCTCGGGGAGGGGAAATCGAGGATGGAGTGATGAGTTTCCCCCGCCCCCACCTATTCAGCTCTCCTTCTCCCTTCGCGCCCTTTCTTTGGGCTCTTCTTCCCCCGGCTTCCCAGGCTCGCCTCAGCCGGGAATCCAGCACTCAAGTGGGAATGCCAAGCCTGGGAGGCGGCCGCGACCTCTTTCGGCGCTGCTGGCCTGTGGCACCTGTGCGCGCACACACTGAAGCTCTCTCCTTTGCGGGGGCTACAGACAGTGAGCCGCAGGCTACGGCCCTTTCTCTCCTTTTTGGTCAAACTATGATCAGGTTGGTGCATTCATGCCATCTGCGTTGCTCCCTATTGCTGTTTGGTTCCCAGGAGCTCTTGGCACCCGCTGTCCAGCTAGGAAGCGCTGGCTGGGAGCTCAACACAGGCAACCATCGCCTGTCGCTCGGGATTGCTGCCTCGACAGCGGTGGCTGTTTATTTGCCTCTGGGGTTGACCATCTAACGAAATTTGAAAGAAAATCTTTGGGCTCAGTTACCTCGGACCGTGATCTCAGTGATCTGGGAAGGTTGCTAGTGTGAAGGGCAGTCTTTGGTTCCCCTCCTTCTTTTTCCCAACATGTTAAAAATTTATTAAATAAACAACAACAGCAACAAAACATAATAACCAAGGCACGACTCGGTCGTTTTAACCAAAATAATTCCTCATCTCGTTACTGCGGAGTTTTCCGTTTTCCATTGGGTTTAGCTAAGGGTGGTCCCGCTTTCCTATTGTGGATTGTGTTCCCTTGCTTGGATTGTAAATCAGCCTTACATATTCACAAAGACTCACAGGGGAATAGATACTGCGTTTAGCACCCCTTCTACTGGAGAGATCCAGGGAGTGAATTCACACATTCAGTGTGTGTGTGTGTGTGTGTGTGTGTGCGCGCGCACAGACACAGACACACACACACACATATAAAACAATTGAAATATTATTGACTGATTTCCATAAACCACAATTTCGTTTCACGGTCCTCACATGGTAGTTCCGGATAGGCATGGGAGTAAGTGGATTTAATGTGAAAGACATGAGAATAGATACTGGTACAATTCTGAAATAACTCATACTGGAAGTGGTCCAGATACTTCCTATCAGCAGGCTGGAGAGATAAGGTGTTTGGCTTTTGCTTGCTTGTTATTCTTTTTAAAAATTGAAGTAATCCTTAAGCTAGTGAAATGCCAAGCTTTTTTTTTTAAGTCTTAGGGTTCTTAGAATCTAGAAGAAATAAATTAAGCATTGCATCTTACATAAGGGTATCTTATATAACAAATGTACTCAGTAAAATAAGTGCACTCTCAGTTGTAAATGCAGTGTGAAAAGATATTTGTAATGCATTACACCGCATCCAAATATTGATGAATAGCTCCTAGAGCTTCCCATTTACACTCACATGAGAACAAAAATTTTAGTGACAAAGTATCATTTGACTGTTTGGGTATTAATTTGCCACAATTTTTCCTATTGAGAATATTTGCTAACAAAAATATTTAGTTGCACATCTACCTAATGTCATGAAAGAAAGAAGCAGCACTCTATTAAGCAAATAACAGAATTAAACTCTTAAAGCACACCTGAGCTTTAAAAGGCCAGATGTCCGGTGGTGCACATGCAAATTTACCAGCTGCTATTCTTACAAAGGCAACTATAGAAATAAAATGGTTGACGGAGACCTACAAATCATGTCAGGTGCCTGAGTCTTTTCGATGGTGTGTGAATATAGCAAGTGAATAGTAAATTTCACAAATGCCAGTGGTTACTTGGGCAGGAGGGTAGTTACTAAGGATTCATTAAATCTCATTTTTTTTCTCATTCCTGATTAGAATGCATGTCATCCCTTCTCTACTGAAGTAATCGACCTTTGAGAATTTTTACTATCTTCTTCCTACATCTGAATATGAAACTGTAATAACATTTCCTGCCTAGTCCCATTTTGTGGCTAAAGTAATGTATTAGAAATACCTACAATGTCATGATACACTTAAATAGAAGAATGATGGACTTGTGATTGTTGTTGAGGGATTAAACTATTGTTACAATATAGGGGAAATAGTGGGGGAGGGGGAGTCTGTGGGGGAGGGTAGAAAGGAAAATCCCTGAGCCTAAGGAACTGTATCATGTAGATATATAGATTCTACTTTATACATATACATATGCAATGCAAAGTGGAATACCTTAAAAAATACTTTAAAATCAGTCAAACATTAAAACGATTTAGAGACAGAGCAAGACTAGTTTCCAAGTCCTGAGTCCATTTACGACCCAGATCACTTGGCCCACCAGAGACAAGAACAGGATGATAAAATGTAGAATAACATAATTCTCCTGCTGGAGGATTTGGATTTCAATTTCGACCGTCAGACTGAGTGAAAACATCTGATCATCTCTGCCACAGGATTGTCTTCATTCTATGTGCCTTTCCCCAGTCCATCTCTGTAGGTTGTGTTGCAATGTGTTATGGATTACAATATGGGAACCCAACAGTAAATTAGTAAATGAAGAAATGCTTCACTTTAAATAGTGGACTTATGGATTACTTAGTTAAAAGCAAAGTCTCACATTGATGTTTTCTGACATCAGAAACAGTGAAGGCTCCATCTTTGAATAGTTATTGCACACATACCAGATATTGGTTAGTAAATGAAGTGCTCTGCATATATTTATTGAATGCATATTCAATGAGGATAGCATTCAGCCAGGCACCATGCTAGGTTCCAAGGATGCTGCAAGAAAAATAGCTGTGCTTTTGTAGGGTTTAGTATCTAAAAATTCAATAATAAAAGTTAAGAATGAAAATGATGATCATAATGATGATTTCAAGCCCCCAAAAGAAATAGAATCAACTTTTGGGCATAAGAGGATTAGGGCAAAAGGAAGACATCATCAGTTTCTTCTTGATCATGTAATAAGTATACTCATTTTTAAAAAGTGAACTGTTGAATGTAGAAAAATGTTACCAAAAATTGCATTGGTTCAAGCACAAAATAGTGGAAATTTTTTAGTCCAGGGCAAATTTTAACTTTTAAAAGTAAGTAACTGAAATCAGTATTAAGGTGCAAGAAGTTAAGCTGTGACAAACAAGGACTGCATTCTACATTGAAGCACTTGGGACAAGTTTCAGCAGCTCTTCTGATCCACTTCACAGTTAATATGCTTGGGAAACCAGCAGGTAGATGGCGAAGGTGACTGGGCCACTGCTTCTCATGTTGGAGACCTGGATCGAGTTACAGGCTCGTAGGTTTAGATTGACCTGGACCCAATTATTGTGGCCATTTGGGAAGTGAACCAACAGATGGAGGATCTCCTTCTTTCTCTGTTTCTTACTCTCTGTCACTCTGGTGAGAAATAGAGAAAAATAAATGTATTGAGGGGTTTGGAGACTTAATAATAAACATGTATGGTGTGATTAGCCCTGCCGAACACATAAATTGATTGTGACATGAAGATGATGACAAAAATTACAAGTATTCTCTTTCTCTTCCTAAGGAACACACAAAATAAATGAGAAGTATTCAAATAAAACTACAAATTGTATTTTGAGAAAAATTAGGAAACAGATTCTCTATAGTTTCTAAAACTATGTGATATGAGATATCAAAAATTTCTGAGGTCAGCAGAAATCAAAAATAGAAAATAGGAAGGGCCTGGGACCATGATATCTAGTTCTAAAATGGATCAATAAAAATGTGCTTCCAGGTTGAGGACTTCATTTGTATTTGAAAATTTCATTTTCCTTGGTTACAACATAAATTCTGGAATTGGAATTGGGCTGTAGTTGCAAAACAAGGAAGGACACAAAGATTTGGTGTGTGTTGAGAGACTCTGTAATGGCTTCTTCACAATGCCTAAGAAAAGACAATTTTTTTTTCAAAGATTTATTTTTATTGGAAAGGCGGGTATACAGAGAGGAGGAGAGACAGAGAGGAAGATCTTTCGTCCGATGATTCACTCCCCAAAAGGTCGCAAACTGCTGGAGCTGAGCTAATCTGAAGCCAGGAATCCGAAGCTCTTCCAGGTCTCCCATGCGGGTGTAAAGTCCCAAAGCTTTGGGCTGTCCTCCATTGCTTTCCCAGGCCACAAGCAGGGAGCTGGATGGGAAGTGGGGCCATCGGGATTAGAACTGGCACTTATATGGGATCCTGGCTTGAAAGGTGAAGACTTTAACCACTATGCTACCATGCCGGGCCCCAAAAGCCCATTTTTTAAGGTGAGTTGTTCTCCTTGACCTGCGAAGCCTGTCAGGATGAGGGTTGTAGTTAGTAGACTGATGCCAGACCCTCACTGGAATGTGTAACATTGGAAGTAACAGAGAGTACACTAAGATTAGAAGGAGAGGGAAATTGGTGAAAATTCATCAATCTCTAGCAATAGCTTTCACCCTCCCATTCCCTATTAAGCCACATGAGAAAATTTTAACTCAGAATCCACACAATGTCACTGTAAAAACTGAAAAAAAAAAGAAAAGAAAACAAAAAAAAAAAAACAAAAGCAAAGCTCCCGGAGGAGGCGCAAAATGTAGCTGTTGTTGACATACTCACACCATGACAATGTTGCCATGGAGAACTTGACAGATTTGTTCTAAAATTCTATCATCAATTTTCAGAAAGGCACAATGAAGGAATTACTTGCAAGAAGGAAAACCACAAAACAAGTAAGGCACAATATGGGGAAGGATGATGAGACAACGGGAACTGATGGCTCAGCTGACAAAACTCACAGACGTAGAAGAAATAAAAATGAGACCATCATAAATTAAGAGTGAAAATGGAAAGATTATAAAGTGAATAGAAACAGTGAAGACACAAGGATAGAATATTGATAGCCAAGAAGAATACAAACAGGATTGGAGAACATATAAAATAGGAAGAAGATAGGCAAAGATAAAATAAATACTAATAAATATATTATGTATTGAAGAAAGATTCTTGGAAAAAAAAAGACTTTAAAAAATTGATTACTGGGAACAATTGCCCCAGAATCATCAACTCATATGATAGAATCAACTCATATGATAGTATTCAAATATAAAAGTAAAATACAACATTTCTGAACATACAGGCAAAAAGCAATCATTAAATTATATAGTAAAGTATTGAGACTAGCTGCAAAATGGTGACATTCAACATCAATAAACAAAGTCTGAAAGATAATAATGAAAACGGTTTGAGAGTTATGTATTTTTTTTTTCTTTCTGACTGAACAATCCTTCAAACACAATAAACAAGCAATGAAGTACAAAGATGCAAGCCTTATTATACTCATGACTTCATCCTCAGTAAATGATTACAACAAAGAATGGAATTCAGCTTTCTCAGAGAAAGAAGAAATATACAGATCAAAAACTGATTATTCAAATTAATACATTGTATTTAATGTGTGACAATATTACAATGAAAATATCAGAGAGGAATAAGAATTCCATAGAAGCTGATGACATAAAAATGACATTTTTAGCAAAATCTTTGAGACAAAAGATATAAAAGCATTGACTGTATTGAGTTATAATTGCGGAAAAATCACTTATAGCAATAACTAATCAAGTATTTAACAATACAAAGTTAAAACTTAAGATATTAGAAATAATTTATGAAAGAAAGGAGCTAATGAGAAACAAGAAGCATTAATCTTTACTATTATTTATTTTAATGAAGTAACAAATAAATTACAAGAAGGTCATGTAGTTAATTTAAAAAGGATAAATACAAAAGCAACAAATCGCAAAATAAAGACTTTGAATATTAATAGCATATTCATGAAAAAGAAAAATTAATAAATCATAGTGAAGAAACTGTGCAAAATTATAGTAAGTAAAATATAACAGAATAATATTATAGAAATAAGGGTAAACATGAATATAAACAGCTTTATCTCATCTACTATGAAACAACATTTAGATTGAATCACATCAATATAGAGTTATATATTTTAGATTTGTAACTAGAAAAGTCATAAAGTTTCCAAAGTAAAAGAAAGGACAAACATATACACCAAAATGCAAAGAAAAAGGAAAAAGGAATGACAATCTTAATGGAAAACAATGTTGCATAAAGTCAAAAACATGGTTAACAAATATGCTTATTTTATGTTGGTAATAGTAACTGGAACATTGAATTGTGAACAACAGATTAGTGAAAGCATACCAAATAATAACACCTTTCAAAGTTAGGAATTAGAAACATTCAAGAAGACAGTATGAAATATACTACTGGTAGAAATTTAAGAATTTTTAGTTTGCAATTGTTCAAATAGCAGAGGATAAAGATAATGAAGATTAAGTATTACATACATTTTTAGACAAATATCACTTAAATGCAAACATTCTCATTAAGACATTGGCAAACCAATCTGAACATGTGATTTTTTTGAAGACTGTAAAGATGACTGTAATTAGAAAAATTTAGTGATGTACTTCATCACCTCTCTATTCAATGGAAATGCAATATCAGTACTCATTTTATTTTACATAGAATGATAAAGAGTTATTGCATACCAAAGCTTTAGCAAAAATGCCTTGACATAGAATAAACCTGTTTATTTTTTATTGGAAAGGCAGATATATAGAGAGGAGAGACAGAGAGGAGGTCTTTAGTCTGATGGTTCACTCCCCAAGTGGCCGCAATGGCTGGAACTGAGCCAATCCGAAGCCAAAGCCAGGAGCTTCTTCTGGGTCTCCCATGCGGGTTCAGGGTCCCAAGGCTTTGGGCCGTCCTTGACTGCATTCCCAGGCCACAGGCAGGGAGCTGGATGGGAAGCACGTTGGTGGAAATTAGAAATGGCGACCATATAGGATCCTGGTAAGTACAAGCTGAGTAATGTCACCACTACACTATCACACTGGGCCAGAATAAACCTTTCTTAAATGTTACCTGTTTTATTGGCATGCATAAAATATTAAAAATGACTATGTTTGTCATACTAATATAGTTTTTTATTCTCTTGAATATAAACTCCTTGTGTTGATTTATTATTATTGTCTCATCTCATGTCTCTTCTCAAAACATTCATTAGCTTTACTCCCTATCTTCTTTTTATATTAGCATTAACATCTCTCAGAATTAAAATCAATTTTCAAATTCAAAATGTATACCAGCTTAGTTTCCCACTTTGAAATAATTTCAAATTATAACATTAATAAATGTGCTCATTCTTTTTTCTAAAATATGCTTTATTTTAGAGCAATTGAAGGGTTATTGCAAAACTAACCGATATAGTTTATACACACCCACTACACTCCACGCATGCAGTCTCTCCTTCTGAACATCTCGAATGAGAGTGATACTTTCATTATAATGAGTGAACCAATGTTGGCACATTATTTTCATCCAATTTCAACATTTAAGGTTCACTGCTTGTGTTGTATATACCCAGAGTTTTAGCAAACGTACAACTGTGTGTATCCATCATTATGGCATTATACAGAATAGATCCACTGTCCTAAAAAGCTTGAACGTTCCATCTGTTCATCTCTCTCCTACTGTAAAACCCTGGTAAGCACTGAACTTTCTACTCTCTCTGAAGTTTGCCTTTCCCAAAAAGACTTAATGACCAGAATAATGCAGTAGGTAGCTGTATCAGACTTATTTCACTAGTCATCTATATTTAAGCTACATGCATTTTTCATGGCTAGATGGACCATCATTTTAACATTGAATCCTACTCCATCATCTGCATGTACAAGGTCATTTTTCTATCTATTCACCTCTGGAAGGATCTCTTGATTTCTTACAAATTCTGGCAATTATAAATGAAGCAATGTTAAGCATCCATATGCAGCTTGCTGTATGGACATGTTTTCGCATCATGTGGCTAATAATATATATTATATAACTGTGATTGCTGATCATATATTAAGAGTATGTACATCTTCGTAAGAAACTGCAAACCTGGGCCCGGCGCGGTGGCACAGTGGTTAAGGTCCTAGCCTTGCACGCCCGGGGATCCCACATGGGCGCCGGTTCTATCCCAGCAGCCCCGCTTCCCTTCCAGCTCCCTGCCTGTGGTCCAGGAAAGCAGTCGAGGATGGCCCAAAGCTTTGGGAACCTGCACCCGCGTGGGAGACCCGGAAGAGGTTCCTGGCTTTGGATCGGCATAGCATTGGCCGTTGTGCTCACTTGGGGAGTGAATCATCGGACGGAAGATCTTCCTCTCTGTCTCTCCTCTCTGTAGATCTGCCTTTCCAATAAAAATAATAATAATAATAAAATAAATGAAAACCTTACATTCTGTAAAAAAAAAAGAAAGAAAGAAAAGAAACTGCAAACCTGCATTCCAAGTGATTGTCATCCCATCAGCAATGAATGAAAATACTTGTTATTTTACATCCATGATAGCAGTTGCTGTTGTCAGTTGATTTCCATTTTTTCCATTCCAATAGTTGTGTATCTCATTGGTCTTCAATTTGCAATTCGTACTGAACTATGACATTTAGCACCTTTCGAAATGCTTATTTTCTATCTGCATATGCTTTATTTGAAGAGGGGTCTATTTAAGAATTTTACCATTTTTTAAGGACTTATTTTTTTTTTTATTGGAAAAGCAGATTCCCAGAGAGAAGGAGAGACAAAAAGATCTTCCATTTATTATTTCATTCCTCAAATGGTTGCATCAGCTGGAGCTGAGCTGATCCTAGCCATGGGTCAGGAGCTTATTGTAGGAGTCCCACATGGATGCAGGGTCCCAAGGCATCAGGCCCTTCTTCACTGTTTTGTCAGGTCATAAGCAGGGAGTTGCCAGGACATGGACTGCTGCTCATAGGGGATGCTCTTGCTTGAAGGTAAACAATTAGTCAGTTGAGTCAAATTGTTAGCCTCAAGGATTTTTATCAATTTTGAAGCAGATTCATTTATTTATTTCTATGTTTATTTAGTTGGTAGGTTGCCTATAGCAAGAAATAACAGTGAGAGGGAAAGGGACAAAGAGGTGACAACAGGAAGACTGCAGCCATTTGAAAACGGTAGTCAGAAACTCCATTCACATTGTCACATGTGCGGGTGGGACCCAGGTCTTTGATCATTATCTGCTTCTTACAGAGCAGATTAGCAAGAAGCAGGCAAGAATCAGTGTAGTCATGACTTGAACCAGCCAACAATGGTTCATTCTGCTGTGGCACAACATCAACTTCTTACCTGTTTATTGGTCAGATTGTCTCTTTTCTTTCTGTTGGGTTTTGATTGTCCTTAGTTTATTATGAATAGATTTTTATGACTTATATTTAAAATAAAGATGTATTTTATTTGAAAGACAGAGTGACAGAAACAAGCAAGGTTGGGGGCCAGGTGGGAAACCATACACCATGTGCTGACTGCAAGGCTGAGCCAGGAAAAAGTCATCGGCCAAAATCTCCATCTGCGTGTACTGCAGAGGCCCAAGAAATCAGTTTGTTTTGCTCTTTTCTCAAGCACAGCAGCAGCAAGCTGAACTGGAAGCTGGCAACGATGTTCTATTATAGAATATCTAAGCTGCAGACAGCTGCGTATCTTGCTGACATGTGATGCCAACCCTCATCAGTTATATCTTTTTTTTTAATGATTTATTTATTTATTGGAAAGTCAGATATACAGAGAGGAGGAAAGACAGGAAGATCTTCCATCCGATGATTCACTCCCCAAGTGAGCACAACGGCCGATGCTATGCCGATCCGAAGCCAGGATCCAGGAACTTCTTCCGGGTATCCCACACGGGTGCAGGGTCCCAAAGCTTTGGGCCATCCTCGACTGCTTTCCCAGACCACAAGCAGGGAGCTGGATGGGAAGTGGAGCTGCTGGGATAGAACCGGCGCCCATGTGGGATCCCGCGCGGGTTCAAGGTGAGGACTTTAGCCACTAGGCCACTGTGCCGGGCCCTCATCAGTTATATCTTATGAAAAAACTTTCTTGTATATGATTTGTCCTGTTATTCTCATAACAATGTACTTTGCAAGACAGAAGTTTTAAACTTTAATGAAGTGTGCATTAAATCAACTCTTTTTCTTATGGGTCACACCACTATTATTGTAAGTGAAAGTCATCACCATTCTAGGGCCATGTAGATATTGTCTACGGCTAGAGATAATCCAATCTGAAGCCAGGAGCCAGGAACTTCTTCCAGTGTTCCAGGCCTTGACTTCTTTTCCAGGCCACAAGCAGGGAACTGGATGGGAAGTGGAGCAAATGGGACATGGACTGGTGCCCATATGGATCCGAGCACATGCAAAACAAGATTTAACCACCAGGCTATCATGCCAAACCTGCATCTCCACTTCTGCTCCAGCTCCCTGCTTATGGCATTGCATTTCTGTAATTGCCACAATTACATTTTTCAGTTCTTACATGGATTTTTCCTCTATTATTTTACTAATTTGGTTTTGTTCTTTCCTTGAATCTCAAGAGACAATCATTACATACACATTCACATTATTTTTCCATATTTTGTTATATGACTATAGCAGAAATCAACTAGAGACCTGTAGTTAAGGTGAAGGAGCTTATCTCTGTGTTTAAGTTTTAGGTTGCATGTATGCTGTATTTATTCACCTTTATATGCAGTTTTGAACTTGTTTTATATGTATTTTGTAGTACAGATTAAACCCAGTTTTGTTGCTTTTATCGTGGTATATTCTATGATGTAAGTAAACAAATTTCACACATTTGACAGCTTAAATTTAGAAACAGTGAAACTTTTCATCCCACAACCCATCCTGTCCACATTCCCCACTCACCTTCCTCCTACATCATTTTTAAAAAAACTTCATTTTTATTGGACAGTCAGATATACAGAGAGGATGAGAGATAGAGAGGAAGATCTTCCATCCATTGATTCACTCCCCAAGAGGCAGAAACAGAGCTGAGCCAATCTGTAGCCAGGAATCAAGAGTCTCTTCCTGGTCTCCTCCATGGGGGCAGGGTCCCAAAGCTTTGGGCTGTCCTTGAGTCCTTTCTCAGGCCACAAGCATGGAGCTTGATGGGAAGTGGAGCTGCTGGGATTAGAACTGGAGCCCATATGGGCTCCTGGTGCATGCGAGGTGAGGACTTTAGCCTCTAGGTTATCACGCTGGGCCCACCTACATCATTGAAAATATATATATATATATATATAAATTATATATATATATAACGGCGGACTTTTGTTTCACTTGGGAATTACAAGATTAACACTATTGGGTGAAAAATTCAACAACTAGCAAGTGCCAAAAAAAAAAAAAACCAAAAACCCTACTTTTTCTCAAGAGCATAGACAGTCTTTAACCTTTGTCAATCTTCTTTACATAGATTGCATTCCTTGGGACTCTCTGTTATTAGTTCATACAGATTGGGGAAACTTGGCATTTTTCCTTCTTGGAAGTGCTTGTTTCATTCAGGACAGTGGTTTTTGGTTGCATCCATTTTATTTCAAAAGATAGCATTTCATTCTTTTTCATGGCTAAGCAGTATTCCATAGTGGTGTGTGTGTGTGTGTGTGTGTGTGTGTGTGTGTGTGTGTGTGTGTGTGTGTGTGTGTGTGTACTACATTTTATTTATTAAATCATGCAGTAATGGGCATTTGAGTTGATTCCATATTTTATCTACTGTAAATTAAACTGTAGCAAATATGAATGAGATACTTCATATGCTGATTTTATTTCATTTGGATAAACTCCCAGGAGTAGGACTCCTGGGTCATACCATAAATGTATTTCAGGTCTTGGGGGAATCTCCAAACTGTCTCCTGAAATGATTGTACTAGTTTATACTGCCCACCAAAGTGAATTAAAATATTTTATACTCACCTCTTTGTCAGCATTGATTGGATTTTGATTTTCAGATCATTTTCCCTTCTGAGTGAGGGGAGGTGAAACCTCATTACGGTTTTAATTTACACTTCCATGATGGCTAGAAATCCTGAGCATTTTTTCATGTGTTTGTGGTCATTTGTATTTCATCCTTCAAAAATTGCCTATTAATGTTTTTTACCCATTTGTTGATATGATTATTTTGCTAAGTTTCTTGGTCTCTTTATAAATTTTGGATATAAGTCTGACATAGTTGCATACTTTGTAAATAATTTATCCCATTCTGCTGAAAGATTCTTTGTTGTGTTTGTTGTACAGTGCAGAATCTCCTTAAAGGCAGTAATCACATTTGCTTAGTTTTGCTTTAATTGCCAGTGCTTCTGAGGCCTTTTCCAAGAATTTCTGGCTTGTGACCATTTCTTGTGGAGTTTTCCAGATGTTTTCCTCTAGTAATTTCATGGTATTGCAGGATGATATTTCGATACCTGGTCCATTTTGAGTTGATTCCTGTATAAGGTATAAGGTAGGGGTCTTGCTTTATTGTTTTGTAATTTTCTTTGTAGAGATCCCTTACATTGTCAGTGAAATTTATTCCAAGGCAGGTATTTAAACTTTTGCAGTCACTGAGAAACCTTTCACATACGGTGTTTAAAATATTATTTATGTTAATGGTTGACAATATTCTTTTGCCACTGTGAAGGAGTGGGTTGAACTGCTCTGACCTGCAATAGATTCATCATACAATGATCAAGATTAATGATGTGCACCTGGTTTCATTTTCTGCTTAGCGGGATATATTTCTATCATGAGGCCTAAGTGAAGGCCTTGGTCCCTAACGTCAGAGGATTTCTGTGAGCAGACATATTTCACAGAGGTTCTTCTGGCTCACTGTTTGAAGGGAGAAATAATGTCCAATGTTTAAAGATGGGATGACTAAAACAACTTCCCTTTATCTTTTTAGACTCTACCCAATGCATCTACTTTCCTTATTTCTTTTATTCTGTATGCTTGTATTTTAACAAGCCTAGCTATGAATATAGGACATGTAAAGGTATGTAGATTACAGTTTGGGGGGTTGAGATCCCAGAAATGACTGCTGATTCCTTTAAACTAGCCTCTATTTATTTTCAGTATTTTTCATTTGTTTTTAATTCTTGTCATCTGAAATTATTTTTAGGTTTAAATTTTTCATTTTACCATTTTTCTGGTGTTCTATTAATCTACGTATTGAGTCTTAAAAATCTTTTCCAATAATTATATTTCTTATTTACTTGATAACCTTGGGGCTTTTTGCAAAATTTCTAGTTATTTTGAGAGATTGCCTCTTCCTGATTCATAAACATTAATTTTTTGTTACAGAATCCATAATTTGTATTTTACAGACATGTGTATAGACAACACATGGGATTATTTAAAACATTTTCCATATCATCATGTTACTTTTCCTACAGAATGAGTTTTTAGTTTTATCCAAGATAGTTACTGTTCACTGCTCTCTGATTATGTCAGAAAATAACTGCTTTTTAATTTTGATTTATATTATTTATTTAAAATAATGACAAAGTGAGAGAGACTCTTTTGTTAGCTGGTTCATAATCTAAACGGCTGCAAGGAGCTGGTCCCTGCTGAAGGCAGGAGCTCAAACGCCAAACAAATCTCCACTGTGGATTATAGGCCTCTAAATGCTGGGGCCATTTTCTACTGTTTCCTAGATGCATTAATGAAGAGCTAAATGGAGAGTGGCATAGCCAGAACTCTAAACAGCATTGTGATATGGGATGCCTGCGAGACAAGCTTTCTTCTATCTTGATGTGCAACAACATCTGCCCCATGTGCTTGTTTATCCATCTTCTGTTAACCTATCTGCCATGTTTCGAAAAGTAATTTGACTTTAGTGAATGCAGCAGAGCTACTGAGCCTCCACTTGAAATGCTGCCATTCCACGTTAGAGGTCCAGTTGGGGTCTTGCTCTCTTGCCTCCAATCCATCTTCCTACTGGTGCTTCCTGAGGACAGTGAGTGATGGCTGATGTGCTCTGATCCCTATTGCCCATGCTCTAGATATGGATAGAGTTCATGCTTTAGTATGATACTTGGATAATAAACAGAAATTAAAGATATTTTTCTCTCAATTTATCTTTCAGGTGTTAAAAAACAATGAACTAATGAGTATTGAAAAGTAATGCTTTGCTCTGTTGGACAAGAAGAACTGTGTAATATATATATACCGATTAAAGCTTATTTAGATCCTTATGAATATCCAGGTGTATGTTATAAGTTTTCAGCTAACCGTGGAGTTCTAATTTCTCATCTTGCATTTTTTATTTCTTTGCCCAGACTCTTGCTTGCTTTACAATTTCTCTGCTTTGTGCAGGTAAAATGCTGAACAGCGAGTTACTACTGATTGTTTTCAACAAATACCATGGGGAGAGGAATCTTCCCACTGAATGAGTTCCAGAACAAAGTCAGTTGAAGTAAAGAAAATCTTTATGGTTATAGCTTTTTGAGTTAGCTATCACAATAACACAAACCATGACAATTCTGGAGGCAAGGCATTCTTTGTGCAGTGCATGCCTAACATTTTCTAGAGGCTGCTAAGCTATTGGGACTCACAGCTGTCATTTTTAAGTCTACTGCTGATAAAAGTCAGAGGGATAAATGCTAAGATGCTAAAAAATCTTTGTTAAAATTTAGTTATTCATCTTTCCTTGAGTCAACACTCCTCAGTTTTTCCAGCTTTTGGCTAATTTATAAAGTTATGCAAATTCTTTTTTTCCTTGTCAAAAAAAATATATATATTGGGCCCAGTGTGATAACCTAGTAGCTAAGTCCTTGCTTTGTATCTGCCAGGATCCCATATAGGTGCCAGTTCATGTTCCCATTGCTTTATTTTCCACTCAGCTCCCTGCTTGTGCCCAGGGAATACAGTCAAGGATGGCCCAAAACCTTGGGATCCTGAATCCAAATGGGAGACCCACAAGAAGCTCCTGGCTCCTGGCTTTAGATCAGTTCAGTTCTGTTCATTGCTGCCACTTTGGGAGCAAATCAGCAAATGGAAGATATTTCTCTCTGTCTCTACTCTCTGTAAATTTGACTTTCCAATAACAAAATCCTGAAAAAAATACTGGTTTGTGCTTATTTGCAAGACTTGCACAGGAAAAGAGAGAATGAGAGAATCTCCTGTTTATTGTTTCCCTCTCCAAATTCCTGCTAAAGCCAGGGCTGGAATGACAAGACCATATTTGAGAGGTAGCAATTCAATCTAGGTCTCCTGTATGAAAGTGAAGAATTCAGTTTCTGGAGCCACCACCTCTACCTCCCAATGTTCACATTCAAAGGAGACTGGCATTAGAAATGGTGTCAGTACTAGAACTCAGCACCTTACACAGGATACAAATGTCCCAGGCACATTCTAAAACCTGTCTGCATTATCCCCTGATACTGTTGAATGGATTTAATCAATGTCACTTAATAGATTTAATGTATTTATATTACTTGAAAAATTGAAGCCAATATATTTTATATGTTTGGCTTATCAACTCTAACATTATTATGTCGTATAGTCAGTTTTGTACAGAAATCTCATGTATTTTTGTTATAAATATTAGAGCATACATATTAAATGAGCTTACATATTAAATTATCTTGTGCATATTGTTATAATTCTAGTAATTTGCATATTTTATGCATTTTTTACACCATCACAAGAATACTTATATCTGATTATTGTCTGATATAATAGAATATAGTGCAGATGTACTATATTCTAGCAGTTAACTCATTCATCTTAAGTTGCATTTAATTTAAAAAGGCTCAATGATGCAACTTTTCTAACCAATGATAATACATATTTATGTTCAAATATATACACATAATTCAAGAGGGCTACTTTTCTAATATTTAAAAATTATCTATCTGAAAAATTAATATATTGCTTACTGTATATGCTCAATTTTGATCGTTTTCAGCTAAATACCAAATTCAGTCAAACATTTGTCAAATTACTTAAAACAGTCATAAAAATCTGAAAATTCCATTGAAAAATCTGAAATCCTGAAACCACTTTTTTTAATTCTAGAAGTTGACACATAGCCATATGCATCAATATAAGAACACAGAAAAGACAAAAGAGACAACACCCAAATCCAGAAAATTCAGACAAAATGAGCAGAATAGCAGCTGCTATAATGCTATAGCCACTATAATTTACATCTGTAAATAATACCCAAAGCAATTCCTAGTTTATTATATTATAAATGATTGGCTATCTCCAGAGAGAAGGAAAGACAGAAAGAAAGAACATCCATCAACTGGCTCACTTCCCAAGTGGCTGCAATAGCCAAAGCTGGAAGCTTCTTGCAGGCCTCCTGCACAGGTGCAGGGTCCCAAGACTTTGGGCCATCCTCCACTGTTTTCCCAGGTCACAAGCAGGGAGCTGGATGGGAAGCTGAGAATATGGGACATTAACAGGTGCCAATATGGGATCCCAGTGCATGCCAGGTGAGGACGTTATCCAGTAGGCTACCATGCCAGTCCCTCTTCATCCTTTTGTGCGTGTGTGCCTGTTTATCTAGTCTACCATAATGTTCTGATGATTCAAACATTTTGTACCATGCGTTGTAACTTTTTTTTAAAAGAATAATACTCTACTGAATACACACAAAGTTTATTGAAACTTTTATAAAAAAACATAAATTTAAGCATGTTGAAATTTATTCTACTGGACTAAAAACTATCAATTAATATAACATAATTTCATTGTAACAAGTAGAATTGTTTTTTCCCTCCTTTAAAAGTCATCGTGAAAGATACAGGTTGATATGGTGCAGATAATGCAATTATCACTGTGGATCTTCACTGTTATTTAAATGCTGCCATGACTTAAATTTATAACTGGTTTTGAAACACAGCAAAATAATAACTCAGTAACATTTAAGGAACAGCAACAACAGAAGTTTCATACCCTCTTTCTAAGTTTAAGCTTTCCATGGTAAGACAAATGCATTTGATGTTTAGATAACTTATTCTTGACAGGAGCAGAAAGCCTTCATCTCAAAATAGATCATAAAATTTCTAAAAGATCTATTATTGTATACCGCTCAGTGTGTCAAACAAACTGAATTTCTGCAGAAAATATGCTTGTAGAATTGATAGTAGACTTTGTGAAAGTGCCAGGTGCTTTTTCTATAATAAGCTTGATATAAAGAATACATTTCACTCCAAATACACTATAGTCAGGTATTTGAGGGTTCTAATGTATTTTTCAATGACAGAAAGTTTAGGACATTAGTTAAGTTCCCTATCTTTCCTGTTAAACAATATATTGCTACATCAAAAATGACCCCTTGTGTGACCAAAATTGTTGCTCAATTATTTTTTCTTCAAGGTATTGCTACTGATTTTAAAAACAAATTTCTTTCCTCTATTTCTATATGGAACTCTTGTTTTTCTAATTCTCAACATCCACATTTTACTCTCGGAAGAAAGGCTTCCTGTAACCTAGGATTGTCATGGAAACTGGGTTTTAGTGTGAAGGTAGAAATAGAAATATTGGTTAAAGCTGCTAATTTGCATAATTTAATATAATCGAAGTACATGAGAAATAATTGCTATGTATTCTTCCATGAGAACAGATACAGAGATTACAAAGACAAACTCTTGTCCCTACACTCCAGTGTATGATAGCAGTCCCATCATGACCTCAACTTCAGATCCGACCTCCTCCTTGGTACTTGGGAGATGGCGGATGATGGCTGAAGGGATCATTGCTGTTCACAAATGAGAGTTCCTGGCTCCCAACTCCCATCTGACTTAGTCCTGACTGCTGTGAACATTTCAAGAGTGAATCAGTGTATGAAAGGTTCAGTAGCTCTCTTTCTTCCTCTCTCTCCATTCTATCACTCTGCGTTTTAGGTAAGTATACATTTTCAAAATCAGTATAAATCCAGTACCTGAATTCAAGGAAATTGTAGTTAAGGGATGGATCAAAAACAAGTTAGAAGAAATTAATGACTGGATCCGAAGAACATAAGACATACGTATTAAATAAAAAGTTATGAAAGCAAATACTCAGTACATATGCTTCAGAGTCATGGAATGCTAATAAACCAGGCCACTTTAAATATGAACTTTGAACGATACATAGACTCATGAATTTCAGAGCTCCGAGTGTGACCCTGACATTTGTTTCATTAATTTAGTAGATAGTTTAAAAAAAAAAAAAACAACCAGAGAAGAACTTCTTGGGAAGGAAAATCTTGATTACGACTCATTGTTAAGGAGATTCACAGATTTGTTACCTCTGCATTGAATTTGTCAAAAACCTCAATATCAAAAAATGGAAACATGTAGTAAAATTTCGTTATTACAATAAAAACACAATTTATTTCAACACATTAGATACATTGCAAGTGCCATAATACCATTTTTTTTTTTGCTGTTGCTGTGATAGGAAAAGAGACAGGAAGACTATGCAATTGCATAATGAAAATGTTCTACTAAAAATAATTCTGTCATTACCACCTCTTTCCCCACACCAGCGATGGCAGTGGATGGATGTCAAATTGTTACCACAGCTGCATCTAAAGAAGCAGGTGCTCCATCTCCAGGCTTGCCAGGGCATGTGAACTCCCTTCGTTTTGTGGGCATCTCATAGAATTCATTTTCAATCCAAATCTTGTATTGGCACATGGTATTTTAAAATCAAGTCACAAGCCTACATCCTGCAATAAGAAACATAGGATTTCAAAATAAATTTTAGCCCTCTGGAGTCACAAAAAGGCAAATTGGAAACTTTTGCGTAGCAGTTGAATCAATCAGTTTTAAAAACTTGCCAAAGAAATTTGCCTCGATTATTTATTTATGACTGCATAACTTAAAATCTGTTGTTTTTTGCATTTTCAGGCAGCTATCTGCTGAATGTTATTTTATTCCTAGAGTCTTTAGTTCATTTCTTATGCTTTTCTGATATTGAACAGTAGCTCCATTAATATTATCTCTTCCTTTCTTACAATCATTCCCTTTGCATTTTCTTGTAATTGTGTCGACTATCATTAAAGTATTCTAAATAATTTAAAGCTTCCCTAAATAAAAGAGTAGATGATATATACAAGAGTAAAACTTATTTTCAATGAACGTTTGGTAATAGGAAGACATTATTGATTTTCAGTAGTTTGCTGACTATGTTGGCTTTAGCAGTTATTTTTATTGTATGTATAAGTGATAGAATTAGTAGTTCTAGGATTTCAGAATGAATCTTCCCTGTCATTAGACGGCTAATACAGATTTACGCAAAAACTTAAAAGGAAAGGCAAAGATGAAAAGCAAACAGGGAAAGAGGGAGAGAGCCTTCATCAATTGGTTTATTTCCCAGCTGGCCACATCGGCTTGCTGGGCCTTGCCAAGTTGAAGCCAGTATGTCGATTGTCTTCTGAGACTCCAGGCATGGCTTTTCCATGGTGTATGATCAGGGAGCTGGATCTTCTGGGGAACAACCAGCAATGGCATAAGAGCTCAAACTGGATGGTGGCACTGAAGACAGTAGTTGAACTGGATATACCACAGTGCCTGCTGCATGTAAATAACTCTATTAAAATTAGTTTACGTGTAGAGTAATAAAGGAGAGGAAAATACGAACAGCGATTCCTTGCTTATGATAATCTGAAAACTATTATCTATGTGCACCCATTCGCCTGCACATGCGTAAATGCACACACACACACACACACACACACGCCCACAAACACACACACGCCCACAAACACTCACACACACACAAACACTCACACACACACAAACACACACATGATTTTAAAGTTGAATCACATGACCATTTTGGAAATGCTACATTAACAACTAAGTTAATCTAAAGTACATTATTGAATCAATTGTTGCATTCAATTGTAAAAATTTATATGCTTCACATATTCATATAAGCAAAGTTTTACCTGATTTTCCTACAACTAGGCTACACTTGATATGTCAAAAAATAATCTTACCTGAGATTTTTAATTTGATGTTGTTCTGATTTGAGTTTCTTCTTATGTGGAAAGTCATTTTTTTAATAACATTACTAAGTATCTTATTGTGGATCGATATCAAGCAATTTATCATGGGCCTTACTTTAACTGAGTATATTTATACACTTTTCTTATTTTAATTTAAATGTTCAAACTTACAAATAGATTGACTAAATTAAATACATTTTAAGTGCCTTCAATATTTAAAAGAGTAATGATGCACAAAGGAAAGATTAGAATTAAAAATGTCCAAAATCACATTGGACTTCCACAATATATAACTTCTATAAGAGGTTTGTGAAAAAATAAAAAACTTTTAGCTGCAAATGTAGAGATTTTATATGAATGTGTATGTTATCAGAAATTGTGATGTGTTTTAACCCAAAAGTTCTCAGCCATCCATCTTCAGGCCAATGAGTATCCCTATTTTCAGTAACTTTGTCCCAAGCACCCAGGGTTAATCAAATCAAAGAGAACTTAAAACTCTTTAGTGCTATAATTAAGATTTAAATTATACTCCCCTGCCTAATATTCACTTATTTATTTGGGAAAGTGAGACAGAGAGAGAAAGAGTGTGTGTATGAGAGAGTGCAGATAAATAGACATGTCTTCTACCCGCTAGGTCCCTCTTCAGGAGCCGGGATCTTTTTCTGAGTTTCTCACATAGGAGACTGGGGCCCAAGCACTAGGGGAATCTTCTGCTTTTCCCAGCTTATTAGTAGTGAGTTGGCTCTGAAAACGAGCAGCTGAGATTGGAAGCAATGTGGATATGTGGGCCAATGCAGCCAGCAGCCTTATGTGCTTAAACCAAGGTGCCAGCCCCTAAATAGTGTTTATAAAAGCAAATATTAAAAAAAAATCATAGATGATAGAAATCTTGGAAACACAGCTAAATAATATAAATACAGACAAGTAAAATAAGTCAAAATCATTTACATTCAGCAATAAGTGTCAGCATTTCATAGCTGGCATGAGGACTGGGTCGGCGGCATGCTGGAGTGGTTGGGCCACAGCACTCTTCAGTATGTGTGAAATATGGAGATGAGGCGTGTGTAGCCTGGAGCAAGTGACAGATCAAACCTGACCCTACACTGGCTGGTACACATAAGAGTCAAGTCTGAGGTCACCCAAGGTGTGGTCACTTGGGGGACTCCCTGACTACTGTGCCCTGGATACAGGAAAAATCATAGGATGAGTAAATAGTCTGACCTTGAAGTGCTTGTATCAGGACTGGACCTCCTCATTTGCTAATGCCTGTAAAGTAGGCAACATGTCCAGATGCACGCAGGGGACATGACGGCCAGTTCATCCAACCCAGCAGGGGATGTCAGCTGCCTTGTTAGAGAATGGAAAGCAAAACAGGTTGAACAATTCCCCTAGCCAAGCTTTGCACCAAGTGTCTGGGTCTGTGAATGCATTGAGGTAGATGGATTCAGTCAACCAATAGACCTTGGAAAGATTAACTCAACCCTGGAGCAACAAATCTGACATATCAGGGTTGTAAAAAGCACTCAAGTAACACCCTCAGAACACTCTTTCCCACATTAGGGTCTCTAGGGAGTCATCAAAGTATCATCTCCCAACCCTGGGTGCTGATATTGTTTGCCAGTAAGGAGTGGCCCTCTCTGCCTCATCCCCTACAGGAACCAGAGAAAAGAAAGACTATAAAGTGTGTCTCACCCACCTTCCTCCACACCTGACCTTTCTTACCCTAATCAAAGGCTCACGTGGGCATACATCACTCTCAACCATGTAAAAAATATTAAACATTAACTTTTTAAAAAGAAATATTTGGAAATTGGCATTTCACAGCCGTTAAGATGCTTGTGTCAGAACCAGGGTTCAAGTCGAAGCTCTATTTATGATTCCCGAAACACTAGGAAGCAATGGGTAGTGACTCAGTTATTTGGATCTCTTGCACTTCTGTGGGTGTTCTGGATTGGATTTCAGTCTCCTGAAATAATCCCAGCCCAGACGTAGCTGCTGTGGTGAACTTGGGAGTGAACTAGCAAATGAAAGAACTTCCCCCCTCTGTTAAGTTATAATAATTACATTTTCAAATAAAACAAAACAAAAATAAGTAAAACACTTTAACACCCTGCAGTATGTCTTTAAATCTGGCTTTGTAATACCTTCAACTTTGTTTTGATGTAAGATTGTTTTAGCAAACTGGAGTCTCTTCCGTTTACTTATGGATTTTAGCATTGTATTTTTGATATTAGAGAAGAATGTCCTTGGAATTTTGTTTGAGAGCACATTGAAGCTGTAATTGTTTTCAGTATTAGAGACATTTTGATGATGTTAATGTTACCAATCCATGAATATGGAATATTTTTTTTCTTTGTGTGTGTGTCTTCAATTCCTTCAATGTTTGCTATTTTCATTGTAGAGATTACTCATATTCTTATGTTAATTTATTCCAAGGTATTTAAATTTCTTGTGGTTGCTATGAGTGGGACTGACCTTAGAAGTCCTTTCTCAGGCATGAATGATGATGTTGTATGTAAAAGGACTATTGATTTTTGTGTGTTTATTTTATATATTGTGACTTTACTAAACTCTCATGTGAATTCCAATAGATATTTAGTGATGATTGACAGGATGAAGAAAATATTTATAAAGTATTCAACTGATAGAGAATTAAAATCAGGGATGTTTAAAGAGCTCAAGAAACTGAGCAAGAACAAAACAATGGCCTAGTAGCTAAATCCTCACCTTGCAAACACTTGGGTCTCATATGGGTACTGGTTCACCCGGCTGCTCCACTTCCCATCCAGCTCCCTGCTTGTAGCCTGGCAAAGACTAGAAGACAGCCCAAAGCCTTGGGACCCTGCACCCATGTAGGAGACGCAGAAAAATCCCCTGGTTCCTGTCTTCGAATCAGCTTAGCTCCAGCCTTTGCGGCCACTTGTGGAATAAATCAGTAGACAGAAGATCTTTCTGTGTCTCCTTCTTTCTGTATATATGTCTTTCTAATGAAAACAAATAAATCTTTTAAAAAGTCACTTAAAAATGAGCAAATAACATGACAGCATATGAGCACCCATATGGGATCTTGGTGCATTCAAGGTGAGGACTTTGGCCACTAGGCCACCGCAGTGGGCCCTGATCTATTTTTTCTAAGATCATTGAATATCACCAACATAAAGAAAAGTCAGTGCAAGTGAAATTGCCTTTAATCTCCAAATTCAAATGTGAAAAATGTAAAAATTAGTTTGTTCAAGAATATAGTTTCAGTTCAGTTCCTAAGGTGCATAATATATATATTTGTGTGTGTGTGTGTATATATATATATATATATATACTTAGCTTCCATTTTGAGGCTTGCTTATAATGACTTCAGTGAAATTGAAAATCATGCCTTGAATTTTAAACTTTTTTTTTTAAAGATTTGTTTTTATTGGAAAGGCAGATATACTAAGAGAAGAGACAGAGAGGAAGATCTTCTGTTCGATGGTTCACTCCACAAGCAGCCACAACAGCTGGAGCTAAGCCAATCTGAAGCCAGGAGCCGAGAGCAGCTGGTGCTGCTGTCTAGCTGGTATGCCTAGGTGGGGAGATCCCCAATAGCCTCTACCACACCTAACCCTAGTCCCACACTTTGCGGGTTCCAGCCTCTCCTGTGATGTAGCCTACATCCCATCTTGCACACCTATGGGTTCATTGGCTGAGTTCATCTCTACTTGTCTGGAGACCCAGCTGTCAGGTATGCTGACAGCTTCTGCCACCTTGTCCAGCTTGGCACACCTTAGCCTTAGTTCTTGTGCTTACAAGCATGGGTGCAGCCTAGAAAGGGGAGTATACACTATGCTCCTTCCAGTCATGTTCCCTGCTCCAGATCTTGTGCCTGACATGGGGTACTGTGGTCTAGCTTGACATGACTCATATCCAGTCCTGGCACTTGCCAGCTGATGTTGTGGTCTAGCGAGGCTGGCATGTGCCTATTCTGACCCTTGTGTATTACAGTTGTGTCCATCTAGCCCCGCCTGGCCTACCCCCAGATCAGCCACCATCAAGTCCCAGCTCTGACACTCACTCACCAGTGGAAGCAGCAGTCCCATAAGAGTGTTTTCAAAGATCTTCTACCAGGCCTGCTCCCAGTCCTGAGTCTCCAATATACATGAAGATGTCAAGATGGCCCACCCAAGTCATGGCATTCAATGGCAGATGCTACAGTCCGGCTTAGCCCAGATCAACCTCAATCCCAGCTCTCACCAGCTGGTGCAGTGGCCAGCCTGGCAGAAGCCTCACTCTAACATGAACTGGCAGGTGTTGCAGTCTAACCTGGCCTGGCCTGCACTCACTTCTGCTGGTGTGTGCTGTGGTCTGACTCTGCATAGCTCAACTCCAGACCCAACTCACATATATGCCAATGGGTACTGAAACTCAGCCTGGTCTAGCTTGCTCCTAGCCTTGGTTCTCATACTCACCGGCTTTATCTAGCAGGGGAGTTCCCCATTATCCTACCAGGCCTGCTCCTAGCCTTGGATTATATATGTGCCATTGGTTATTGTTGCCCAGACTAACATGCTCAAGCCTGAGTCCTGGCACTCATCGGTGGGTACTGTGGGCTAGCCTGACTGGCCTGCACCTATTCTGGCTTTCACTGGTGGGTGCTAGAGCCTAGCCCAGACCTGACTCTTGTGTGACCCTGCAGTTGGAATGGTCTAACATGACCTGTACCATATTGATTCCTGGTCTCACAAGTTCCATTGGATGCTGGAGCCCAGACCACTTTGATTTGCATCCAAACCCAGTCCACACATATGCCAATGGGTTCTACAGCTTTTCAAGCCAGGTCTAACTACAGCCCTGGCTCTCACATGGAAGTTGTGTTGTAGCGGGAGTGCCCCATGAATTCCCTAACAGGTTTGTTCCCAGCCTGGGTCTTCCATGTGTTGGCACGTACTTTGATCTGGCCTGGGCTGTCCCTCCCCCTTTCCAAGTGTCAGCTCTCACTGGTGGGAGTTGCAGCCTAGCTGGGAATGGCCCACAACCTGTCCTGTGCATATCAGCAGGGGCTAAGGCTGGCCCAATCTGGGCAGTCCCCAGACTTGGCCCACACAGATGATGTTTATTTCAGTCTTACTTGGCCTGGCCTGCACTCAGTCCCATTTCCTATGTTTTCCAGAGGGAGCTGTAGACCAACAGAAGAATTTCCCAAGTTCTCCTACAAGGCCTCTTCCCAGCCCTGGATCTCATATGTGCCAGTGGGGGCAGCGGCCTTGCTTGGCATGGTCTGTCCTTGGGGCTGGAACTTGTATGCTCTGACCCCATCCAGTATTATCCTGGCTGCAAGTCCCAGAGCATTAGGTGAATTTATGTCAGGTGAGTTCTGTGGCCCAACCTGGCTTGGCCCATTACTACCCCTAGCTCTTTGCCTAAACCCACTGGTACTAAAGTTCCACACAGCTGAACCAACAAATAACCTACAGAATTTGATTCTCTTGTATTCTGACAGATGCTCTGTCCCAGCCTGATGTGGTCTGCTTCCTGATCCAACAGTTATGTGTATATTGTGGCATAGCCCATCAGGCATGCCTTCCAGATCTAGGTTTTGTGAGTGCCAATGGGAGGCAGGTGATGCTGTTTATCCAGCCCAGGTCTTCCATGTGGGCAGGGACCTTTGGCTTGACCCAGACATGCCCTCCAGCTTTCCTCCTCTTGACCATTCCATTGCAGTTCCCTAGCCTACATGTGAGTGCAGTGAGCCAGTCTGTGGAAGACCTAAGATATCATTCCTCCCTTGTCAAACATGCCCTCAAGCCATTCCCACTACAGTGTGTCTCCAGAACCTTCCTGCAGGCAACCTGCAGCCTCTCTGCACCTCCCAGGAGCTGAGGTGACATGTCCTGTGTCTTGGTCAGATTTCCCCACCTTCCCTACTTAACTTTGCACAAAAAAGAAAAATAATAAAAAAGCAACTATTCTGGCATACTGACGTAGTTAAAATGGATTTGGTATTAAATATGCCCAGAATGTCCACCTGCCAGCTTTTCTGGCCACAATGCCATCTAACTGCTTTTCTCCCAGCAGTGTAACAGTTGCCTAGCTACTAGGCAACCTAAGCAGTTGACTACAACTGGGGGAATATTTTGTTTTCATGTTTGTTTTGGATTTTTTTCCTGGTAGTTCTGTAAATGTTTCTTATGTATTTCAAGCCATTTTACTTGGCAATAGAAGGTTGAAACAGTGGCACTTTCGCTCCGTTATTTATTTTTATTATTGATTGAAATTTCATTTAATATAGAAATCTTGCCCACTAATTGGAGTTAGTAAATTACTAGAAAGGAATAAGGCATTACATATTTTAATTTAGTTTCTAATTTTAATGCACTTATGAAAACCTAATAGCTCAAATAGTTTTCTTGGCTTTGTTTTGAATGCTATGTTTTGCCTACTGAAAGATGTTTTCATTCCACTGTAACCACTATCTTTTAGTGTTTAATTTATCACAGTGTTATTCAGAGAGGGTTCTTTACACATGTTTATTTGTATTTTGATAGAAAATTTAATTCTTAGTGTGATATTGTGGTGTACCAGGTTGAAGAGCTGCTTGTAATGCTGATATCCCATTTGGAAGCTGGTTCCAATTCTGCCCGCTCCATTTGTAATTCAGTTTCCTGCTAATATGCCTGGGAAAGTAGTGGAGGATGGTCAGAATACTTGAGCCTCTGTCACCTGTGTAGGAAACCTGGAAGAAGCTCCTGGCTCTTGGGTTTGGTCTGACTAGCCATGGACTTTCTTGGGGGATCTTCCTGCCAGCAGGCCCTGAGACCCCAGAAGAGTGATGCAAAGGTGTTTTTCAGTTGCAAGAACCACCAGGAGCAGTATGGTGCGGAATGTCCATGTACTGTAAAGCCACTATAAATTTATATAGGTTAGGCCAAAGGGTGGTGCCTGACAGTCCTCCCACCCAACAATGGCACTTTAATTGGCTAGCAGGCATGTCTATCCTTTAAATCCTCCAGTCATGTCACATCACATTACATATATACAACTGGAAGCTGTGGCTCAGGTCATGGCAGGTAAGCAGTGGGTCACTCCGACCAGGTAACAGGCAAGGATTCAGAGGCAATCTCCTATAGCCATTGTGGCCATTTGGGGAATGAAGTAGAAAATAAATTATCTCTTTTTCTTGGTTTCTTTGTCTTTGTAACTTTGTCTTTCAAATAAAATTTAAAAAAAAACCTTAATGCTTTATATGGTATGAATGACTTTGAAATATGAATTTTGCATGTTAATCTTTTAGGTGTTAAAGAAGGAAGTCAGAGATGACATACATAATAAATCTAATGATGAGATTAGTTTTGTGGCTGTGGATATCATGACAGATAAAGAATAATGATTTAAGCAACTTGCTTTTAATTTTTTTTCCTCTGACTGCTCTTACCTTAATAGTACTTTGAAGAAAATGAAGGAAAAAAGAAAAAGTTAGTCTTGCAGAATCTTATAATTTATCATTTTGCAAATATTGCGATCCAACCTATCTTACGTAAACATGTGTACCTTACATTATATAAATAGGTGAATTTGTCCAGTCTTTAGGTTACCAAAAAAAAAATGAGACCATAGTCCTATCGGTTTAAATTTTGAAGTCAAAATTGACTCAATTCGTTCTAAAATTCTCTTTTGTAATGAGTGAGCAGCCTCAAATCTAAACATTTTAAAGCACTTTGATATTATGTATCTTTTATTCACATGTGAATAATCACAGTGAGCTTATAACGCTGTTTTATGGCTAGGCATACTGTGCTTGCATAAAATAAATGACAATACTTTAGCGTTTTTATTTTCTTTGCTAAATTAAAGTGTCTTACAATTAATCACTATTTGTTTTTAACTAATGCAAAATAATAGACTGATAATGGGGCTATTACTCTTCCTTTGAATAAGAAAAATGTGTTTTTTCTTTTAAAACATTGGTTGAATACCATTGCTTAACTCTATAAGTTGATCAAACTCATATTAAAACAAAAAGACTCATAAAAAAAGAATTTAAATCTGGATTTTTTTTGTCTCCTTTGGATGTCAGAATAATTATGTATTGGAGGTTATCAAAGGAGCGTATCAGAAGTGAAATATACATCTAACACAAATTTATAAGCTGTCATGATGGTTTGTGGTAACAAACAAACCAACCAAATCTTGACAGAGTTTAGGGCAAATTATTTAATCAGTTACCTTCTGTTATACAAAAACCTCAAAGTAAATGAGCGATACTTACATCTTCCTTTATATTCCTTACATTTTCTGCATTTTGATATTTAATTCTACTTCTCCTATAAGCCCTTGCCAAAAAAAATCTTCTTTTTTTTTTTAAGACTTATTTACTTTTATTGGAAAGGCAGATATACAGAGAGGAGGAGAGACAGAGATGAAGATCTTCCAGCAGATGGTTCACTCCCCAAGTGACCACAAAGGCTTGGGCTGAGTCAATCCAAAGCCAGGAGCTCTTCCGGGTTTCCCAGGCGGGTGAAGGATCCCAAGAGTTTGGGCCGTCCTTGACTGTCTTCCCAGACTACAGGCAGAGTGCTGGATGGGAATCGGAGCTGCCAGGATTAGAACTGGTGATCATATGGGATCCTGGTACTTGCAAGGCAAGGACTTTAACCACTATGCTATCTCACTGGGCCCCCAGAAAAATATCTTTATTTGCATTGTCTCTCACCACTACAGTGACTAGCTCACCAAATCCTATTGATTTTACCTTTAGAAAGCTGTTTTCTTTTCAGTCTATTAAAAGGTAATCTAAATTTAAATCTCTGTATTTCTTCAAAAGGATCACTATTGTATAAACAACTACAATTCTAAGTTGACCCTATTGCAATTCATTTTGTGCTGATTTACCTTTTGAAAATAGAACATGCATTTTTGTATTGTTTTTTTATTAAAACGGTGTTTTTATGCCTAGGACATTGTAAAGGGCAATGATTTTTGAGTTTTCTCACCTTTCCCATTCAGTTATCAGTTTCCTTTTATCCTATTACTAATGGCCTCATTATAATTATGTGACACAATTTAGGTCTCTCATAGATACGTTTGACAGTGGTGACCCCTTCTAAATGCTACAGTGTCTAACTCTGAAAACCCTTAAAGAAGGAATTATGGTCCTTGACTTCAAGTTATAATTCAGAAGCAGGAGTCAGAAAAAGGAAATAAAAATAAATTATCATACATTTTGGCTAATATTTTAAGGAAATAGAGCACTAACTTGAAAGTAACAATAGTGAAGGAATGGATGAGACATCTTCTCTGGATCCACTGTGTTTCCGCTTACAATGTATTTATCCGAGAAAAACAATGTGTGTTTCTACTCCAATTGCCAATCCTTCGTGCTGTATTTTTAAAAAAGTGTTGCCTTGTATTAATCATTGATTAATGGCAATGCCCCCAGCACTTAGGGCTCCACTCCTTACAGAAAAGACTCAGATGGATGGAGTTCCTGGCCAGCTCTTCAACCTGAGCTAGCCCTGGCTTTGGTACTACAGGTATTTGGGGGTGAACCAGGTGATGGATGATTTCTGTCTATCTCTCTTAGAACATTTGGATATTAACTATACAGTTTTAGAAAAATATTGACATTTGCTATAGGTTTACACTGGGACGTCCTATATCCATTCTGATAAATTTTTGGAAATGAATAGGGAGATTTCTAGGAAAGTTCCATTTATACTAAACACACTAAGTGTGATTTCACGGTTCATAGGGAAACTGGAATTACCCAGACTGATTTCAAATTCTACTCCAAATCTATGTTCTTATGCAAGCTTCTTCATTATGAAGTTCTTCTAAGTCTTTGTATCACATGGCAATAGAATCAAATCGCAGGAATATTTTTTCTAAGGCTAGAGAAGAAAAAGTGTCCAGAGATTTCTAAGAGATCCAAATTAAAACCATTTGTAATTATTATTTATTGTTTGGTGACCATGGAATTGCTTTATTGGTTGGATCTTTACTAGTGTAAAATGTATTATGCTTCATACATATAAAGATCAATCCAGTAAAGCAATTCATATTGGAGACTATCCCTAATGTGTAATTCATGTTTACTTTTTTTTTAACCAAATGGCTGAAAGTACTTAGAATGTCTCAATGTAATAGTTCTTTGTTTAAAGACAACCAGTTATGTGCTTGCAACATTCTAAATTTTGATGACATAATGCATCAGGAACACCACTATTGGAATCCCTCCTAAAACAATAGTTTCATCTGTGATACCTTTTATTATCACACTGGCAAAGCAGTGTGGAACATTTAATAATGAGTAATTGTCCACAGTCTGTGCAATGTGCTTATTCATAGCTACTAAAACTCACAGATGGGTGCATTGCTGTGTTAATGTCAGGCTCTTCTGCTGTCAGATGAGCTGGAAAGTTGCCTTACTCATTGGTACTCAGAGGCATTCTCTGTTATGCCATGTCTACACCATTAGCTCAGACTCCAGAACCAGCCTGTGTTTGGGCCTGCAGTGTACAATCACTGGCATTGTAGGTACAAGTTTGTGCTGGCACTTGGTTGAACAAAGAGTAATGAGAGAATTAAATGTATTTCACTCTTATTGTAAGTATTCAGCAGATTTTGTTTATAACAATAGCCAGTAATTGCAATTTTAGCTCTACAAAAGTAATGACATAAATATAAAATACAGCAAAATTATTATGTTACTTGAATTTTAGGGTTGTTCAGATTTAATCAGGAAGATAACCTACAGAAGTACACTGGACCACAAAATCTAGCAGATTATTTTGCAAAAAAGACTAGTATGGGTTGGATGTCTACATAGTGGTGTGAATATAATTATAATACTGTCATCTCACCTAACCATATGTTCCAGTGTTTATCTATAGAAGCACGTTTTCCTGAAATTGGTTAAACAAAAATTTCATCAGATGGTGATCTTTAGTAAAATGCAGCTTTTTAACAGATGGGAATTGTGGTCATTTCAAGTTTCTTTTTCTATGAAATTGCAAATCCTGTAAGATTACCTTATGATGTTCTTCTTATGAAGTACCACATATGGAAACTTCCTCTCAAGATGACAATACAGAGTATCAGAGTCCCCACTCATGAAAACCATCAAATACATGATGAGAGATTTTCACATGCTTTTCTTGAAAGTCTTGTATAGTATTCAAGATGTGCAGTTTTAGTTGTATCAGCTGCAGCCTTAAGGGATGGTGTATCAGATACACTTTTATATGAAGACAGTTTTCCATTGCAATCCAATGCCAAATTATAAGAAACAGTATTTCAGATATAACCAACCTAATGATCATTTTTTTCTGAGTTTAAATAATAATATTTACTAAAAATCAGAAAACTGATCTGTCATTATTGAAGGGGATAATAAGTTGAATCACATATTAAGAAATGTTTTCCTTGGTATGTGCTGCTATAACAAAAATAACCAAGACAGAGTAATTTTCAAGGAACAAAAATTACATTTCTTTCATCTCTAAAAGTTGGGAGATCCAAGACCATGAAGTCAGCATTTGGTGTCTGGTGAAGGCTGTTCTGTTTCCTCAATGGTATCTTGATGCTGTGTACTGAAACTAGAAAAATACTGGGATGTCATCATAGAAGGGACCAAAGGCCCACATGACAGACAACACTGCAGCAGCCTTCTGACTTAATCACCTTCTAAAAGCTCCATCCCCTAATGCTATTTTATCAGGGATTTAAGTTTTAAAGTTAATTTTGAAAGAGAGAGAAGCATTCAAACCAAAGCCAACAATGATTTAAATTGATCATAGCTTTTAATATTTTGTTTTTTAACTTCTTCGAATATCTACAAACTTGCACCAGAAATACTCGTGTAAGTTTATAAGGACACAGATGTAAAGCAAGGTGTATAACACATCCATCTACTTTTAAAAAACAAAAACTACAAATGCCAATCAATGCCTATAAAATAAACTGAAATTATTAAAAAGAATAAGATATTCATACCTGTTCTGACCCCAAAATCTCCAAGACAAAAATATGTACACTTGGGTGAGAAAACCCAGTTATATAACAGTACATTAATTCTATATATATAAAGTGAAGCTATATCTATTTAAGTAAAGTGAGAATATGAGAACATTGTCAAAACCTCTGCAGTATAAGTAGGAGACTTAATCCTTTACCTTTAAGTACATTTTAGGAGTAGTTGACTTTGAGAGAAAAAGGACATGTTCTTATCTCATGCTAAGTCATCTGACTTTTTATATTTCATCTATAGGCCATATTTAAATCTTAGCACTAGACCCACAAATGTCATTTATAAATGCTTTTCTGAACTTGACCTTTTGAAGAGTCTAAGCTGCCTTTTTTTTTTTTTGTGCCTCCATTTGACTTGTTCTGATTTTTTTCCACTTCAATTTGGGTTATAAATTTAGGAAATATCCCTATCCTTGTCTTGGGCTTTCAGTGAATTTCATCAAGTACTGAACATTCCTAATTTATATCAAAATCAGGAATACTGTCTTTTCTCATTGTTTGTCATCATATCCTCCATCATTGTCTGAGGTAAATAGCTCATATTCTGGACTGTGCACTTTTCTAGGAAAGAGATTATCACCACTGTCTTGTACTTGTTAGTACTCTATTGTAGCTATACTGTACCCACGTTCAGTCTTTCTGAAGTTATCTAGAAACTGTGGCACATCTTAGTATGAAAATCTCAACAAAAAGTCAGGAAATCAATTGCTGTTCAATTTAGAAATACTTGTTTCAGGACACTGATTTTTGAACTGATATTGAAAGTGTTTGTAGAAGTATCATTTCCCAGTGATGTGTATTACCATTATGTTTTACATAATTATTCACATAATTATTCTTCTTCTAGAAAATGGCTTTTAAACTGCTAGATATGTCTCCCCACTGATAGCTATATGTGAACAAAATAAATTTCTTGTTCTCAAAATGCTTTGGAAACTTAAATTTCCTGTAATATATTGGTTGATCCTTATTTATTCCATGCCAAACTAAACAATTTTTCAAACTGATGAGAACAAACAGGTAAAACAATAGCAATAAATAAATCATTTGCTAGTTTTCTGGACAAATATCAAGCTGATTAATTTTTAAACTTGGGCACACTGTTGATGAATTCATAAATATCTCCCAGTGGTACACTCAATCTTGATGAGACTCAGGGATTTTTTAATCTTTAACATTTACTGAGAAAATAAACTTGATATTATCGAGTACAAAAAGTAGGTCATATTAAACATTATTTGAGCAAGTATCATCTTGAAGCAGAGCTATTTTCGAGTTATTTCTAGGCTTTAAATATAGCAGAGCCCCGTTGGTCACTATTGACTCTAAGATTTTTCTGTTGCTTTACTTCCTTTCCCAGGCCTGCAGAAACACCATCATTTGGTAGTTAAAGAGTTTTTCACTTTGCAGACACAGTTTGATTTCTGGCCCTGCTAGAAGTTTCATCAATTTATTTTACCTTCTAGATGAGCAATTTGAACTAAGGATCAAAGTGAGCATTTGAAAAGCTAATGTATCAAGAGTACCTGATATAGTGTCTACTGTCATGTGTTTATTTCTTTCAAAATCCATCTGCTGAATCTAATGACTAACATGATGATATTAAGAAGTGAAAACCATTCATAGGTGATCAGATCAAGAATGTTGAATATGGACTCGCAGGAGAACTCATTGGTTAAATCCTCACATTGTAAGCACCAGGATCCTGTGTGGGCGCTGGTTCATGTCCCAGATGCTCCACTTTCCATCCAGCTCCCTGCTTGTGGCGGTGGAAGGCCCAATCTTGGAACCTTGCACCCACGTAGGAAACCCAGAGGAAGTGCCTGGTTCCTGGCTTCAGATGAGCTCAGCTCCAGCCTCTGCAGTCATTTGGGGAGTGAGCCAGCAGATGAAGGATCTTTGTCTCTTCCTCTCTCTGTAAAATCTACTTTTCCAATAAAAGTAAATAAGTCTTTAAAAAATAATTCTGCACTCTTTATGAATGTGATTAATATACTTTACAAAATGTTTCCCACAGGGCCTGGTACTATGTCTCAATTGGTGAAATCCTAAAATGCCAGGATCCCATGACAGCTACACTTGAGCTTCTCAGCTTATGGAACGTGATATATACTTTTCTGTACACTACTCAACTGAATGGCATCTTTGTTTTGCTGCAGCACTTGTAATAGTTCTGATGTATGGAAGTGACTCAGATGAAAATTAATACCTCCTCTCTCTATTTTTTTTTAAAATCAAGGACATTCTATCATGTGATTTTCAGTTTCTTGTAATAACATGAAACAAAAGACAAAAGCATTCTTTTCTTGGCCAAATGCTTTAACAGACTTCTGAAAGTTTCTTTGCTAAATTTTTACAATTAGAATGTAAATATGTGTCAGTTTTTAAAAATTTATGATATCCTCAGAAAACTTAAGGCTTCTTGTCCAAACCTCTACTGAAAGAACAGGCGATAAAATGAGTGAAGATCACAGCAGTTTTTGTTTATAGCTTCAAAATTTTACTTTTGTTCCTCTTAATATTTTTCTCTTACATTTGAAACACTGGTCTAATAAAATGTGTACACCTCAGCAGTTCTCATGAAACCTAATTCTTTATCACCAACATAAGACTTTCTAAATTAGAATAGGACTGCATCTTCTCCAGAACATATAAGAATTTTAGAGCCCTTTTCTGTTCTATAATTTCATAAGTATAATAGCTCAAAAAATAGAAAACGCAATTAATAAAAATACTGGTTTAATAATCTATTTAAAAATAATTTGCAATCTAAACTGAATAGGGAGAATGAAACAAAATATACGATTTTTCTAGTATGATGAAGTAAGAATTTCCTAAATACTTATATATACATAAGTACTCATTTTCAAATTTACTATTTTTATAAAAATACTGCATATTTATTCTCTAGTAATTTTGCTGAAAATTTTTTTTAAAGATTAATTTTTATTATTTTTTATTGGAAAGGTGGATATACAGAGAGGAGAGACAGAGAGGAAGATCTTCCATCCGATGATTCACTCCCCAAGTGAGCACAATGGCCAATACTATGCCGGTCCGAAGCCAGGAGCCTCTTCCGGGTCTCCCACACGGGTGCAGGGTCCCAAAGCTTTGGGCCGTCCTCGACTGCCTTCCCAGGCCACAGGCAGGGAGCTGGAAGGGAAGCGGGGCTGCCGGGATAGAACCGGTGCCCATATGGGATCCCGGGCGTGCAAGGCGAGGACCTTAACCACTGCGCCACCGCGCGGGGCCCTTAAATTTTAGTTTTATCAGTCCTAATTCTGGGAGTAGGCCCAAATCTTAAAGATTATCCATAGACTTCAGTAGAAAGACATGTTGAAAAATTTTATTTATCATATACTATTTAAAGTTTGTGATATAAAGTCACATTAATTCTCCATCTAAGCTAATTTGGTGCTCTTGAGACACCCTTCTGAACACTGTAAGAGAGGAATGGAGGCCAAAACTAGAGAAAGTTGTACCTTTTTAAGTCCATGGGTTTTTCTCATTAGGTTAACAATTGTGGCTTATAACACAATAAACTCATTAGACTTTTGTAACATTTGGGCATCTGAATCAGCAATATTTTGTTTCTGTAACTTGTACCACTTCACGTCTTGATAGTATCTTTAATATAACATAATTATCAGTTTCTTCTGTATACATTTATTTTAAATTCCAGATTATAGTTCTCTTTGGTTCATTTATTTTTGTGAAACTCATTCGCGGGGCTTGGCGCAATAGGGTAGTGGTTACAGTCCTCACCTTGCATGTGTCAAGATCCCATATGGTTGCCGGTTCTAATCCTGGCAGCTCTGATTCCCATCCAGCTCCCTGCTTGTGGCCTGGGAAGACAGTCTAGGATGGCCCAAACTCTTGGGACCCTGCACCCATGTGGGAGACCCAGAAGAGCTCCTGGCTTTGGATTGGCTCAGCTCCAGCTGTTGCAGTCACTTGGGGAGTGAACCATTGGATGGAAGATCTTCCTCTCTGTCTCTCCTCCTCTCTGTATATCTGCCTTTCCAATAATAAAAAAAAAACTTTATAAAAAAAAAAGAAAATCATTGCTCATATTGACCTCTATAAATATAATCTTTGGAATCAAAACGCAGACAAGTGCATAAAATTATTTACTCAAAAGTGGTATTAAAATTTTTCACAAATGTATTATGGATAACAGGGAACATTGTGGATGGATGTCAGATCAATAATGTCACATATCCTTCTACAATAATTTTTAGCTGTCTGTGGTAAAAATGATTTTCCATATAGATGATGACAATGTTACTGTTTTTAAATTTGAGAACATGGATTTTTTTCCATGTTCAATAACTTCTTTGCAATCAGGTGGAAATATGGAACTTATATGTGATCAGAAGTTAGTATATTTTTGTGCATTAAGTACTCATGTATTTAATCTCCTGAGTCATTCTATATGCTAAGTTTGTATTGAGGGCCCCCTCTTGACATTGAAATGGAAGAATGTCTTCACATTGCATTATGCATTGCTGTTACTATGCATTGTTGAAAGACCATCAAAATTATTATATTTGCTTATGGTACGGTTGGTGATTATGTTCAGCAACTTGGTCTGGATGCTTGATTTAACTAACCATCTCTCTAGCAATGAGTCAAAACCACATCCTCTATTCTTAGAGGTATATTATTTAACTCAAAATGAATTTGTCCTAAAAGCATTCTCATTTCCTCTCCCAAATGATTCTCTTGTTCAGTCTATTCATTGTGAATAAATGGTGTTGTTATTCATACATTTGTATAGAAAAATATTCAAAAGCATTCCATAGTTGTTTTTCCTTTTTGTTAAACCTCAATCTGGCAGAATTTCCCATTTGCTTTCATAATGCACCTGGATGTATCTCACAATCTGTGCTATTACAAACCAGAATGAAAATCATATTTTTCGTCATTGGGGCATAGACAGCAACTTTGAGTATTCTTTCTGTTTAAAGATTACCTTCCCAAATTTCGGCTCCTGAATAAACCTCCATTTGATACTTTGTGATCATAAATCACATCATGTCCTTTCACTGCTTAGAAAACTTCAATAGGAGTTATTCATGACCCAGTTTCCTTAGGAGAGTCCTAGTTCGTTCCTATTGTGCTGGAGTAATTATTAATAGAACCTCGTTTTGCTCTCAAATGTGTCCTGGTTTGGCTAACACAATGTGCCGTTACCCTATTCAGAGGCTTGCTGCTTGCAATTCAAGCCCAGTAAGATTTACCTCCATCCTCTGACCTGACCTGACACAGTCCATCCCCTCCTATCTTGCTGACTTGGTCTCCAACCTTACTTCTCTTCATTTGATGAATTCCAGCGAAGAGGTCACGCTGGTTCTCACATAAAGTCTTTGCACCTTATTTTCTTCTGTTTGGGTCTTTATATTTCTGACTCCTCAGATAAGTTCTTTATTTTCAACTTCCTAAATAAGCAACCAGTCTTTCCACCATACACTTGGTTTCCTTTTTCATCATTTTCTTGAACACGTTTATTGCATTGCAGTTTTACTTTCAACACACTTACTCTTCTTTGTTTTTGTCAATATTTCTTGATTATTGTATATTTAAATGTAGGTGTGAAGGATAGTTAATATCTTCAGGGTTTTATCTTAAATTAATATTAAGTATGTGGAGGCTGATTGATATTTGTTTATTCCATGAATAAATTCTTTACATTGCTCCCTTCAGTTAACTCAGGCCATAAAACTATCCCTGTAAAGATTATATCTTGATTTCACCCTGGCATTAATGCTAGAAATTACAGTATGAAACGCGTGTCGTCTATTCTGACGTGTGAATAGTCTTTTTGGTATATTTTAAATCTATTACAACCTTGTTGACTACATTACTGAGCTCAGTGAATGCTGTCTAGTTAAAGATATAATTTTAAAAAGATGCAATTCTTTTCTAAGTTCCTTTTAGATATGAACCAAGGATTATCCTAAGATTCATTTGTTGATTGATCATTTAATGATTACCATAACGAAAGCCCTGATTAAGAATACTGAGAAAGAAAATAAAAAGCTGAATTACTCTCTGCAAAATGTTGTTTGAATAGTCAACTCTAAATATGAGTTTAAAGTATAGAAATAATATGGAAATAATGGATTTTATACAAAAACTTTCTTAAAATTTTGAAAAATGGGCTAATCTAAAAACTGCTTAATAATTGAGTTTAAGTATAAGATTTGCAAATATTAGGTTAAATATTACCCCAGAGGTGACTGAGTGTAGTACAGAGGGCTGACCCACTGTGTGGCACTTCAACATCCAGTATTGGTTTGCCCTACGAGTCCTGGCAGCTGCACTTCTGTTTTTGCTTCCAACTAATGTGCTTTGGAAGTGGATCATGACTCAAGCACTTTAGTTTCTGCAATCTTTGTGGGAGACTTGTACTAGGTTCATATTATGCCTGGCTTCTATCAGTCTCAGCTTTAGCTGGTATAAAGATGAGGAGACTGAATCAGTGGATAAAAAAATTTTATCCTTTCCTCATCCTATACTTCCCTTTCCGATAAATAAAACCTTTTGAAGCCTTAATTTCTATGATGTGGCTATAGGACCAACATTGAGTTGTAATGTAAAAGCAGCTGTGATGCCATGTCCCGCACATGCACTGGTTGGTGTTCTGCTTGCACTGTTTTGGATCCAGCTTCCTGCTAGTGAGCATTGGAGGCAGAGGAAGGTGATAAAAAGCCCTTGGGCCCCTACTGCCCAGGACAGACATCCTGATGGGATTTCAGCTTCCTGGCTTTGACCTGGTCAAGCCCCTGTTTCTTCCTTTCTCTCTGTAATTTTGCCTTTCAAATATCTATCTCTATTTCTATCCCTCAAATATATATGTGTGTATACATATAAATATATATAATATATTAATATACTACATACAGCAAAAACCATATATGTTATATATATATATAAACACTATTTCTGATTATATATACTTAATAAGTATAATACACACTGGTATGAATGAAATCCAGGGCAGGGTGCAGGTCAGGTTTAGTTGAACCACAACACCTGTCAGTTCATAGAAGATTTTGAGAGCTGACCTACTATGGAGCCCCAATTTTAGGTTAGTGACTAACATTGATAGGAATGAAAAAGTGTCTTTCACATTTTTATTGGTTGGGTAAGATATTTCTCTTTGAAAAGGAGAAAAAGAATATGAGATGTCAGAAATATAGTCGGAAAAGCATTACTGTCATGCTCGTTAAACCAATGATTCAAAATATAGATGGGCTGAGACAGAAAATCAGAATATAAGAGGGAAAAGCATGCTTGTGTCATATTCAAAGTCTTCCACTGGATTTTAGTTTTTATAAATTTTAATTTATGTTGTAGTGATCATTTAATAGAAATTTCTACTGACTTTTATTCTTCTCCTCTTGCCATTTTTTTTAAAAAGGTATGATAAGATGTAAATAAAGCAAAACTTAAACTAATATTAAGTACATAATTATTTGCAATTAAACATAAAGGTACTTCAGAATGTTCATGAAAAATGGAATTAACAAACCAATTTCTTTTAGTGCAAATGTTTAAATCATTATATGGAATGTATCTTCAAGAAATTAATGAAGCTTGTATGTTGTGGGCCAGGCAAAATAGCCTAGTGGCTAAATCCTTGCCTTGCATTCGATGGGATTCCATATTGGTGCCAGTTCATATCCCGACTATTCCACTTCTCATCCAGCTACCTGCTTGTGGCCTGGCAAAGTAGAAGAGGACAACCAAAAGCTTTGGGAGCCTGCACTCCATGCGAGACCCAGAAGAAGCTCCAGGCTCCTGGCTTTTGATTGGCTCAGGTTCAGCCATTGCAGCCACTTGGGGAGTGAATCAACAGATGGAAAATCTTTTTCTCTGTCTCTCCTTCTCTCTGTATATCTGCCTTTCAGGGGAAAAAAATATGTTGCAATGCATGGATTTCTATTTCCTTCTCTCTGTATATCTGCATTCCTAATAAAAATAAATAAATCTTTTTTAAAAAGAGACTCCATGATGAAGACATGTAAATTGAGCTCCATGTGAACATAACAGGAAACTTACCAAAACAAATGCAGAATAAATTCAGCTCAAGTTCCACACTGCAGTTTCAGTTCACCAGCAGCCCAAACCCCATCAAAGGTGTCATTGGATAGTCCTATGTCCCTTTTTGTCTTCATGCACACTTTGCATTGTGGGTAACTTGAGCTTCTTATGGGGAACATCTCTACTCTTGAGGTTAATGTATATTCACTCCCATTATTATAAATGATTCTTTTATTATTGCACATAACTTATCTTTTTGTTTTGAATTCTTACCATATGCAAGTGCAATAACTGGGAACTGACATCTGGCAAACACATTTCTATAATACATAGCGAATTTTGATAACTCATTTTCAGTGCTTATCTTTTATTCAATCCTAGCATTGTGATCATTCCTTCCTTTGCATCTACTGCACCCTGGTTGTCATCTAAAAATTATTGGAATTAACATTACTGAGTTACTATTATTCAATTTGCTATAAATTCTAACTATATGCTAAACCCGGTGCTGAGTTGGAACCTTTAAGCCTTTAATTACTTCAAAATTTTAAAGTTTATTTCATTAATTTTCTTGCACATATATAAATTTTAAATATGTGTATATCCAACACAAAATCACAAAAATAACTAAAATGTAAACATTGTTAGATCTAAAAAGAGATATACACTCAGCCACTATGGCGATGTGGAACTTTAGCACCCCACCATAATCATTGGAAGGGTAATTTAGGCAGACAATGAAAAAAGTCATCAGAATTGAGTAATACCATTGATCAAATGGCCCCACAAATATCTATAGAATATGTATTGTTGCTCCAGGGCATTAAGCTGCTGCCTGCTGTGTTGCCTGCTGAATATAGTGGCTGATTTGTGTCCCAAATCCTCCAGTTCTAATCTACATAAATATAATATACTGAGTAAGAACAAGGTGCCCCAAATCCTTTGGTCCCCAGCTCCAGTTTGGGAGATTCTTTTTTTTTAATACTATTTTTTTTATTGATTACATTGCATTATGTGACACACCCTCATAGGCTCTGGGATTTCCCCAACCCCTCCCCTCCCCTCTCCCCTTGGTGGATTTCTCCACCTTGTGGCAGTATTACAGTTTAAATTCAGTCAAGATTCTTTCATTGCAAGCATAGAGTCCAGCATCTTATTGTCCAGATAAATTCAACCGTAGATTCTTGGGGAGATGATCTGAAAGCAGAGTTGGCACAATATCATCGAGATCAATTAAAAGCACAACATAACATCAACATCAATTTACAACATTATGGAATTAATTGACATGGTATTGAGTAACAAATATGTTAAAAAATGCAAATTCTTAACCACATCCTGTGACTACTTCATTGACATTTCAATTTTAATTTATACACAGAACCGGCTGCTATACACCTTAAAATGGCTATAGGGTACTATTCAGCTGTCTCATGTCTATTTTCATTTTAGCATTCAGCAGTTTATAGTGTTGAAGCTTAATTTTGCTGAACTTGGCAGATTTTGGGATAGTCTAAACTGGCTTATAACTCTAACAAGGCATATGTCAACAGTTGAAGTGCAGAACAATTTTAGGAGGGGTGTACAGAGAAATCTTCAGTACCTTAGTGAGGAGTAACTAATCTTTGTGTCCTACCTAGTAAGGCATGTGTGAGTCCATGCTGACTGTTTCCTGTCTGGTTCCAAGCTTTCCTTGTTGTTCTCTATCTATTCCAATTTGTGTGTGTGTGTTTTGGGGTGGGGGGCTCCGGAGCAACCCTGATGGTCATTGCAAGATAGGGTGGGGATCCAAAGTTGGAACTAAGTAAGGACCAGAGAAAGTTCCTCTCCCTAGTCCCGGAGGAAGCTTACTGTTCTTCTGTTTCTGCGGCCCGTTCAGGGCTCCTGACTGTTCAGTTCTGGAGATTCTGCAAAGACCCTGGCTCATGGCTTTGGACTGGTTCAGACCCATCCAATGCAGTCATTTAGTGAGTGAACTAACAGGTGCAAGATCTCTCTTTCTGTCATTCTATCTCTTTCACTGTAACCCTGCCTTTCAAATAAATAGCTTTGTTGGGGCATCCCACATGGGTGTAATGACACAGGGACTTGGGCCTTACTGTTATAAGCACAGAGTTGGACTGGGAAGTGGAGCATCCAGGGCCTATAGGAAGCTGATGCCACACAGGAAGGATAAGAGTATTATGCGACCATATTGGGGCCAAGTTCTCTATGTTTTCTTTTTTTAATTTAAAAACTATTTTTTTTATTATTTTTCATGATACATTTTTGTAGGAGTAAGGATTTCCCCCGCCCTCCCCTTTCTCCTTTTCTATTTTCCCCTCCCACCATTTCCCTCCTCCCATATTATTATAGTAGTATAGTCCTTTAGTAACAGTTATGAGTTTAACATTCTGCTATTTAAGTACATCATGGAATTGTAGGTATTGGTAATGGTAGAAAATGTAATATATTGCAAATGCATATTTAACTGTTTCAGTGGGAGTTCACATTTTTTTAGGGAGAAGAGATGTTTACTGTGAGAAATCTACATGTTCCAGTATGCTAGTCTCCATTACACAGCTCATATATAAGAATACATGTATGTACATGGTCACCTGTTCATACATATGTATACATATGTGTGTATACACACACATGTTTTATATCTTGCATGAGTTCTTGCTTATGTCAGAGAAATATGCTATTTCTGCTTTGGGATTGGCTTATTTCACTGAGCATAAAGGTCACCATTTGGGACTATTTTGTTGCAAATGCTAGAATTTTATTCCTTTTAATTGAAGTGTTACTGTTATATGGAATAGATATACCACACTTTCTTTTAAAAAAAATATTAATTTATTTTATTATTCATGATACAGTTCTAAAGGCTCCAGGACTTCTTTCCTCCCCTCCCCAATTCCCCTCCTCTCTCAATAATTTGCCCCATGTCATTACAATAGTATAGTCCTTCACAATCAGTCATAAATCCACCATTCTGTGTTTAAGTGTATCCCATGTAGGCATGGATTGGCAAAGAATGCAGCATCCTATTGTTAACATATCCATTCTTCTAAGGGCATCTGGATTGCTTCCATGACTTCACTATTGCAGATTGTGCTGTTATAATTATATGGTTGCAGATTGCTATCTCTTATGTAAATTTTACTTCCTTTGGATATATTCCCAGGGGTGCAATAGTTGGGTCATACAGTGGATGTATTTTCAGACGCCTGAGCATCCTCCATATACTGATTTGCATAGATGCTGCAATACCTGCACTCCCACCAACAGTGGAATAAAGTAACTTTTCCCGGGCATTCATGCCAGTAGATGTTGTTCATAGATTTCTGGATGTAGGCCAATCTCACTGGAGTGGATTAGAGTGAAATGTGTTTTATATTTGTTTTTTTTTTTTTTTTTGCTAATGGCTAAGAAACTTGAGCATTTTTTATATATCTACTAGTCATTTGAATTTGTTCTTTGAAAAATACCTACTCATTCCATTTACTTATTTTTTCACAGGGTTGTTTCTTTAGCTAATGTTGAGTGTCTGAGACTTTTTGTAAACCCTGAATATTAGTCCCTTTTCTGTTGTATAGTGTTCAAAGATTCTCCCGATCTGTTGGTTGCTTCTTCGTTGTATTTGTTGCTTCCTTTGCTGTACAGAAGCTTCTTAGTTTGATGCAGTTCCATCTGTTTATTTTGGTGTTGATTTTCTGTACTTTTCATGACTTTTCTAAGTAGTCTTTACCAATTCCTATAGAGTGGAAAATGCTTCCTATGTTTTCCTTCAATAGTTTGATGGTCTGGGTGCAGATTGATGTCCTTGATCTGTTTACAGATGATTTTTGTGTATGGTGAAAGATGGGTTCTTATTTCTTACTTCTGCAAGCTGCTATCCAGTTGTCCCAATAACATTTATTGAAGAAACCAACCTTTTCCCCTGGATCCACTTTTCTTGTTGAAAACTAGTTGACTGTACATGTGCGGGCTCACTTCTGGAGTTTCTATCCTGTTCCATTGATCTTAGATTTTGTACCAGTACAAGATTACTTTGATTACCACTGCCCTAGAGTATATCATGAGAACTGGAATTGTAATTCCTCTAGATTAGGTGCTTTTTTTTAGATAACTTTGCCTGCACATGGTTTCTTGTGTTCCCAGGTGAAATTTTGTATTGTTTCTCCCAGCCCTGAGAACAAAATGTTGTTGGAATTTTTATTGGGATCACATTGAATCTGTATATTACTTTTGGTAATATGGACATTTTGATAATGTTGATCCTGTTGATCCCAGAGCAAGGCAAATGTCTCCATCTTTTAATTCCTTCTTCTATTTTTTTATGCTTTCAAAATTTTTATCATAGAAGTATTCCACATCTTTGGCTAAGTTTATTCCTGTCTTTAAGGTTCTTCTTTGCTATTTTGAAAATAACTCTTCTTAAAAGTTATTTTACAGCTATGGATTTTTTTGTGCGTACAAGTGCCAATCAATTTATGTTTATTGATTTTGTACCACCCTGTCTTGCTGTACTCTCCTGTGAGTTCCAATAATCTCTTTATCTTTTGGTTCTCCTATGTATAGAGCCATGTCATCTTGAGTAGGGATAATTTTAAGTCCTCATTTCACATCCCTGATGGAGGCACACATTTGTTTTTTTCCTTACAGGAACCTGCTATCAGCTAAGTCTTGGAGAAACCTCAACTTTTTTAATGGAAACCGTGGGATTTTATGTCCATATTATTTTCTTCTTTGAATCAATGAAATGTGTTCAGCTGGAAGTGAGTTTTTCCTGGGCTTAGAACATGTAGTGCTTTCTGTTATTCCTGCAGGGTCTTTGGCATGGTTATCAAAGTGGTGTCCAATATGTCACTTGTTAAACTTAATGGGAGACTGGGTTTTTTAACTTCCCCTATTTCCACATGTATCCACATGCTCTTCTTTGGCTCATGATTGGATCAAAAAGAGCACTAATAGTTGCAATTCTATAGCTTGATTCACTCCCTGCATTCCCACTGACCGCCCTTTCCCATTTACCGGTAAAGCCACTGCTCCCCTGGGTTACCTGTTGCTGCTGCTCATATCTCCTCTACATTAAAAAGAACCTGTTTGATATGCATATATGCTCCCCTACACACAACACAACACACACACACACACACACACACACACACACACACACACAGAGACAATACTCAATCACTTATTTGTTCCCCAGATTTCTACTATGGCCGGCATTAGGCAAAAACCTGGAGGAAAATTCAGTTCTCCAATGGGAGACAGGAATCCAAAAATTGACCTATCCCCACTGGCATTCAGCATTTGCATTAACTGGAAAGCTGTAGTCAAGAGCTGGAGATATTTATTATACCTGCACTTTGATGTAGATTGTGGACATTTTTTTTTTTTAGATTTATTTTTATTATTTTTTTATTGGAAAGGCGGATATACAGAGAGGAGATACAGAGAGGAAGATCTTCCGTCCGATGATTCACTCCCCAAGTGAGCGCAACGGGTCGATGCTATGCCGATCCGAAGCCAGGAGCCTCTTCCGGGTCTCCCACATGGGTGCAGGGTCCCAAAGCCCTGGGCCGTCCTCGACCGCTTTCCCAGGCCACAGGCAGGGAGCCGGAAGGGAAGCGGGGCTGCCGGGATTAGAACCGGCGCCCATATGGGATCCCGGGCGTGCAAGGCGAGGACTTAACCACTTGCGCCACCGCGCCGGGCCCGATTGTGCACATTTTTACCAATTTATCAAAACTCTTCCCCACTTTCTGTGTGTTGACTAAGTGTCTGCAGTTTCCTAAACCAGTCTATTTTGTTCCTTCAAAAATGTGTGCTAGTATTATATGGCTTTATGAACACATTTTTTTCTTAAACTATTTATTATTTAATAATCACTTACACAATTCTAATATCCAAGATTATTTACATTTTTACGTGGTATATAGAAATTCACTATATATATTATTCTATGTATTACATTACTCATATAGAAAATCACTATTTATTATTGTGCATACTACATTGCTCATGTAAGAGCAGCGTATCTTTGGAGTAAGTTTAATATATGACAAAATAATCAAATCTGAAATCAACTTAATATTTCCAAATTTTATTGCATAATGTATTTTTACTCTTATTTCTTTAAGCCATGAAATAATGAATGGGCTTCATTTTTTACATATAAGGGAGACTGTGAAATTCATGTCTGTTTAATAAAAATGTGTTAACTTCATGCTGCAAAATACTTACTCATACTTTTGCAATACAAATGTATTATTAAAATATTTCTAATTGTTTGAGTTGTTTAGGTATCCACATCTTTAAAAAAATCCATATGTACTCCTAATGAATTAATTAATTAATCCCACTGTCTAAACCTACCTGGCCTATTATTCTTCAAATTCTGAAAAAAATTCTAGAAATTATATGTTACCAAATCATATATCAGGGGAGATTTAGACTGATAATTTGCTCTTACAGGGATATGTTTTTCATAAAACTATGTAATTGCTACATTTTATTTTTTTAAAGATTTATTGATTTATATTGCAAAGTCAGATATACAGAGAGGAGGAGAGACAAAGAGGAAGATCTTCCGTCCGATGATTCACTCCTCAAGTGACCGCAACAGCTGGTGCTGTGCTGATTCGAAGCCAGGAGCCAGGAACTTCCTCTAGGTCTCCCACACGGGTGCAGGGTCCCAAAGCCTTGGGCCGTCCTTGACTGCTTTCCCAGGCCAGAAGCAGAGAGCTGGATGGGAAGTGGAGCTGCCGGGATTAGAACCAGCGCCCATATGGGATCCTGGCATGTTCAAGATGAGGACTTTAGCCACTAGGCCACTGCACCGGGCCCAATTGTTACATTTTATTTAACCCTTGTAAATATCTGAAATTTATAATGAAATATCTGCAGTACCTATAAAAGTAAAGCAACTGGTCGTGAATCATCGCATGCTCTCCTTCCTGTCAAATAGCGAAGTACTGAATATTTTCCTAGAGATATCTCTTGTATTATGCCTCTAGAATCCAAACTCACTGACTTTGGTAAAGCTTTTCATTTTTAATTGAACTCTTGCTACAGACTTTGTCTTCTCAAGAGTTATTTATTTGTTTGAAAGGCAGAGTCATAGAAGGGGGTTGGGTGGAGGCCAGAGAAAGAGAATACACTGTCTACTGGTTCACTCACTAAGTGGCTAGAATGGGTGGAGCTGGGCTGGTCCAAAGAAAAGAGACAGAAGCTTCTCCTGGATCAGAAGTGGGGCAGCCGGGACTAGAGTAGCTCCTACAGGATCCTTACACTGCAGGTGGTGGTCTCATATGCTCCACCACAGTGCAGCACCTCCTGTCCTCACCTCCATCTTTTGTAAAAACGTGTCTGTCTGTATGTATGTATGTTATAGAGAGTTAGATTCATGATTAGTCTTCTTATACGAGTATTTCTGGTATAAACCATACACAATGTAAAATCCTAAGAAATTTCTACAGTAATCCTATTTTTAAAGAGCTTCGATGGCTCCCTATTGCCTCTTTGTCAAATTTATTTTTACCTTGCATTTTGCAGCCTCGTACACTCATTATTCCCCCGAGACTTCTTAAAATATTTCTTGCAAGCATACAACAATAAATACGCATTAAATATTTCCAATTTCTAGGCTATATCATGACTTTAGCAATTGCTTACCTCTTTCCTGTTTCTTTTATATCTTTCTAGAGCTGATTTCAAGTTGACTTTCATACTAATATTGCTCTGTATACTTTCTGTTTTCAAGCAGCCATCACAAAGTTTTATCATAAAATGTTTAGCTGCAGTTATATGATAGTATGATGCTTCTCCTCAGACTCTTTGAGACCAAGAACGTATCTATCATTGTCACCTTTGTACTCTGTATGCCAAATATTTTTCTGAGCAAATGAAATTATGAAGAGTGATCAGAGTTTTATTGTAACAGTTTTATCAGCTAGAAAATGTGCTCAGTATAATTCTTCTTGCCAAATAGTCTCTGTATTTGGATACTTCTTGGGCATTAAAGTCATTATTACTCAGTGAAATTTCAATCTTATGGGATGGCTTAGGTGTTTTTGGTTTTATTATTCCATCATAATTTTAACTTATTCCGTTAGAGTAGGTTAGGAACCTTATTTTTAAAATGCTTTTGTTTTCCTGATAGAGTATAAACTCCATGAAAGTAGGCACTACCTCTGTCTTTATTAAAAGTGTGTCTCTGGGCCTGTTGCTGTAGTCTAACATGCTCTGTGATCCCATATGGGTGCTGATTCTAATCCCCACAGCCCCGCTTCCCATCAAGCTCCCTGCTTGTGACCTGAAACAGCTGTCAAGAACAGCCCAAAGGGGACTCATGTGGAGACCTGGAAGAGGCTCCTGGCTCCTGGCTTTGGATCGGCACAGCTCCAGCTATTGCGGTCACTTGGGGAGTGAATCAGTGGATGGAAGATCTTCCTCTCTGTCTCTCCTCCTGTCTGTGTAATTGACTTTGCAATAAAAATAAGTAAATAAATCTTAAAAAAAAAACTGTGTCTCTGACACTTCACATTATGTCTGATGATTTCAACATTATGCATTTATTCCCACATTATTTCATGGAAAAAATAAAAGGGTGTTCGAATGGACACCTTGACTGATTTTATATTTTTACTATTGTGAAAACCACTGCAACAAATATGGTTTAAAATATCTTTTGAAAGCATCCATTTACTTTAATTTTAAAACCATGCACACAATTTTCAAAAATTAAAAAAAATACTCTAGAGTAAAAAATAATAATATCCATCTCATTATCTAATGTCAGAGCATACTTTTAAATTACTAAACATAGTACAGGACTATACTTCACCATAATGAAGGGAGATAGTTCTTCTAATCATTGTAATGTGAGAGCTGGTCCAGGTGGAAACCAGGAGCCTGGAACCCTACCTATCTGAGTTTCCCATGTGAATATTAATGACTCAGCTGAGCCAATCATCTGTGGATTTCCCAGCACCGTTAACAAGAAGTTGGACTGGAATCAGAGCAGCCAAGACTGGGAATTGCTCCTGACTATGGGGTACTGCCTTGGCAGACAGCAGTTTACCATACTGCGCCACTTCATGACCTTTGTTCGTCAACTCTTTTTAGGAAAAATCAACTTGAGATGTGATTTATTGCAAGTGCCCGACTTTCATTTGCAGGCAGAAATCCTTGCTGGATTTTAAGGGACTTGTCTCTTGCCTTTTTAACTCTTCACCTGCTGCTTTCCATGAGTACACATTACCCAGATGCTAAAACTAGGAGTGGAACCAGGACACGACCCCAGATGTTCTGGTAGGGAATGCAGATACCTGCTGTCTTAACTATTGTGCTACATGCACCTCGTATTACATTCATGTATAAAAACAGAGCAAGCTATCATATCACTGTTAGCCATCTGTAATTCTGTAGAGGTAATACAAAGAATAATAATGAAGGACAAAGACAAGAAAATAAAATTTCAAGGTAAACTTCAGTAAATCTGAATGAGATAACTATTCACATATTTCTCTTAAATGCATTTTACTCGTGGTGATCGCAATCATATTATTTTTTATAACTAAAATTAAAATCTTCAAAGCTAGTTCAGTCAAAATATTCCTGAGCGTTAACATTAATCAACCACCTGCTAATCAAAACAGCTGCAATGATAGAAATATGTGATTAAATTCATTGTGAAAAGATGGTTGAACATTACTACACATGATCTTAGCCAAAAGGCTAAGTCATGAACCTCTAAGAACAATTAATGAAACCAAAAACAAACAGTGACTGTAATTGGAACCTGCATACTTGCAATACTGACTCAGAATGATGCCCTGGATTTGGTTTTCCTGTCGCGTAACAGGAATAGAAAACGGGACACACATGTCAAAGAAACTAGAATCAGGTGAAATGTAGAGCCACGTCTCTGGAGAAAGGATGCTGAAAAGTTTAAAACCAATGATCAGATCTAAAGTTCTGAATTCTTCCTAACGATGCGGACAGTAGGGGAGACAATAGGCCATGTATAAACCAAGTGTTACTGGCAAAGAAATTAGGGAAATCTCAAATACAAAACTGTGATGGAAAGCCACAATGGTAAGAATGCTTTCTAATGTGAACCCTCCTGAAACTAGATAAGGGACGCACACAATTGCTAGATTAAAACTGAACGATTGCCTTATAAAATAAGGTAAACTTAAAGTACAAGAGGAAATCAATATGTGATTGATGTATGTGTGATATAAGACAGTTCTAAATGAAGCAGTTAGGGAAATTTACCCTCAAAGGAACATGAATCACACAACCAATGAAAAGCAGGAATTTCTTTGGCTTGCCTGACGTTGGAGTGCCTAGGCTTAAATCTGCGTTTCAGCCCATGATTCTAAACTTCCACCAGTCCATACACTGGGAGGCAACAGTGATGACTCAGATAACTACATGCTCAAGTGATCTGCGAGGCTCAGGTTGAGCTTCCAGGTCCTGATTTCTCAGCGGTTGCACGTATGCAGCTATAAATTAGAGTATAGCAGCTCTCTGTGTTGCTGTGTCTTTTTCTCTATTTCTCTGCCATAAATATATATATATATATATATGTGAAAGACACTGTAAGAAACGTAGACAGCAGTGTAAATGAATAAAGAGAATATATAGTAGCAGAGAAGGAGAAGAGAGAAATACAGAATATTTAAAAGCATAAATGTTTCCAAATCTAAAGAAAGCAAAGATATTTAGTTCACAGGTGTTCTGGATGTCAAAAAAGGCTAAATAAAGTTTCACAGCTAGAAACTTGACCTTATATTGAGGATTCTCATATAAATAAAATGTTGCCAAAATATATTAAAGGAGAAAGACGGTAAAAAAGGATCAAACATAGCCTGAAAAGAACATTTCTTTAGTAATAATATATGACATAGTATCAGGCCAAGATTCTAAAGCTGTCATTTAAGAATTCAGTGCTGCCATACAGTCATCCAAAAATGAGGAAAAAGGCGTTTCTCAAACATATAAAATCAAGAGTTTTCCTTCTACAGTTCTTTTTCAATAGCCAAGGAAACAGAAAAGTAGCAATGCTCAAAATCAACAAAAGCCTCCAGAAGAGTTTCCTAGTCCCCAGGCACCTGGGCTATGTTTGTGTGTCTTTTTCCCAGGATATTAGCATGGAGCAGAATCAATTCAGTGGCTGGGACAAGAACCGGAGCCCATACCAGGTCCCAGCATTGCAAGCACAGTTTTACCCTCAAACTACTAATTTTTTTTTTGTTTGTATATCTCAAAAGCTTTTAATGTTATATTCCATATTGTGAAATTTTGAAGTTCAATTTTAAGCAATGGCAATGATAAGTGCATCCTATTTTTCTCATCTTCTCTGCAAGTAAGATAAACATGGTGAATAATTTATTTTTTCAATAGAATGTTTTTGGTATGTACTTAGATAGCTTTAGTAGGAGGAAATATGGCATTTATTCCTGCAGGAGGAAAGGGAATATAAATGGGAATTGAACATTTTTAATCAATAGAAAATGGATAAAAATTAACATAAAAAGAGAAACTAGAAGGGAAATAATTAAATTATCTTGTTAAAATTGTATGTATAAAATACAAAAAATCCATTTTATTGAATTAATAAAATTTAAAAATTCATATATGCACCCAAAATGTATACAATTTTATTTTTCAGCTTCAGTAATTAAATGCAAGAACATTAAATGGAAAATAAAAGATTCAATAAACTTTATAAATAGCATTAGTGTTTATCTAATTTTCACTTAAATACTGCATTGGTTATAATGTAATTTTTAAAAAGATTTATTTATTATTATTGCAAAGTCAGATATACAGAGAGGAGGAGAGACAGAGAAGAAGATCTTCCATCCAATGATTCACTCCCAAAGTGACCGCAATGGCTGGAGCTGAGCCAATCTGAAGCTAGGAGCCTGGAGCTTTTTCCAGGTCCCAAAGCTTTGAACCATTCTCTATTTCTTTCCCCGGTCATAAGCAGGGAGATGGTGGGAAGTAGTGCTGCCAGGGTTAGAACTGCCGGTGCCCATATGGGATTCTGGCATGTTTAAGGCGAGGACTTTAGCTGCTAGGCTACCGCTCTGGGCACAATGTATGTTAAATACTTATGAAGTACAATGGAAGGCATAAATTTTAAGAAACACTAAGAAAAACGTGGGAAATACAAATGACACAATATGATGTGAGAAATCAGTAATAAAATACATCTTCAAATTCAATTTAGAATATTGAATAGAGTGCATTGACAAGTAAATTCAGCTATTACTTTTAATTTAAAATGGAAATAAAATAAATTTTGGAATAAAATTAAAATATATGCTCAATATTAGTAAAATTTGAATTTAGATAAAAAGTCTTAATGGAAATGACATTCAATATTCTGACCACAATTAAGTAAATCACTAAAATTTATCTAAGGAAATTGATTTGTGTGTTTAGTATATATTGATGTCAATATTAACATATTATATGTATTGTGTACTCAATATATATAAATATCACATTTGTAATGAGTATTTATGCTACATCTAGCACATTTGAGAATCATATTTTAACCAAATCAATATCCATTTAAAAGAGGAACAATTGACTTGGTTGAAACATATAAAACAAAATTGCTGCTGGGTATCTGATATCTATATCTTTTCTTTGGCAGTTTTGTCCACAGAAGTGAAGCATTTCATTTTCATGGACAGCTATGTGTCACAAGTACAATTGCGCATCCTGCCTCTATAGACAAGATGCCTGCGCCCAGCACAATGGCTGAATGGTTACAGTCTCACCTTGTAAGCACAGGGTTCCCATGAGGTGCTGGGTTTTGTCCCAGCTGCTTCAGTTCCTATCCAACTTCCTTCTTGTGGACTAAGAAAGCAGTAGATGATGGCCCAAAGCCTGGTACCCTGCACGTATGTGGGAGGCTCCAGAGAACATTAAATCAATGGTTTTGCCCAGTTTCCTCTAGTTCTTTTTTCTTCACATCCTAATTAAATGTGTAAAAATTATCAAAAGTAAAATTTATACAATTAAAAAAAAAAGCAGCAGCAGCTCCAGGCTCTTGGCTTAGGATCAGCTCAGCTTTGGCCATTGTGGCCATCTGGGGAGTGAACCAGTGCATCGGAGATCTTTCTGTCTTTCTTCTCCGTAAATATGTTTTCCAATAAAAAATAAATAAATCTGTTTTTTTAAAAAAGATACTTTGCTGATAATGTGTATTTACTAGAGTTATGTTTTTTGTTTTAATCTAGCATATCTGAATGCAAATTTTCAGGGTTCCCAGGCATATGAAGTTATTAAGGTTTATGATTTATGTTACATTGTTGCTGAACTTTTTAGATTTATACTAAAATGAAAATAGACACGGAACAGCTGACTAGTACCCTATAGCCATTTTATGGTGGATGGTTATATATAAACTAAAATTGAAATGTCAATGAAGTAGTCACATGATGTTGCTAAGAACTTGCATTTTTTTATATATTGGTTACTCAATACCATGTTAATTAATTCCATAGTGTTGTAAATTGCTGTTGATGTTATATTGGGACTTTTAATCGATCGCGATGATATTCTGCCAGTGCTGCTTTCGGACCAGAGATGGTATCCCCAAGAAAGAGTTGAATTTATCTGGACAATAAGATGCTGGCACCTATGCTTGGTATATGCTTGCAATAAAAGAATCATGACTGAATTTGAACTGTACTAATGCAACAGGTGGAGGAATCCACCATGCGGGGAGGGCATGAGGATGGGTGGGGGGAATCCCAGAGCCTATGAAACTGTGTCACAAAATGTAATGTAATTAATAATAAAAAATAATAAAAAGAGAGAGAGAAAAAATAATATTTCCTGATGGGCTCTACTCTAGTTAGGAAAATTTGATTACATTTACCAGATTCAAGTTCTAATTTAAGTGCATTCAGCATCTTTCATGACTTTGAAGTGAAGTGTTTCATATCTCTTAAGTATGTTTGATTTTTGATCTCATGATATATGAATGCCATAAAATGATATTGGACACTGTGTTAAAAAAAAAAAAGGTTTGTATTTGGTCAGATGAAACAACATAAAAAATGATCTTAGGGGCCCTAGACAGTAGATTACCAATTAAAGTCCTTGCTTTGTACATGCTGGAATCCCATATGGGCACTGGCTTGTGTCTTGGCCACCCGGTTTCCCATCCAGCTCCCTGCTTGCGGCCTTGGAATGCAGTTGAGGATGGCCCAAGACCTTGGGATCCTGCACCCACGTGGGAGACCTGGAAGAATCTCTGGGTTTCTGGCTTCGGATTGGCTCATTCTGGCCATTGTGGCCACTTGGGGAGGGACTCATCAGATGGAAGATCTCTATCTCTCCTCCTCTCTGTATATCTGACTTTGCAATAAAAAAAAATAAATCTTTAGAAAAATATTCTTTTTTAAATTTCATTTTATTTATTTATTTATTTTATTACATTGCATTATGTGACACAGTTTTTTAGGCACTGGGATTCCCTCCCCCTCCCTCAACCCTCCCCCCATGGTGGATTCCTCCACCTTGCTACATTGCCACAGTTCAAGTTCAGTTGAGGTTCTTTCATTGCAAGCATATACCAAGCATAGAGTCCAGCATCTTATTGTCCAGATAAGTTCAACGGCTTCTTGTGGAGACCATCTCTGGTCTGAAGGTAGAGCCGGCAGAGTGTCATCCCGACCAATCAAAAGCCCCAACATAACATCCGCAACAATCCACAATGTCATGGAATTAGTGGACATAGTATTGAGTAACCAATATGTTAAAAAAATTTACATTTTACAGGTAGTATTTTTCATACTGACATCATTTCATCTTAAATTAAGGCAAACATGTGGTATCTAACCTTTTGGGATTGGCTCATAAAAAATATTCCATGGTGTAATTTTAAAGATGTCCAGAAGATTTGAGAATATGGATGTTGTGACTTTTTATCCTTTGGAGTATTTGTGTACATTTTAAAGAACTAAATCTATCTTAGAAATTGAAAACACATTTTAATAGAGAGACAAAAACTATATTTTATATTTAAAGAATTTCATTATGCAGAAATATAGATTACATGAGTACTGATGCATTTATTCTCACGTTATTATCAGGATGATAGAAGTATTTCAGATGTTCATATTGGAACCAATGTCCACGGATGAAATTCACAGACTGTTCTGTACATAAACTCAGGACCTTGCATTCTAATGCTATCATTGTATCTCTATAGTATTAAGATATTTACAAAGAAAGGTCAAACATACAATTTTTATGAGTGTCATTGGAAGCTAGATAGGTTCATTTAGCCAGTAAACCTCATTTGAATTATTTATATATTGGAATCACATGGTACATTTGCATTATGCTGATGGAAATTAGACTAATTTTCCCCATGATGTTTCAAATTTCTTTCAAAGATATTACATCTCTTTAGCAATAGAGATAGTAAAATCAGGTAGACTGTTTTACTGAATATTATGGAACAAAAAATACTGATGTCCATATTCATCATGTGTATGCGTGAACTTCAGTTAATCAAAAATTTAGATTATCGTATTCCATTTTTTCTTCAGGATTTTGTCCATATTTTGAACTTAAAATTATAGGTTTGTTTGGTATTTATACCCTGCACATACAAATGTTAAGCATAATTTGCCTTTATTTCTCACAATTATCCCACATGAATATCTCTCAGTTTTTCCCCCCTCTCAAATTATGTCCAAAAATCCTTGACGATATCTTGAAGGATTTCTTTTCATTTCAGCTTGTTCTGAATTTCACTTCATTCAATGAATATTTGTTAGTTACCAAACAAGGGTTGGGCATGGAAGCCATAAAAATGGGAAACAAATAAGCAGACAAATCAAACCAACCATGATCATTGTGCTAACATTATTATTACTCGAGCACTTATTTTCCATCAGCAATAATGCTATCTTCCTTTAGCGTAGGGATTAGGGAGGGTACTATAAAAATTCGTTTTAAATTGAGTTGATAATAAATTTATTTTGGTGGAGATTATTTTTTAAAACCCTGTATAAACTTTCATAACAAGAATTTTTAAGATCCTGTGTTTAATGATTTCTCATTTACATGGATTTCAAACTTTATTTTAGCCAAATAAACCTCATTTTATTTTTAAACAAAATTTTAAAGTACCTCAGTATGCTTTAGTTTCCATACCAGAGTATTAGTTGCTTCAGAATTAAAAGCAGTTTTTCCATACTTTTCTCTAGTTCTCCACCATATCATCCAACTTATAGTATATGCAATTAAAATACAATTGATGATTGGTTCATCTGCCTTTTTTATGTGCCATATTTTATATTGCTTGAAAAATTTGTGCTTAGAAGTAAATCTACTGAGTACGTAAATCATGAGGTGTGTTCAGTCTGAAACCTCACCTTGGTATGTACCTGCTCATGCAACCTTAAAATAAATTGGAATATTAAAATTTCATTGTGCAACCCTGTGCATTTTTCTGTCTTTATAAATCTTTGTAGTCTTCCAATGAAGATATTAGCTGTTTGGAGTGACTGGTTTAGTAATATTTACTGCTATTATTTTCTTTAATTCTACATAATATAAATCATCTGGTCCCCCAAAATTTTCTTTACTTCCCAGTAAAATTTGATTCATTATCTTCAGAGCTCATTTCATTTCATTTCACTATTGACTGATCACACGTGTGTGTGTGGATGCGCACACACATAAACACACACACACACACACACACACACACACACACACACACATCGTGCTCAGTGGAGCCTAAATAATTTAAAATGCATTGCAGAAAGTAGAGAACATGGGAAAAATACAGGTCTGGGTGGAAACTGGAAACTGCACTGCCAGCATCTGGGCTTTTCCATCTAGGCATCTTCTGTGAATCAACCTACAGAAACAACACATCACCGAATGTACTAAGTCTGGCATCTCTGTCAATCTTTTGTACTGTATTTTGTTTGCAAGGAGTGCAGCTTACAACATCTGGACATTTCTCTTTGTACTTGGGGTGTCTTTAAGATGAGATTAAAAAGGGTAGAAAGCATAAAATACCTTTTCTTGCCAGCAGTTGGTTGCTATTTATGATGAAATGTTTCTTGAAAATCTTTAATTCATGTCTATGTGGTTGAAGGGCAAGAGTTTGAACGTGAAATGTTTCAAACACACGTTTTTCTCACTATATTGTGTATAAATACGTTGAGCTGATGCTACTGTTACCATCTTTTGAACATTCATAGATACCAATTTTCTTAAACCTTCAATTCTATAAACACACCAGGCATCTCATGGTTTTAACAAATACATTAAGATGAGTGAAATTTTGTGATGACTCCTAAAATCCAACAATACAATAATAGGTATCTACATAAAAGTAATTTATGTCAATATAATTCAATAAATAGATTCAAAAATATATTTCTTACTTGTTTAAGAAAGAGAGTACTTCAATTCACTGGTTCACTACCCAAGTGCCCACAATCTCTTCCAGGGATGGGTCAGACTGACGCCAGGAACCTCAAGCATTGTCAATGGTTCCCACATGGATGGCAGGCACCAAACCAACTAAGTGGTCTGTTGATACATGTGATATTAGGAAACTGCATTTGTAAATGAAATTGGAGCTCAAATATTGGTACTCCAATGCAGAGCATGGTGTCTGAAGTCAAGTCTTAATGATTACAACAAACATCCTTAGTTTATATTAATATGAGTTATTTTGAAATATACACTACATTTATGATTAATAAACAAGACTGTAATTTATTAGACATGGTCTTCTGATAGAAGAAAACTTGACTTGCAGATTTGTCCCAAATAAGTCAATTTCTTCAGGTTTTTTTTTTTTTAGTAGAAAATGAGAGTCTATGAACTTTGGCAATTACCAAAATGTATAAGAAAAGCAGCTTATCTGAAGCATCTCATTAAAACACTGTGGGAAATCTCCCACCGGTCTCTGCCTGCTACCTGGTGGGCATGACCTAGAGCTTATCTGCCCTGGCCTAAGGTGTAACTTCCAACCCTGCATATAGAACATGACCTCTGATGTGATTGGAAGATCAACAGGATTAGGCATGCCTTTTATCCAATCACAGTGTCATTACTGGGTGAAGGGACTACCTGAAAATGCCCTCTTACCCTCCCTTTTCTTAAACCTTTATAAACCTGGAACTTGGGCTGAATAAATGGACATTCCTCACCAGCTTGTCCCTGGTGCTTCTTGCAGCCGAAGGACACCATTTGCCTCACCCTTGGTGACCTTAGGAACTGCTGACAGCACTCTAAACGCCAAGAAAACATCAGCAGAATTTCAGGAAAGTATAAATTAAGATGGAGTCCTTGCAGTAGACTCAGGCTATGCTAACTACCTTGTGTGTGTGCCTTTGACACCTGTTTCTCTTGTTGAATTGCATGTTGGATTGTATGGATGCACAAAAAGAAATCACTTTACTGAGAAAGTTTCTCAGATTAATTTACATATTAGAACTTTGAAAACAATGTTAATTATACACGTACTTCTGGTTCAGAGCAAATGAGAGAAAATCAAGAACCAGAATGACTTTAATGTCAACATGTAGTTAAATGCACATGCTTAAGTGGAGGCATGTATTACTTACTCTTCCAATAACATGGTGTCCATTGTTTAAATATCGTTGTACTGAAAAGTAAGCATATTGTTTTATTCTACTCTTACATGCTTATTATTTTATTTATACTAATGTACTTCAATTGTCTCAGCCAATATCACTGATAACCTCTATGACTATATTTGATTCATTAAGTTTTGAGAGCAATAGCAAACTCTCAAAATTGTTTTAAAGACTTTCTGTAAGAGGTCTGTTGATTGTATTGGATTCACCATCAGATCTATTTTCTGAAATGTATGTTCACAAAGTCCTGAGTTCTGTTATTCCCATAGACTAATCAGAGCATATAAATTAGTGAAAACTAGGTGGGGAACAGCAAACAATCTTCTTATCACATTGTCGCTTATGTCCTGTAGTCTCTTGCTTGGATTGTATTTCTATTTGTACCCTTTACTTTCCTCACTTTTACCACCTTTGATGTCATTTAAATTAAATCACATTTAAAATTATTGAAAAGTGGAAGTTTGTGTTCTGGATGAGTAAGTACACCTCAAACAATTCTTCTCACTGAAATAACATCCAAATCCCAGATAGAATAGATTAAGTAGAGAAATCAGAGGACCCCAAAGAGTACAGGGTATCAGTATATTAAGAAAGAAGATCAGAATTTCAAAATTTAAAGTCACATGCAGCCTGTGGTGACTTACAAAGGTTGCTGTTCAATTTCTGATGTCATCAAATCTTGAGTAAAGCTGGTCCAGTGGTAGTCGCTGCACACCTGGGGCAGATTGTAAGGAGCACCATAAGAGCTATACTTTTTAATTTGCAGGGAAAGCAAGAAAAAGAATTAGCCAGAGGGTTTTTTTTCTTTCCCTCATTCATTCCTGCTCCAGTTTCCAAGCAATGCTCTGGGGGAAGTGATAGCGGCACAGTTGTGGCAGGTGCTCTGCTTTGGACCCTGACCTTTTTAGACCAGGGATATTTCTCTCTGGTTAGAAAAAGTGGGGTTCTAAGTCCCTTAAGTAAATCTTCATTGATTTTCTTCTCTTTGTCCTCCCATCATTTAGTCCTCAATACAAATACACTTTCAGGGATATTTGAAAAGGCAAGAAATTAGGGTTCTTGTCAGAATATAGGAAAAAGGGAAACCACAGGGAAATACATAATTTGGAGGATATCAATACAAAAGAGGGAGATCAGCAGAAATTTTATACATTACGCATGATCTCTTGGGCTTACCTCCAAAGTGAGCATGTGTCTGTCTCTCTCAAACAATATTCCAGATATTTCGATAACTCAGATACTGGATTGTCTTTGTCTCATTCCAGATTGCTATGGGGCAGAACAAATGAGAACTGATTTGAAGAGCAATACAAATACTTAAAAAAAGAAAGTGCCACTGCAAAAGGGATCCATAGGCGGAATCTAATCAGTCATATTACCAAAAGAAAAATAAATTGATATCTTCTTTGAGATTTAAATAAGACCTGGAGTTGAATGGCATATCAAAAATATCCACAATACAATCCCAAATTACTGAGTTTAGAAGCAGAGGAATTCAAATAGGCACAGCACATTTTATAGTATAAAGTTTTCATGAAGTTTTCAAAATACCATTGTTCAGCCACAAGGTGATTCAAATGCAGGGATTGCCAAACATGGCAATGAATTAACTGTTACAAATGTGCTCCACCCAACTAATAAATTACAGAAGTAACCTGAACTTATCGTGACATTAAGCACTAGACAATTATTTTCATTGTTTCTCAGTTCAAGACAAATTTAACGTACCAAGTTAACTAGAAGATATGTTTAAAGTATAAATTCAACAGACTAAGGCTAAGTGACAAAGAATAACAAATGAATCCATTATAGCCACACTGACTTAAACTAAAGTGCTATTCAGAATAATAGTTTCACATTGGTTTCTTACCTATTGAGACTTTGTAAAGTGAAAGAGAGTTTACTTACAGATGTACCAGTTAATCAAATATGACATTATTTGAAACAGTACAGTTTTGTTTAATAAGAGTAGCAAACATTCTTTTGTTCTCTCATACCCCTGTTAAACAGGTATGGCAACCAATGGGCCAAGTTCAGGTGGCAGAACACTTTCATGGAAGCTGAAAGCAAAGAACATAGTTCTAACATACATAAAGAGCATTTAGAAGAAGAGGAAGTAGGAAGAGAGGGAGGAGAAAAATGAAAAACAAAAAGCTGCTGTACAGATTTCATGTGACCCACAAATCCAGGAAGCTGATATATGGCTTTATATAGGAAAGAGTTGTCAATATCTAGCATAAAGGAGTAGCTATTGTGGTGCATCATGTTGACTTTTGAGATGCCCCCACTGCATATTCTGTACCAGCAACTCTGCTTCTGATCCAACTTCTGTTCAAATGTCCTACTAACATACCCAGGAAGCGGCAGGAAATGTAGGAAGTGTTTGTGTCCCCACTATCCTTTTGGGAAACCTGGAGAGTTCTGGGCTTCTGGTATGGTCCCAAAACAGTCCTGATTTTTATGGATATTTAGGGGAGTGAGCTACTAGATGGGAGATTATCAGTGAGCTGGGAGATTTTCTGTAGTGGTCTTTCAGGTAGATGAAAAGACATTATAGGAGGAAAGAAAGAAAGAAAAGAAAAAGAAAGAAAGAGAAAGAAAGAGAGAAAGACAAGAAAAAGAAAAGAAGGAAGGAAGAAAGGAAGTAAAAAGGAAGGAAAGAAGGAAGACAGAGAAAAAAGATAAAAAAGGTGAAGAAAGAAAAGAGAAAAGAAAAAAAATTCACTTTGGGATCTGATTCTCATATTTGTTCATGTTTATACTCCAGTGGATATGTGGTCTTATGGCTTTTTTAGCTTTTCTTGTTGGGTATTATAATTAGTGGCAAATTAAACCTGTTAACATAGAGTAGTTTAAAATGATGACTCTTGAAAATTCCGTTGAACAGAGGGAAAGGAGGGAGAAGATTGGGATGGGGAAGCAGGGATCAGAGGAAAATGTGGTTGTCTCCTTGGAGATGTGGCTGTAAAGTGCATGGAATTTGTCCTATTTATATTAAGTTGTTTTTTTTAGACATGGAAGCATGTTCAATTATTTCTTATACCTCCCTACATCTATGTCTTGTTATTGCTTCAGAGGAGGTACTGAAGAATCTGACCCACAAAGGACATTCAAACCATTGGTGTACTAATAGGTGGGTGGATTTTTGCTTTCTGCCTTTGCAACATTATGTTATAGTTGTGATTGATTTTTCGGTTAGGGTCCTGAAAAAAGAATAAAAAAGGAGAAAAGTCAGGCACAATAAAAGCAAACAATGAAATCCATCAGTGTTCAGTAAAGCTGAAACTGATTCTCAGCATTCATTTAACATGAAAACTGAATGTTATAAAACTTGAGATTTTTAAGAAAGGTTCCTTTTGAACGAAAAGTTAGTGACAAAGCTAACTAAAAGACCAAAAAACAGTCAATGGACTATGAGAACATATATATGGACTGCTGTGGAGTGCAATACATTTTTAGATATTTAGGTATGTGAATACTACTTTAAGCATAACGAATGCAGGGACCATTCCTAAAACTCATTACCTGTGTTTTTGGTTCATTTTATGTTGTGTATAGATGATGAATAGCTTTGATATGATAGCCTTTCTTGTTCATCAAGCACTATTTTAACGCACTAATGAAGCGTAAAAGTGAGGGATATGTGTTGTTACTAGAATACACACATAACATCCGAGAAAGTTAATGCATCACCATGACATTGTTTATTAATAATGAGTCATTATCAAATCAGAATCTCTTTGCTTTTGAGGTTAGCATCTCATACTTTATATTCATTTAATAATATAAAAATGATGCTAGGAATGAAATAGCACAAAATGTTACAATAACAAATTCAAGCCGAAATGATTCATAAGTTATTATTATGAGTTGAACCAAACAGTAAATGTGTGCACTTCAGCAAAGATGAATGTGATATCAGGAAATTTTGTAATCAAAGGTAGCTTGCCCTAGAAAAATTAAACTATGTGGGAGAACGCTGATTATAAGAGAAGATTAAAATCTTCATGAATCATTCACATAGCTTATTTGAAGACACCAAATGTTAAGAAAATAATGTTAAAAATATTTCAATTAGGGGCTCCAGAAATTGTCATGGCTTGGGTAGTGGATAGCTGTTGATATCCTCTGCCCTGAATTTATCCTAAATTTATTTTATTTATTTTGAAGTTAATCTTACAGATAAGGCAATGTCTTCCATCCTCTGGTTCACTCCTCAAGTGGCCACAATGGTTGGAGATGAATCAAACTGTTGTCAGGAACCAGGAGCATCATCTGGATCTCACATGTGTGTGGTAGGGTCCTAAGTAACTGGGCCGTCTTTATATGTTTTTCCCCAGGTCATTAGAAAGGAGTGTGACGGAAAATGGAGCAGCCAGGATGGGAATGCCTGCATCATAGTTGGTGCTATTATCTACTATTCTACAGCACTGGCCCCAGATGTCTGATATCCTGTATTTTTGTTTGTTTTGTTTTTGTTTTTTATTTTCTTCATCCTGAACTTTGTTGTTTTCTCTTGCTAATCCAGGCTGTAGAAGATGTAGTGTTCCCGAGGGAAACTGAGGTATTTGGAAATGGATATTTTATTATCAGATATTCTGTATTTGGTTAAACTTACCAAGAATAAGTTTCAGAAACAGTTACATTTTGTGGGAAGTATCTTAGTTTAAGCGTCAATTTTGCAAAATGATTTTCCTTACCCCTTCTACAATCCCCTCCCCGCTACCTGAGTTCCTGAATATCATTACTATAGTATACTTCTTCATAAACAATCATATGTCCATCATTGCGGGCATGGACAATGGCAGAGTCCAGCATCCTATTGTCAAGACAGAGTAAACAGTTTCATTAGAAGTCCATCTTTGGTCTGGAAGTAGAGATGCATACTGTATTGTATCTTCATATCTGGATATGATAGTACACAACAAAGTTTTCCTTTGTCATTCAAAATGAAACTTCCACTTTTTTTATACTCACACACATGATTAACCTTTTTTTTTTTTTTTGCTACTTTGTGTACTTCTTTCTCTTTTTTAAAGATTTACTTATTTTTATTGGAAATTCAGGCACACAGAGAGAAGAAGTGACAGGGAGAAATATCTTCCAACCACTGGTTTACTCCCCAAGTGGCTGCAATGGCTGGAGCTGAGTCAATTGCAAGCCAGGAGCCAGGAGCTTTCTGGGTCTTCAAAACGGGTGCAGGGTCCCAAGGCTTTGGATCATCCTCCACTGCTTTCCCAGGGCAGAATCTGATAGGGAAGTGGAACAGCTTGGACATGAACTAGTGCCTGTATGGGATCTTGGTGCATGCAAGGCAAGGACTTTAGTCATTAGACTATCCTTGGGCCTGTGCTGGTTTGTTTTACATTCACGTTTTTCTCTGTGTCTCTCTGTGTGTGTCTCTCTTCTCTCTTTCCATATCTCACTTTGGTGCCTAATAAAGGTACCCTGCTTTCTATAATTCTTTGAGCCAACTTTTTCATTTAATAATTTGTCCTGGGAGTTCTTAAAGAAAACAAAGCATTGCCTCACTTGGATTACTGATCCAAGTGGACTTATTTTAATTATCCATCCACAAAAAAATGGGTATTTTTTTGTTTTTCCTAAATATCGATACATTTTTGAACATAATTTTTTAAAAGGCTACATATTTCTTCACTCATAAAGTATATACAACTTTTTTTTTTGAGTTCGGGTCTTTTCTCATTAGTTTTTACTGTTTTGTTGGTCAAGAGTATATTCTTGGATATCAGGTATGCAGTTTCATTAAAAACTCTATGATATCAACTGAACTTGAACTGTGGCAATACAGCAAGGTGGAGGAATCCACCATGTGGGGAGGGTTCGAGGAGGGGTAGGGGGAATCCAAGCCTAAAAAAACGGTGTCATATAATGCAATGTAATAATAATAAAAAGAAAACTCTATGATATATATTTAAAATTGGCTTTTTATTCATAATCATATGTTCATGGCTCATTTTGTTATAATTCTTGGTAATAGCTCATTGTATATATTATAGTTTACTCACTTGTTTACTAAAATAATCTTTTTGTTTCTAACTTGTGACAACTGTAAATAGCTATGTATATCATGCTCTCTGATAGCAGTCTACTTAACTATCTTTCTTCTTTCATGTTTACCTAAGCATTAATTCATCTTACTTTTTAGATGGAATTTAATATCAACACACATAGTAATGTTGGTTTTATTGAGGTTACGTTTAACTGATAAGCTACCTTGGAATAATAAACATCTTTCTGATCATATTGGACAGGAAATAGATTTTAATTATTCAACTACATTTGATATTTAAAGCTGGTTTAGAATTTCCTCCTTCTTTTGAGAATTTCTGTAAGTTCATTTTAAGTATTTTTTAATTTCTGCTGCTATTATAAATGCTTTATTCTCTATACCTTTTGAATTTTTGTTTATAAGATTACTTATAATGATGTCTTATAATGATGTCTTATAAAATCAAATTCACAAAAAGATGACTGATGCCTGTGTTTATTCTTACACTTTACCTGTTGAAAACTCTGTAATAGTCCTTTCATTTACAGCCTATTTAACTGGGACCTATGCAATGGTGAAGCAACTAAAGCTGCTGTATAGGATGCTAGCATCCCATAGTGGTGGAATGTCAGCTCCCTTTTCAACCCAGTCCCCTGTTAATATGCCTTAGAAAACAATGTAAGGAAGCTCGTCCACGTTTTCGAGACTCTGCAGCCACAGAGGAGATAGGAAGCAGCTCCAGAATCCTGGGTTATGCCCTGCTCAGCTATCACTGTTGTGCTCATTTTGGCGATGAACTACTAGATTTTTTTCTCTGTGTGCATGGGTGAGTGCATGCACGTGTCTATGTTTACTCCTCTATAACTCTTTCAAAGAGTTAACAAACCCATAAAATGATTTAATTTTCTGATGGATCTTCATCTATTTTTTCTGAAAAGAATTATTTGTGCTTGTTACTTCTTTCTTTATAGCTGAATTTTATTGTCCATTAGCTCTAAATGGCTATAATTGGCAATCTCTAGTATATAAGAAAAGCTAATTCATAAGTAAATAATAAACACATAAGCAATAATTTGGATAAAATGTGCATTCAATTCTCCAATTTCAAAAAAATCCAATGATTAATTTGTACATGCAGATCTGTAAAAATAGTGACCTCAAATTGCATAAAAGATAATTGCACAGAAGATGCGCACTTAGTTTCACTGCAAAAACACATGTTTAATAGAGTATCTGCTTTCAAACCGCAGTCTTGTTAGAGGATGTATTCTGTGCATGCATGTCTAGAACAAGTGGAAACAATGTGGTCTGATTTGACTGTTTCTGGAAAGCTTTGGAGCTGAAAAGATGAGCTATGGGCATACAATTTTAGGTGTCATTATTTTGTCATATACTGGGTATCTAATGGGATGTCAAGAGAAAGTGTGGTTTGTGCCCTTAATAAGACAAGCAAAAGTACATGCTGGATTTTCAGAATTTATCTTGCATATATTTTCAAGAACCATTAATCACTCTCACTGGTCAAATGTATGTACTTACTATTGACTACATAGGTTTCTGAAAATTCAAGCAGAAAATCAAGATGTATTTGCAACCCTGGCACAAATGTCTTGGCATAAGGGCTTAGAAATGACTTTGGCAATAATACGAAAGACATGATCCTTAAATGTGAGCAGCAAGCCGCAGAAATAATTTCCAAGAATGTGATCTAATGTTAAAGGACAAATAGTAAAGTGAATGAGTGTAGAACATCTGCTGTCTCAGCTGTCATTTTAAAGGGAACTTGATGACCATGCTTCCAACATGTGAGCCAAAATGGTCTGTAAGTTAGATTGAAGGGAAGATCACGGGTGAAAGAAGAAAAAATAATCGACAGCAAAGTAGAGTAAAGACAAAGGTCAAAGAAGGATGCTTAAGAGGTTAGAGGTTATATCATCAGTATGCATGATACATGCAAGGAATTACTCATCCAGTATTTCAATTCCCTGAATGCCATAAGAAGACACAACTGCTCTAGGCTGAAGGCAGAAGCTAAGAATGTAATCCAAATCTATCATGTGGGTAGTAGAGATACACGGTATTGATCCATCACTTGTTGCCTCCTAGGGTGTATGTTAATAGTAGGTTAAAAAAAAGAGAGTGGAGTTAAAACTTTAATTTGTCTTTCTAATATGGCATGTGGGTGTTCCAAATGACTGCCTAAAAACTGCTAAACACCAAGCACAAAAATGTCATTTTTGTTTGTAAGAATTCCAGAGTCAATTTCTGCTTGAAAGTAGCACGGTGAGAAAAAAAAAATTATTTATTTGAAAGAATGTCAGAAAAGAGTGAGAGAAAGAGATTTTGCATCTTTTGGTTTATTAAAAGGCTGTGACAGCCAAGGTTAGGCCAAACCAAAAGCAGTAGTCAGGAGCATCCTCCAGATCTCCCACCTAGATAGCATGAACTCAAGTACATAAGCCAACTTCCACTAATTTTACAGTCACCATAGCAAAATGATGGATCAGAAGCAGAGCAGCTGGTACTTGAACTGCTGTTACAATATGGAATGACAGCATCATAGATAGTGGCTTCACTTGGGCCATAAGAGCAGCCCCCAATGCCAATATTCTTAAATATACTGCCATTCATGCCATTTTGACTTTAATCTCTCTACTTATTTCTACTGTAATCACTTTGGAGAAATATTGCTATTTGTAAGCCTTGTGCTCAGCTTAAGTGGCATAGTGATGCATAAATAGACAAAGTGTGATATTCCAAATGTAGTGAATTAGACAAGGACTTAAACAATCATGTTGGGATGGAGTTTTTTTTTATTAAAGATTTATTTTTATTATTTTTTCATTGGAAAGGCGGATATACAGAGAGGAGAGACAGAGAGGAAGATCTTCCGTCCCATGATTCACTCCCCAAGTGAGCACAACGGGCCGATACTATGCCGATCCGAAGCCAGGAGCCTCTTCCGGGTCTCCCACGCGGGTGCAGGTTCCCAAAGCTTTGGGCTGTCCTCCACTGCTTTCCCAGGCCACAGGCAGGGAGCTGGAAGGGAAGCGGGGCTGCTGGGATAGAACTGGCGCCCATATGGGATCCCGGGTGTGCAAGGCGAGGACCTTTAACCACTGTGCCACCGCGCGGGGCCCTGGGATGGAGTTTTAGCCTTATGATTAAGAAGCCTACATGCCACATCGAGATACTTGGATTTGGTTCCCAGATTGGCTCCTGAGTACAAGTTCCTGCCTTCCTGAAGGACATTGATAATGGCTATGTGGGATAGCTGGAATGTTTTCTGACACCTGACTTCAGCCTGAATCCATCACAATTATGGCCATTTGAGGAACAAATCAGAAGATGTGAGCATTTACTCAAATAAATAGATAAATAGATGATAGGTAAGAAAGGGAGATTATACCAATGAGCAGAAAGTTGCAAATACAATTTCTTTACAATATATCATTTCTTTACAATAAATATTGTATCTGACTGTGGTATTAAATTAATGCTCTAAGAAAATGTGACCTGACATTAAATTGAGGCTTGAATGATGAACAGGAAATAGCCAAGTAGAAAGTAAGGATAAAAACACTGTGGCAGAGCAGAACAAGAGGTTATGAAATAAAAACGAGTAAGATGATTTCACTTTGAAAGGCTTGTATGTCTGGAACATGTGATAAAAGAGAAAGAGCAGTGTGGATTTAGAATACAGTCAGAGGTCATGTTCTAGAGAACGAAGATAACTAAGTGAAATTTCTAATTTCAATTTAAAACACTAATAACTTTAAACCACTCTAGTAGCTTAATAAATTATAAAAGAAGCTCTTCTCTGCCTTTGGGCTAAGCTCAAATGGCAAAGTATTATCTGAAAGACATCAGAAGTATGAAGGAGTACTGATTTGTAATTTTCTAGATACAGGCAGGGAGATCATCCCAATGCCAGACAATTTGGAATGGAGAAGAAGCAAAATATCACAGAAGAAAATTTACATCCAGCCAATGGTTGATTAAAGAGCCTCTGTACACACATTTATGGAAATGATTGTGTGCTGGAATATCCTTTAATTAGCATTACTGTTGGAAACATTGTTACATAAATAAAGTTAACAACCTTTAGTGATAAAATCCATCTAATACAAAAATAGCTAGACTGTTTCAATGCTGTCATGAGAAAAATATTAAAGAAATGTTTATTTTTTGCAAATAATTTATAACCTAGTCTCTTGATGCAAGACGTTCATACTAATTTAATACTGAGAATGCACACAAGAGTCATTCAAATGTTTTCCCAATTCTAAAACTAAAATCGAGAGAGATTACTTAATTTTATTTCCTATGATTATATGCTTAACTCTCTATATTCCATAAAAAGCACATTAAAATGAAAAAGAAAAATATTTTAGTTATTTAACTAATGAAATAAGTATATAATAACTGCTAGTTGTATCATTTGTCCTTCTCTAATATTTCAGTAAACAGAAGATATTTTATTTGTATTTAGGTTCTAAATATACATAGATGATTATCTAGACATTTCATCTCAATTAAAGGAATGGAATCTGCAATATCTTTTCAACACTTAGTATATTTTCTCCTAAAATTATAACTTTGCTTTGTATTTTACAATGGTTGGAGCAAACTTCTATACTAGTATACATATACCTACATGTATAAAGTCAGTAATGTGCTTCAAATAATTGCAAGAATAAGTGGGATTGAAGAAAAATCAATCACGTGCTCTGCAATTTACTTCATCTATTGTATTGATTAAACAAAGCGGCATTCATAATACCACATTTTCATGCTGAGGAATGCTATCTACTATGCTAACCATTACATTTCTAAGGATGATCACTAGACTTTTGAAAAATCTAAATGGCAATAATCTTAAAATGTGCTAACTCAATCAGTAACTACATCAAAATAATGTTTTAAATACTGGGTTTCACATGAAGGAACTCAAGTACTATTTTTTCCTCTGCTCTAGCCATAAATTGTTCTAATTTTCCTGGAATTTTACTGCATGCGTATACTTATGTACCTTTGAAGACACACCCTGACTGTATCGTGCAGAGTACCTTACCTCTATCTCTCACATATAGTACACAACGTCCAATATGAGTTTCAATTCTACTCCTTGCTGCTTCACTTCTGATCCATCACCCTGCTAATGCACCTGAGAAAGCAGATGTCGATCTTAGTGACTTGGCCCTTACAAGGAAGAGGGGATACGTAAGTGGAGTTCCAGGCCTCTGTCTCCATCCTGACCCTTCATCCTGTCACTTGTAGCCTTTCAAGGGAGTGAACGAGAATGAACAAGAGGATAGAAGTAATCTATTCCTCACACTCACTAGCTCTACCTTTAAAATAAATGAATGAATAAATAAATATTTTAAAAATGTGCTTTGATTTCTGTTCCACAAACGTTCCTTAAATATTTACATTAAAACTGGAAGGAAGGGATGCAAAATGGTAGCTAAAGTGGTTGTTAGGGTGAGATTCAGCAGCAAGTTAGATGACCACAAAACTATCCTAATCATCAAAAAAATCACCTTTATTCATTTTCACATAGAACGTAAGCCCAAAGAGTAACAATTTGAGAACAAGCTTCTTTATGAAAATGGTGGGCATGCAGCTAGTGTCTCCTGGAACTTGAGCTGTCACATGCAGGCACTGGAAACAATGGTCAGGAACAAACTTAGAGGAACACAGAAGTCCAGGATTGTATTTCACCTGCTGGCGTGGATGTGGGGAGAACGTTACCTTCCTTCACTGCTGGTGGGAGTGTAGGCTAGTACAATCACTGTGCAAATCAATATGGAGAATGCATGGAGAATTGTAAATAAATTCGCATTATGACTCAGCTATCCCACTCCTAGGAATATACCCAATAGAAATGAAATCTGCATATGAGAAGGGGATCTGTAATCCTATATTTGCAGCAGCACAATCTACAATAGCAAAGACATGGAAACAAACCAGATGTGCTTCCAAAGAAGAGTGGTTAAAGAAACTGGTACATTTACTCCATGGAATATTATTCAGCTATTAAGAAGAATGAAATTGGGCCATTTACAACTAGGTGGTCCAAAAGAACAAATAGCATATATTCTCTCTTATGTAAGGAAATCATCATGGAAAGTGTAACTTCAATAACCCAATCCATATTGCTTTTTTTTCTTTGCTGCATCCCATGTATTTTGATGTTTTTTATTTCAGTTTCATTTATTCCAATTTTTTTTCTTTTCTGTTGTCAAATTCATCACTGTTTCATGGATTACATGATGGAATCATTTTTCCCAAGAGATTTTGTTTCCTTTTTGTCACCCATGTATTTGTTATTTATTGATTTCTTTTCCCCCCCCATGATGCTGTAATTTGTTGTTGTAGTTGTGGCTACTGTTCTAATTCATACCAGTTGTCAACCTTGTTTCATGGCTTCTCATTTATGGAAATGTAGTGATGGAGAACTTGGGTCTACCATATTCAGATGTGTGGGTACAATGCGACGTGCATCCCTGCTTCCAGAGAAAAGATGGACTCCCAGTACAATTGTTGGAAATGTGTAGACCATGGGATGCTGCACTGTATGACACTGTACCAGCAATATTGGGCACATTTAAATAAGAGACTGGCTGAATTATGATTCCTTATGAAGGACTATATTATTGTATCAATGTGGGAAAAACCTGTCGAGGGGTGGGAGTTTGGGGGGGCGGAATCCCAAACAAAATATTTTTTTTTAAAAAAGAGCAAATGGGAACGTAAAAGTCCAGGAATGTATTTCACATAGCAGCTCAAAAAAAAAAAAAAGGTCAATAACAAAGCAAAACACTAGTTACTATCAGTCTTAAGAATACAAACTATGTGAATGAAGACAAAGCTAACAGAGTGAATAAAACTTTTGTAAATATTCAAAAGGAACTTACACATTTCTCAAGGGCCTTTTACTGGAATGTCTGCACAGAGACTTGGTTCCTCAGCAGAGTCATGAAAATGAACCTGTAAATGCAATGGTGATGTAAATGACTTCCCCCTCCAAAATCAATAAATTAAACATTGTATACAAAAATAGAAAGGAAATGGAGTACTATAATACAGGTCAAACAGTAGAGTGGGCAATTGGATCCCTCAAGAAGAGAAAGAGAACTAAATGAGATACAAAATAATTATGAAATAAGTATGAAATAATGACTTCTTATATGTTAATCTCATAAATCACAGTTATTAAATAGAAAAATGAATTTTACGTTGTTAAATTCTCTAAAACATGTTTAACTTAAATGATATTAACCATGACTGTCAAGAGCATAAATTATTGCTCATTTTCAGATCATGAATACCAGAACTTTTCATATAATCTCCTATAATGCATTTACCTAAATATAAATCTGAGATGCTGAAAAATACTTCTGTTATCAACCATTAATGATCTGCATTTTGGAAACTGCTTTTGTGCATGCAAGAATATAGGTTGATGCAGTGTAGAAGGACATTTAATATGAATTGATAAACAACAAGAACATTTTTGTTGTTGACACCTTCACTCCACATTTTTGTCCTTATTGAGCAATATGTCAACATGTTTTATGTAAATGATAATTTTGTTAACATTATGGACAAACATAATATCAAAAGTAACAATCCATTTACTTATAAGTAGGGGCAGATATGAGAACAAATAGGAAGTTTGTACTTGATAAACAGATTCTGATACAGCAAGAAAAAAAGATGAAAAGCTTATTTCAAACTCTATCAGAAATATGGAAGCTAACACATGTTCTCAAAATTCAGGAGTTTTAGATTTGAAAATGTCAAGTTCATCTAAACTAAACTGAAATAAACACTATAGCAGAAACTCAAATGACAGCCCTTACAGATGTGTGCTAGCCTTTCTTGATGATATGGTGCTTCATAATTTGTACCAGGTTAGCACTTTGTGCCTACATATGCCAGCAAAACATATGCCCAGTAGGTGCCTTAATGCATTTTTTACTACTTTTATTTGAATCCTGCAATAATCCTCTTAAGATTTGAAAGGAAGTAGAAAACATCCATTCCTGTCTATTGCTTCACATTTGTGAGAAAAATGTGAACCAGAAACTGCTAAAATCTTGAACACATACTATTCACTAAGGAATCTGTGTCAATTTTCTTTTCAACCTTACCTTCATTGTACACATTTAAGCATTTTTGTCTCAGATGGTACCTCCTGGCTCCTGGCTCCTGGCTCCTGGCTCCTGGCTCCTGGCTCCTGGCTTTGGGTCAGCTCAGCTCCAAACATTGTGTCCACTTGTGGAGCAAGCCAGCAGATGGAAATCTTTTTCTCTAAATCTCTTTCTCTGTAAATCTGCCTTTCCAACAAAAATAAATAATTAAAAAATCTGTTTGGTTTATATTTTGGTTTTAACTTCAGGGATTATTTTCTGTTCTGTTCCATTGATCTATGTGCTGGATTTACTCCAGGGCAATGTTGTTGTTACTGTGAATTTTCACTATGGTTTAAAATCAAATATCGTGGATGTTTCCATTCTACAGAACGTCCAATGTCTATATTAATTATAAGGAAATTAATTTACCTTGATTTAAAAAAAATATTTATATTAAGAATGAGAAAGCAGAAGAAATATATAACCATGGCATATATTCCATCAGTTTTTCACTTGCAAATAGCCACATTGACTGCGAATGATATAAGGTGAATTCAGAGCCAGAAACTTTATCTGGGTTTCTCAAATGAGTAACAGGAGCCCAAGTACTTGTTATCATCATCATCTATTGCTCTTCTAGGCACACTAGCAGATAACTGAATCAGAAGTTGAGCAGATAGTCTTGCACAAGCACTCCGATGAGAGAATCTTACCTTTGAAGCAGCAGCTTGACTCACTGTTCCACAATGCAGTTGATATTATGATTTTCAGTATTTAACTTTTATAGCGTTACAATTGAAATCATGATGATATGTTACTACATAAATAGGAGTGTAAAAAATATTATAAGAATAAATATTAGTGTTTTTCTCAAATTCAATAAAATAATTCCCAGGTCAACAGTAAGCATGACTACCTCACAACTTCAATTTCATAAAGAGAATAAATTTCATTCCGTAAACTATTTAAAAGAATGGATTTGTGTGGAAAACACAATTAAAAAGAAAACAATCCTTGCAAGGCATTGCAATTTATAAAGTAGAAGAGACAATGTATTATAATTATGAAGGAATTTGTCAGGAAAATGGTTAAAGATACTATTAAAGCCGTATTAGAATATCTAATGTGTAAGCCAAGAAAATAAATGCAATAATCAAAATTAAAAATATGTTTCTACTTTAGACTCTGTGAATGCCTTGAGCTCTCATATTATTTTCTAAGTGGTAGTTCAACATATGAACAACGCTTTGGAAATATTTCATCACATTAACCACATAGTTATTGCATCGTTCAGAAATTCCACTGTTGCATTTTTATTTATATTTTTCATTTTCATTTTAATTTAAAGCCTACATCCACCTGAATACTCACATGCATGCTTATAATAGCTTGGCGTGTGCTTTTCTTTAAAAAAACCCAAAACAGCTCAAATGTTTCCCCGCAGATAAATAAAATAGAGACCTTATGAAAGAGGCATTATTCTTTGCCTTCAGGGGTGAGAACAAGAAAATTCTTCTTTAGTTTCCTTAAACACCTGTGATCATCAATAATCCCTCCGTGTAGTGCAACCTCGTGGCTCTGGTATTACCAAGAGTCACTGAAAACCCAGCGGTATGCCTGAGATCTAGTCACTCTGATAATGTTGTAAGCGTGTAATTTCTCAAACTTCACATCATTTCAAACACCTAGAGTAGCTTCTGTTTTTCATAGTAAATGCTGCCCCTTACAAGCCAATATTATCTTCTTTTTACAAACATATATCGAGGAAATTTTAGAGATGCCAGGGGCAATGATGTGATGGCATTGTGAAATCAGTACCTATAAAATTCCATTTACCCTGAATTTCTACAGCTTTCCTTTAGAATTCCACTGCTTTAAAAATAATAGAGTAACTGAGTATCACAATGTGAATATTGCATGAGTTATGCATATGGGAAGAAAGAAATCATTTTCTTTCAGTACTAAGCCTCTAAAAGTGTTACAGGAATAAAAGGTAGAGACATTGAATTTTGAAGAAAAGCGTTAAATATTGAATGGGAATATTGAATAGGATTTCAAATTCATTTCTTCTGCAATGACAAATATTAATTCATATAATGTGATAACCATTAAGAAGTTTAACTGCCTTGGGAAGGAAAGATGGTGTTTCTGATTATTATTATTACTATTAATATTACTATTATTGAGAGCTAGGAAGTAAATAGGGTTGAATCCATGGATCAACATGCCATTGGGAATTAAGGCAAGACAAAAGGATTCAAATGGAACACTGGTAAAATGAGCAACTTTGGGGAAATTCGCTCAGTGAATTAAGCCAATGTCAAAAGGAAAAATATGCTATGTTATCTCTGATATAAGATAACCTTCATGCAGAATATAAGATCAACAAATATTTAGGTAATCATGCATGTATATATAGTGATCTAGAGGAACTGTGTAATTAGGACTATCATATTGCGATGTGAAGATGCAATGCAGTGTGCATTTCTACTTCTAAATCTGTGGGAGAATGTCCCTGGATCTCTATCTGCTCAGCCCACATGAGACACCTTTGGCACATGGCACACCTTGTCCTGGGGAACACCCTGACAGTGGTCTTGGCTAACCAAGACTTCAACCTGGCCTGTTCACTGGGCATGCAGCAAGAGCAGTGGGCTGTACCCAGCCTCTCTTCTCTGTCTTTAGATGAGCTGTGCCAGGACTTCTTTGATAGGTAACTCTAAGAAGTTAGAACTGACCTTCTGTTCATTAGCCATGTGTGATGAATATGCCCTGAGGCATACCTTTCAGCTTAGGTGCTGGCATTTGTGCCCACACGGATTTTGGGATTACCTACTAGTGACTTGAGACACTGCTTCTACCTCTGCATGCAGAATATGATTTGTAATTGGAGGGTCCAGACAGGAATCCTTATTAGCCAATTGCAATGATTGCTTGATGGAATATTGTTGGGACTGCCTTTCTGCCTTCTTTTTTGTCCCTGTATAAGATTGCAAGTTCTCCCTAATAAACGAGTACCCCTCACCAGCTTGTTTCCCGTGATTCTTGCGCAGAAGAGCACCATAGCTTCAGCCTTCGGTAGTCTCAGGGCCTGCTGGTTGGGAAAACACCCACACAAATCAAAGATGAACTCCCATTGAAACTGTTGGATGCGTCTTCACAGTAGGATGTTGGACTCTGCCATTGTCCACATCTGCAATGTCAGGATACATTTAAAGAGCAGAATGGTGGACTTACGAAAATAAATTATGATTGCACATGGTCTTCAAAAATTCACAGCAAAGGAATTAAAGCATAATTTTCCATGAACTTTTTGAAGATTTCTATACATACACATGTGTATTGATTTATACACAAACATGTTTCCCTGTTTTCAGCTGAGAGGAACAGGGGCGCTTCATGATTAAAATAATGAGGTATTGCAGATGTGTTGTAAAATGGAAAAGAGACATTTCAGGTAAAATTAAAGTGTATAAATCATCAAAATAATTTATAAAAACAATAACACTAAATTTTTATAGAATATTAAATATTCATAAGGGAAACCATATGGAATATAAGGTGATTCTAATATTTTTTTTTTGCAAATTTTAGAACATTATAAAAGTAGTCTACTTTTTAAAACATTGTGAGGACAAATTGGAAGAACACAGGAGTCAAACAGAAAGATCTCCAGATGATCACATATGGGGATAATGTAAAATGGAGTAATAGCAATAATTCATTATAGATTTGTAATGGGATGCCTACGCATGACTACAAACCAACTGTGATAGGGTAGTTAATTTTTCTAAAGATTTATTTTATTTTTTAACAGAAAGTCAGATATACAGAGAGAAGGAAAGACAGAGAGTAAGAGTTTACATCTGCCAGTTCACTCCCCAAATAGCTGCAATGGCTGGAGTTGAGCTGATCCCATGCCAGGAGCCTGGAGCTTCTTCTGGGTCTCCCATGCAGATGCATGATCCCAAGGTTTTGGGCCATCTTAAACTTCTTTCTCAGGCCATAAGCAGGAAGCTGGATGGGAAGCAGGGCTGCTGAGTTTAGAACTGGTGCCTATATGGGATTCTGGTGAGTACAAGTCAAGGACTTAGCTGCTAGGCTACAGTGTTGGGCCCAAGGTAGTTGAATTAATACGTATGTGAAAGTAAAGGAGCAACTTTTCCTGGCTGGAAAATTCTGAATTTAAAGAAGTCATAAAAATAGAAGAATCATCATTAGGTAATCAGCATAGTAATAACTGTTACAAGCAAGATTACTGGCAGTTGTTGAAATTAGATATTACGGTATAATAAACACTAGGATATTTTGCATGGTATGTTTTTCTTCTCCAATGTTATAGTCTAGAAACGTGGAAGAGATTAACTTAAATGACACCATGAATTTCTTTGGTACAAGACATAATGATATCCTCTTTTCCTTTGGCATTGAACCCTGTCAAAATTGATAATTACAACATAATTGTGGTAAACTAACAAGAAACTCCACATTTATGAATATTCTGTGAAATGATTTTTTCAGGACCATTTGAAACCTTTTATGAAAAGCATAGAATGACTGGGATATTGTTCCAGACTGAAGGCAAATGAGATATGATCACATGGGATTTGCTTTCTTGGATTTGTTATTCAGCTGTTTGTAGGAATTCTATAGATGAATGATGTTATGACCCGAACGTACCTATACCCTAAAATTAATATGCTGAAGTGCAGCTGTATTTGGAGTAAGGAGGAAGTTAGGACCAAATGAGCTTGCAAGGGTAGAATCCTGATCAATATGACCAGTGTCATTGTGGGAGGAGGTACTTAAGATATATGTTGAGGAGACTCTGTATAAACACAAGGAGAAGGCAGCCAAGAAAGACATAAGCTAAATGGATTCACCTGACACCAATGTACTGGTTTCTTATTCTTGGAAAGAGTTAAGGTGGCTTAGAATATTTGGTCATTATGTACAACATGTTTTGCCAAAGTTAACAAATGCACTATTATCATGTTTCTTTCTGTTTATCTCACTTTTTGACTTTTTGATTACAATCCACATCTAGTAAATGTTTTATGCTCAAAATTTAAGAAATGACTTCCTGTTAAGAGCTTGTCAGGATCGCTCCTGAGTCCCCCTGTATATCTTTGTAGTTTTACTATTGTCTAATGCTGATTCGAGTCTGTTGTCTATGTTACCTGTTATGTTCTTGATAGGTTATACTTCACATCTACCTCACACATTCTAGGGAGATGGAAGATTTCTCTGCTCTCCCGCCCCATTACCGAGAAGCATAGGGTCTTAAAAGTGCATTAGGTTTTACAGTTCTTTGATGTAGATCATGAGCAGTCTGACTCACATTGATTGTTGGTTCATTGATTACATCACAATATCTTATTGCATGTGATACAGGCTGTTAGAGGTTGAAATAATATTACAATTTACAGGTACTATTTTTCAGATTGACATCATTTCATGTTAAATTAAGGCAAACATGTGGTATCTAACCTTTGGGATTGGCTCATTTCCCTTAGCATAATGGTTTCCAGTTGGGCCCATTTGGCCACAAAGAACAGCATTTCTTTCTTTCTTTCTTTCTTTCTTTCTTTCTTTCTTTCTTTCTTTCTTTCTTTCTTTCTTTCTTTCTTTCTTTCTTTCTTTCTTTTCCTTTTTTTTAATAGCTGAGTAGTATTCCATGGAGTAAATAAACCATAGCTTTCTTATCCAGTCTTCTGTTGATGGGCATTTCAGTTGCTTCCAAGTTTTTGCAATTATTGATTGTGCTGCTATGAACATAGGGTATGTGTAGGTTTCTCATGTAACAGGTGTTTTGGATATATTCCTAGGAGTGCTATTGCTGGATCGTATGGTATGTAGATTTTCAGTTGTTTGAGTGTTCTCCATACTGATTGCCATAGAGGCTGTACCAACCTGCATTCCTACCAGTAGTGGAGGTCATATGCACAGAGCAGGGGGAATCCCAGAGTGAAACAGGTGGACAGGAGAAGGCTTTTATCCCAGCCCTGAAGACTCCTCTTTCCTCACCAAGGACTATCAGTACGGGCACCAAGGACTACATCCCAACTGCCAAGGAGACCACTGGGAATTGGAGTGCCTTCAGAGGCCGAGAACTCTGAGGTCATCCACTCCCATTTGAATCTCCCACATGGGATAGAAGAAGTCCAAATCCCTCCTCGCAGGGTCCAATGTCACCGGAACAACAGCCAGGAGCCCTGAGCGGTCTGCAGAAACAGAAGAACAATAAACTCCTTTTTCGGACTAGAAAGAGGAACTTTCTCTGGTCCTTGCTTAGTTCCAACTTTGGATCCCCACCCTCTCCTGCAATGACTGTCCAGGGTCGCCCTGGAGGCCCCCCCAAAACAAAAAAAACAAAAGCAAAACAAAACAAACAAAAACAACAAAAAAATTAGAATAGACAGAGAACAAGGAAAGCTTAGAACCAGACAGGAAACAGTCAGCATGGACTCACATATACCTTACTAGGTAGGACACAAAAATAAGTTACTCCTAACTAGGGTATTGAAGATTTCTCTGCACACCCCTCCTAAAATTGTTCTGTGCCTCAACTGGTGACATATGCCTTGTTAAAGCTATAAGCCAATTTGGACTATCCTAAAATCTGCCAAGTTCAGTAAAAATTATGTTTCAATACAATAAACTGCTAAATACAAAAATGAAAATAGACACGAGACAGCTGAATAGTACCCTATAGCCATTTTAAGGTGGATAGAAGCTGGTTGTATATAAACTAAAATTGAAATGTTAATGAAGTAGTCACAGGATGTGGTTAAGAACCTGCATTTTCTAACATATCAGTCACTCAATACCATGTCAATTAACCCCATAATGTTGTAAACTGTTGTTGATGTTATGTTATGGCTTTTAATTGGTCAGAACAATATTCTGCCAGCTCTGCCTTTAGACCAGAGATGGTCTCCCCAAGAAACTGTTGAATTTATCTGGACAATAAGATGCTGGACTCTATGCATGGTACATGCTTGCAATGAAAGAAACAAGACTGGATTTGAACTGTAATACTGCAATAAGGTGGAGTAATCCACCATGGGGGGGGGGAGGGAATGAGGAGGGGTTGGGGGAACCTCAGAGCCTATGAAACGATGTCATAAAATGAAATACAATAAAAAAAATAAGAAATTGACTCAATTTCTGAGCTGTTGTATTTTTTAAACGAAATATGATTCATTGACAAATGTCATATTCATATTGGCTCATTTTTCTTCAGTTATTCTAAGCTGTTACAGTAACGGCAAATCTGGAGCTAATGCAGTATAGCAAATTAGGATGCTAGTTATGACAATGGTATCCCACACGGGCACAAGTTTGAGTTCTTGACTATTTCAAAACTTCCAAATCAGTTCCTTGTTAATGTGCCTAGGGAAAGCAGAGGAAGAAGATCCAAATCTCTTGGCCTGTGCAATCCATGTGGGAGACCAGGAGGCAGATTTGGCTTTAACCTTGGCCACGTTCAAGCCATTGTGGTCATGGGCAGTGAACCAACTGATGGAAGATCTCTGTATCTCCCTCTCTCTGCAACTGTCTTTTTAAATACAAGTAGACATTTTTTTTAAATGAAGAATTTTAAAACTTTTAAACATCTCTGTCTCACTTTCTTCATTTATAATGTAATAGTAACACAACAGTGAAAACAAATAGCCATTCTATGTCATGGTGTATTATCTTATTAATTATTCAACCATTTTCTGAACATTTGTGGTTATCAATGTATTCAGATATTGAAAACAAAAATTACAATATAAAATGATGACTATTTCATTTTTAAATGCTTATTTTTGTGGATAGATGTTAGCTTTCATGTTTTAAGCACATACTTTGTAAAATGAGCACATTCATTATCAATATTAATAGTAGAAGCCAATAAATCATGTTATTTTTATATAAACGTACTACGGAGTGTTAGAGATCACTGTTAGTTTAAATAAAATAATGTTTCCAATCTAATTTTGAGCAATTTGTGGCCTTTCTTATTTTGTTACATTATCTTCTTTATGTCTAAGTCAATCCTATCTTTTTTAGAAATCTTATGCTTTATTGTTTGAATAAATGTGCTAGATTATTCTGACAGATCTGAATATTACACTTGATATTTCTGCCATTATCCAACCACATTTCTTTTCCTTCAAGATATCTCTAAATAATATTTGTTGACATTATATACGAGTGAAATGTGCGCTGCAGTCTTTCACTATTTTATTGTAATACTTTACCTGCAAAATGATGAATTAAAGATGGCAGTGGATAATATCATAGATATGTAGACATTATTAGATACTTTTTTTTGTTCTGCTGTTTTCATACTTGAAGGTTAATTGTCCAAATTAACTGCCATAAAGATAGAGAATGACAGCAGTATTTGATAATATTATTTTAATGTCTGTGTGTTTACCACAATATTAAAATACCAGTAATAACATTTAAAAATACCCATAGAACCCAGCATATTAGCCTAGTGCCTAAAGTCCTCACCTTGCACACACCACGATTCTATATAGGTGCCGGTGCTAATCCTGGCAGCCCCACTCCCTGCTTGTGGCCTGGGAAAGCAGTCGAGAATGGCCCAAAGACTTGGGACCCTGCACCCATGGGGAAGGTCCAGAAGAGTCTCCTGGCTTTGGATTGGCTCAGCTTCAGCCAGCTGCGGTCACTTGGGGAGTGAATCAGCAGATGGAAGGTCTTCCTCTCTGTCTCACTTCCTCTCTGTATATCTGACTTTGTAATAAAAATAAATAAATCTTTAAAAATATAGCCGGAGGGGCCCCGCGCGGTGGCACGGTGGTTAAGGTCCTCACCTTGCACGCCCGGGATCCCACATGGACGCCGGTTCTATCCCAGCAGCCCCGCTTCCCTCCCAGCTCCCTGCCTGTGGCCCAGGAAAGCAGTTGAGGACGGCCCAAAGCTTTGGGACCCTGCACCCGCGTGGGAGACCTGGAAGAGGCTACTGGCTTCTGACCAGCATAGTATCGGCTGTTGCGCTCACTTGGGGAGTGAATCATCGGACGGAAGATCTTCCTCTCTGTCTCTCCTCTCTATATATCCGCCTTTCCAATAAAAAAAATAATAATAAAAAATATAGTCGGAATACATAAATTAAAATAATCTGTAATAAAATATAAAATTCAGACAGAAATATACATAATCACAAGCCAAATACAATTGTATTTGCCATATATAATGAATAATACTATAAATACAAAATTCATTGTAAAACAAACATGAAAAATTATATGTTATAGAAATTCTATTATAATATACACTATAAAATATATGAAATTCAAAACGCCATTTTATTCTATTCATTTGTGGTAAGCTCCTCAAATAAGCAAAATAAATTTAAAAAGTCATTTAAAAAGAAATTGAAAATGAAACATGATTCTTAAACAAGTGGATTTTAAAGCAGTGCATTAAAGTTGTCATGGTTGAGTTGAAGTATCTTCTTTAGCATTTTTCCCTGTCTGATGTAAAATCTCTTTATAGCTTCGTAACGCAATGTTACTATATTTAATCTGAGTGCACTGTAGGCCAAAACCCTTGAGCTCAGCACTCTCCCAGTTTCTGCCTCTTAAGTAGCTAATAATATAAGCATGTACCATCATATCTAGTCATTCATGTTACATGTGTAACAGGGGGGAAATTTCATTTACGACTTCAAATGAATTTTAAGAGAGGATCCCTAGTAGCATCCGGTCTTGCTTCCTAAGCATCATCTTGGGCTTTGGCAAGTAACTTTTCGGGTGGAAGCTGTAGTAAAGCTGAATTGCTTTCCTTTAATATTTTCAACGAGGGAGAATCAGAAGTAAAGAAATAAAAATCTGTGATGCTGATTTTTACAGATAGAGGGGAAAAAAAGTAATTTTTACAGATGGTCATGGGGAGAAGAAAAAGGACTTTGGACATTAGATACAGTCTGCTGAATGTGTTATATTAGTTTGCTTTCGTTTGCACTCAGGGCAAATGAATGCCTAAAGCCGTATTATTGCAAATGACATGTTAGATCCATGTCATTTTATGTTATTCTCAATAGAGTGTCCAGTTTGCACCAAGGAACACCCATAGTTCAATAAATAATATTTGTATATAAACATATGCATATATATGCATATTTTAATTAGCCATGTGAAAAGTCACTTCGATATAGAACCATAGTAGCAGATGGTGTCTTTAAAGAGATGTGAATCTATTCCTCCTCTCCTTAACATATCAGTTTGATGGGGATTGCATGTTTAATTATGTTCTCCAAATTCATATTTGATAGCTAATCCTCAAGGTGATATTTGAAAGTGGGATCTTCAGGAAGTGAAGTTTTCCAAAGAGATCAGTGTCATTATAAAGGAAATTTCAGGCTGCTTTCTTGCTCTTATGCCATATGAGGACACAGTTAGGAACCATTCCACTGTGGACTAGAAATGAGGCCCTTACCAACTAATCTGCTAGCAGTGTGGTCTTAGATTTCCAACCTTCAAAACAGTAGAGAAGCAGTTTCAATTATTTGTAACCCAACTTATTATTGTAACAGTCCCAAAACAGTGAAGATGCATTTCAAAAACCATTAGCACACACCAAAGCAAAGAGTCAGTATTGAGAAGCTGAATGAGCCTGCCTGCAGGGTATAGCTGTTCCTGAGGGGTATGGCATCTCCACCAAGCTGGTCCAGGAAAGGTGGTCATGTGTGGTTAGGAATATATGTGTCCGGGGAAGTCAGTATGTGATTTCTGCTTCCTACCAGAGTGTGGGGCTTCCCCACATAGGGTCCCCAACTCAGGAAGTCAGTGGCCACATGCAATGATGCAGCATCCTGCAGTGAGCAATGGCGGGTAAAATCCAGCATCTGGTGCTGGATGAGCAGGGCAATCACAAGCTGAATGTGGGGACGATTCAAAGGTGTGTTGTAATCCATATGGGAAGGGTCCAGTGTCAGATCTGAGCAGAGTGAGGAGCATTTCCTTACACATGGATTGCCTGGAAATAAGATTGCTGCCTGGGAGGACGAGGAAGGCATTACCCTGGGGGACTGCAGACCAACCAATACATCGGCAAAGATATTTATGGAAGAAGTTTGCTGAGACCTGACCTATAGGAAAAATTACATTCTTGTACTGTTTATGACAAGCAGCCATTACTTATTTCTGGAGCAAATTATATTGCTTATTTATATCTAGCATAAATATTTATTTTCTTATACTGAATGATTCCTTAAACACATTCTTACTTATTTTCCACTATATTTTTGGCACTTTGTATGAATTGTTTTCTTTTGTTTAATCATTACATAGTTCTCATTTTACAAATGACAAAGTTGGGCTCTAGAGAGATTAATTCAGAAATGCAGATTCATGGTATTATGCACCATACCTTTCAAAGTGCATGGGAAAAATTATAGCTTAATTTCCATGATGTCATTTGGAAGGCATGGGTTTTAAATATGTTTCTGAAAGAGGTAAATGTTTTTCTTCAAAAGAAGTGTTTGGGTAAGTACCAAGAGTAAGTAAAATAAAGTACCTTTTCTGGTTAAATTCCGTAGATTCTGAAACACATCACATGGTGAACTTATTGTAGAAATAGTTCAAATGATTAGGTCCACCAAAATTGTAGACTTCTGAGAGTGCAGCCCAAGCAGTGGCATTTATTCAAAGATCCCCAGATGATGTTGCCCTGCAGCTAGGCATGCATTTAACAGAAGTGGTGATCAGCGGGGCTTGCAAGAGATTTCTGAAACAGGGGTTAGGGTCTTGACTGAGTGAGCAGTGCTAGAGGGCAGGCAAGCCAGCAAGACTAATAACATGCGTTCAGACCTGGAGATTAATAAAGTTCTCCAATGAAGTGCTAATTTGAGCTGTGTTTACATTTTCTATGTAACCCATGAACATTTGGGGTATGATACAACTTCTTGGATTACCCAAATCAAATCAATTGTATGTGTACTTAAGAACTTGAATGCAACAGACATCTTAGTGTGTGTGACAATGTGGACAAAAGCAAGCTTAACTTTAAGGATATTCTATAGAAGTTTATCTCACATCACCCATGTCACCTCCAACCATCATAATTATTCTTATGTCACCTCTGTCTTAATAAAGATGATTTAAGAAGTCAAACTGTGAAAAACATGTAAATTATCCTTATTTTATTTTAAAAAATTTCAAATCTTCATAGCTGTCACTTTTTTCATCTGCTTTTCAAAGGAATAAATAAATGTACCTAGTAATGGCTTTGAAAAAAAAAATGAATGAAACTACTCTCCCAGTGTCAGCGAATTGTAAGAAAATCTTTAGGAAAAGTATCATGTAGAGTTTCACCTTGTATTTAGAAATGTTGAATACTTAATAGATTACTTAGCTTTGTTGAATAATTTGAATGTAGTTGCTTGTTATACGTTTTCTAAGCAGGGCCCTGAGGGGTAGCCTAGTGGCTAAAGTCCTCAGCCTTGCATGTGTTGGTCCGATGTGGATGCTGCTTCGTTTCCTGGCAGCCCAGCTTCCCATCCAGCTCCCTGCTTGTGGCTTGGGAAAGCAGAGGAGGATGGCCCAAAGGCTCAGGAACTTGTCCCCACCTGAGAGGCCTGGAGGAGGCTCCTAGCTCCTGGCTTCGGATAGGCTCAGAAGTGGCCACTGTGGCCCCTGAGGAGTGAATCAGTATATTGAAGATCTTCCTTTCTGTCTCTCTTTCTCTCTGTATATCTGGCTTTCCAATAAAAATAAATAAATCTTTAAAAAAAGTTTTCTAAACACAAGTTAGATAAAGAGGATAAATAGATGATTAAAGAGCCTGGCTTTCATAATAAATTATCATAGATTCAAACGAGATATGCCACAGTTAGAACTGTATTATTAGATTTTTTTTTTTTTTTAAGGATACTGGGCGGAAACCATGGTGTAACAGGTTAAGCTTCTTGTGTGGTTCTGGCATCCCATATGCTAATCCACTTCCAGAGTGCTTTATGTTAATGTGCCTGGGAAAGAAAGAGACGATAGCCTAAGCGCCTTGAGGCCCTTCATCCAAGTGGGAGAAGCAGAAACTCTGAGCTTCTGGCTTTGGACTGGCTTAGTTCTAGCAATTGTCAGAATATCTCTTTCTGTGTCTCATCTTCCTTCTTTCTATCTCTGCCTTTCAAATTAAAATAAAATGTTTTAGGATAAATAGTGGGTAAATAATATTTTTAATAGTCAAGGGTAATGATATATACAAAGATAAATAGCAATACTATTCTTATTTTATCTTCAGTAAGTCCATATTTCGCCAAATTTTAAATTTGATTATAGCTGCATGATAAAAATTAATCATTTTTGTCTGTTATGTTAAAATTTAAGTCATGCTAGAAAATTTAAAACATTATTTTTAGAATCAAAGTGTTTTGAATTTGAACTATGACTTCGGGCTTTGCCATTTGGAAGTTATATACCTTCTAAAAACTTTTGACATTTTCAAATTTAATTATTTCAAATTTAATTATTCTGATCTGTAAAATGGTATTAGATCAGTATATAGCCTATAGGATTGTTGCAGATTGAATTAATTGAGGCTTGTAAAATGTTTGAATTAAGTCACCAAAGTAGAAAAAAATGACTAAATATCTGTTTAATGATATTTGAGCTCTGAAGAAAGAACTTGTACTAAAGGTAGTATTTTGTTTTATGTGAAATATTAAACTAATTAAAAAAGTGGTGACCATTTCTGGCACTTAGAAATCCAGAAACTCAAAATTTGAGGAAACTTGTCATCCAATAGATGAAGCAGTGAATCTTCAAGGTATTTCTGAAAAAGGTATTTCTGAACATCTATCAATCCATCTTATCAAATTCATACTACTCAGTATTAGATTTTATCTAAGGTGCTAAATTTTTTTCACTGGCAATTATGTTTGCTTAAAATATCTTTGGTGGCTTCTAATTTGATTTGGCCTGTTTCTACTGTTTTATTTATGCATGCTGAGTATTATGGTGACCCAAACACACATGATATTTGCCTTGGTGAGATTAAAATATAATAGTTAAAACATCTAATAGAAAAGATAAAGCACAGGCCAACAAAAATAAGTATGGCTAAGTAGGAGTCATTTTCTGTTATTTACAACTCCTCTTTTTTGTTGGATCAATAGAAGTCCCATTGGTGAGCTTTACAAATAAAACACCCTTCATGGATTAATTCTAGAAGGGTGACTGGAAAGAGGAGAAATCAGGTAGTTTCTATCTACAAGTTTAGGAAGCAAAACATTTCCTGCTTAAGTATGAACATCCCATGTCAAAGTGGCCTCACAGCAAAAATCACATTGGGCAACGTTCAACAGTAAAGGAAGACCTCAGTTGAGTCTATTGTAATAAGGGATAGGTAAGTTGCTGCATATAAAGCCTGAAACAAAGTGTTGAGAATTTTTTAAGAGTTAGGATGGAGGAATTTCTGGCCAACTGCACTTGTTAATTGGCTTTACTGTAAGAGAAATTAAACTTCTTGGTATCATCATAAGAAGTGATAGACCCCTGCTCTTCCACACATGGGCAGTGAGAGGGGCCTATCTTCCTCCATGATTGCATCAGAAAGGTTTATCTCAGGTCCTTGGGAGAGCTCAGAGGTGAAAACTAGTAAGTCTTTTGAAAGATTTACATTTCAAAAGGAGGTTTACATTCACAAATTTTCTAAAGTGAAAACTAAGAAAAGGGAGAGCAGGCCCTCTGCATTTTCTATCCACAAGCAGAAAGAACCCTGTGTAAGTCAGGTAAGCAGGGAGACACAGTGGACCCTTTTGCACAGTGTGAAAAGGCAGAGCTGAACTTTATAACAGAGGCATCACCCTTTTAAAACTTAATTAGGTCAATCTTGAAGAACATTAAACTTCCAGAATCACAGTCTCATTTCCCAAGATCAATTTCTTCCTCAAAATAATTTAACAAGCAAAAGATTTATGCAAAAAAGGTATAAAACTGTATTCACAATATTATTTCATTTTAGCAAGATATTCTGAATTTGTTTACCCTACTGTAAAAGCCAAAATGGGGAGCAGCATTGTGGCACAGCATATTAAACTGCCTCCAGCACTATTGACATCCCATTTGAGTATAAGTTCATGTGCTGGTTGGTCCACTTGCAGTCCAGTGCCCAGTAATGGTCTATGAAAAGCAGCAGGGGATGGCGCTGCTACCCATGTAGGAGACCCCGAAGAATTTCCTAGTTCCTGGCTGCTGGTTTCATCCTGACCCATTGCAGCTCTAGCTGTTGTGGCCATCTAGAACACGGACCAACACATGGAAAATTTCTATACTGTACTACACAGGTAAGTCTAATTTTCAAAATAACTAAATAAATAGGGCCCAGCGTGATGACTTAATTAGCCAGATCTCCCTCTTACAAGCCCCGGGTTCCCATATGGGTGCTGGTCCCTGTCCTAGCTGCTTTACTTCCCATCCAACTCCTTGCTTCTGGCAAGGGAAACTAGTGGAGGATGCCCCAAAGCCTTGGACCTTACACCCATGTGGAAGAACTGGAAGAAGCTCCTGACTCCTGGTTTTGAGGAGTAAATCAGAGGATAGAAAATCTTTCTCTCTGTGTCTCTTCTTCTCTCTGTAAATATGACTTTTCAATATATAAAAACATTTCCATATAAGTAAAAATATATTTTTTTTCTAAAATAAACAAAGCCTATGTGAAAATTTTAATTTAAAATATTAATTGATCATGTTTTATCTTATGTCAAAAAAATCTGCTTTATCCAGTACCTTAAAATGGATTTTAGAAAATAATGAAAGCACATATTATGCAATTTAAGTCTTGGACTAAGTAAGACCTCTGCAGACACTGCTGCAAAGGTGAACTTTAACTATGGAAGTTATTCATACCTCCCGTTGTGCAATGTAATTGTTATGGAGTGCAGCCAGTGATTGCTCCTTCACCTCTCCTTGTATACTCTTCCCCCCACGTCCTAATTCGGCTGGGATGTTGGATGCAGATGAGTCCAATTAGTCTTTTTAGCTACAAGCCCAGTTCCTGTTCCTGCCCATCCCAATGAGCACCAATTAACTCCTTAACCCACAATAGGTAGATATTTGCTCCTGCCCACCTATGACCCCTAACAACTGAGAGGGATGGTATTGCATTGTTGTGTAACCACTCCCCTCACAAGTCCCTTTAAAAGGCCTGTGAAGCGGGTTTTCACTCTCTCTTTCTGGTCAGGTGTTTCCGTTACTCTGGCACCTTGACTCTTGGCTGATCCAGGACAGGTAATCCCCTGAGCATGGTCCCTGTATACTGCTTTGATTGGACTTGTGATCTGTTATTTTAGTATGTTCTGTTATCACCAAGCTTGGTTAATAAAGACTCCTTAATAAAACCTTAGACATATCTCGCATCCGATAATAGTAATCACATTTGGAGCTTTTAAAAAACAAAAATGTCAGCTTGCCCTTACACATGTTCAGTAGGAGAATCTTTAAAACTGAGTTCTTTTATTTTTTAAGATGCCCTCAAAATATTGATTGGTGACTAGCATCTTCAGGGGACTCATATTATGCATTTTGACAATATTTATTTATTTGAAAGGCAGAAAGATGGAAACAGAAGAGAAGGAGACAGGAAGAGAATGTGAGTTCTCCCATCCTCAAATAGCTACAGCAGCTAGCTCAGGGGCAGGATAGAGGATTACGCCTACTCCCACCTCTTATCCCCGCCCACACACCCGCATCTTCTGCCAAGCTTCCACTTGGGAAGCATGACCCCAAATACTTGGGCACTCCTCTGCTAGATTCCTAGGTATGCTGGCAGGGAGCTGAATTTGTAGAACAGCCAGGACTTGAGCTGGCACTTGTACTGGGGCTGAAACATCACAAATAGCAGGTAACCCTTATATACCGCAGCTCTTGCTACGGATTCTTCACTTCTCACTGGACTTGCTACTCAGGAAAGTCTGAGAACTCTGTTGGGTGTGACGCTACTACCCGACCAAGGGGAGAGCCACTCTCTGGGTGAGGAGGAACTATGCCTCCAGCAGGCTCAACGCAGCCTCACTGCAAATGGAGTCTGAAGTTTTGTGCTCTGCTTTGCAATTAGATTTTTGAAGAAGAAGAAAAAGACAGTAGCAGGATATTAGACATAGAAAATAATTAAGTATCTGAAACGTGTTGGAAAATTGCATTAATTAAAATTCACTTGCATTACAAATTCAAGAATCCAACCTAAGTATTTATTTGGAGCAAGAGGTCTGAACAGAGCCATTTAACTGACTGCGAATTTGACTTTCCAGTGATTCACTGACCAATTAACTTTGGCCTAGGGCAAGGCACCTCTTTTAACTTCTCCATATTTACAGATTAGTTAGGCTATTGGTGCTTCTCTCAACATCCAAGTAAAAACAAATTAGGAAACTTTAAAGTGACTTTTGATCCCCTAAGTGGAAAATATAAATTAATAGTAGATGGAAATAAATTTATTGGTTCATCAAATTTTGCTTAGAAAATTGACTGCGCTTTTTGTTTAGAATTTCCTGCTAATTTTGTGGCTCTCTCTGCTTGTAAGTGTGCACACATAGTTCTGAATCAGTAATTTTAGAATGTAAAGTAAGAGAAGATTAAACTTTATTCAGTGATATTATGAGATTTTTACTATATTCACTCCTTTTATCTCTGTTATACACAAAACTGCACTGAAGCAGTGGAACTACCTAGACCAGAATGATGACAAGTCGAGGTCCCCCAGGCAGCCACTGTCCGCGGGCTGGTGAAGGCGCACCTGCACTAAGCCTTACATCCCTTAAGTAGTGGTGATGGGCTTGATGTTGTCTTCTGATTGGTCAGCTCCTTTTAAATGGGTCTTGGGCGGCTATTGGCGGAAACTTATGGCGCCACGTAGGGGCTTTCTGCCTGTCCCCGGGTCCTCCAAACTAACAATCTCTTTACAAAAATTATTTTAACTGAAATGCTATGCCATTTGTCTGGCTTTATTCTTAGGAATTATGTAAAAGAAAATTTGGAATAAAATATCTCACAAGCTAAAAATGCAAAGAACTAAGATTGCTTTCTAGTTTCCACTCATAGATGTAGGGAGGTACAATCAATGACGCTTACACTCAATCTCCCAGTGAACATAAATCAAATAAGGAGCAAACGCACAGTAATTCCTGGATTACTCAGCTGGTCCCAAAGCCAAGCAGAAACAGGTTGGAGGAGAGAAGACTGGCTCCTTGGCTCCAATGGTAGTGATTTAACTGGAATGACAGGCAGACAAGAAAGTGTGTTGGTGGAAGAGATACAACACCTGAGACCCACAACAACAAAAAGCTTTCCATTTGATCTTGAAACCTTTTCTCCGCAAATCCTACTCACTTCATTCAAAAGATTTGGGAATTGAAAAAGAAAAATCTCCCACATGAAGCCGAAGTCGGAGAGGTCATCATGGCTTCCAATGAGGACACGGCAAGGAAAGACATGCAGAAAGCAAAACCTAAAGCCTTTAAGAAAGTATTGAAGGAAAACAATCAACAAGCTCTAGAAAAATAGTTATTACTTTAATACAAAGGATGCAGTTAAGGGACCTGGAAGCTAATATTCTTGTTAGAGTAATCACAGCAAATTCAAAATAGCAAACCGTGCCCGACTTTAATCTCCATGCCTTTGCTACAGGGCTCTGTAGTAAAAGTCATGACCATTTTTAGGTATAAAATAATTTGTTGATCTCAAATATTCAACATAAGAAGTCCCTTTTCCAATATAGCAAGAATTAACACCTGTAAGAGAAGAAAAGATAAAGGAAGACAGTCCCAAGACACAAAGGAATGTTAACATAGATTTTGGAACTATATACTAAAATTTAAAATAATTACAGCTCAAAGACCAAAGGTTTTAAGGACAAGCATTGACAATATTCAAAATAAATACATAGTCTCCGCAGAATGATGAAAACTCTACGAATAAAGTACAAGTGTCAGAACTGAACAAATAGTAACACTAATAGAGCATGCATTTGATCCACCAATCTTTATGTAACCTCAACACAAATAAATATAAATCTGGTGAACATCAAGCTATGCAAACAACTCCTTTGGTAAAGATTCAATGAAACACATTGAAAAAATAACTTGTCTTGTTTGAGTAACAGAATTTGCTTTTTCCTTCTATGCAAAGGGAGGAGTAGGTAGATACCAAGGTTAGAAATCAATTATGTAAAGATAATCAATTAATATCTGTTGTCTTAAAGAGCAATGTTTACCAGTGGGAGTAATCATTAATTAGCCCCAATATTTTCTTATTGCACTGTAGAACATCATGGGAACATATTAGAAACTCTCACTTCTAAGCATAAGTATAATCACTGTTTCAGAAAAATTAAATAAATTAAATAAATTAAATAAATTAAATAAAGCCCATATTGAAATTGTAAAATAGAATTATGACTTCTTTCCAATTAGGAATGGTTTGTCTTCATGTTAAAATGTGCTCCTCATTGCTGAAAATTTCCACATTTTTAAAGAAACTATGATATGTCAAAGTGAAATTCTAGTATAACAGATTTTTAATCTTTGTAGCTAGATATCCTGGGGTTATTCAGTCTGAGTCTCCAAAGCCTTAAATCCTCCAATATCGTAATGTAGTTTATACAGGATTCTCCTCCCCACCACTGCGTGCAACAGACCATAATGGCAAATAGGCAAATACATTGATTTCTGCTGCATCATTTCAAATTTGCAGAGTGATTTCCATTGCAGTATTAAAAATCAAATTAAATATGAGAAGAACATTAAATGATGTTTGATACATTACTATGTTACATCTAAGTGTGTCGGTTTTTTCAATTTCAAAAGTAGTAAGAATGAGTTGTGAGAAAATAAAAATCTTTCAGGAAAGAAGTCACCTCAAGACAGTGTCTGTTTATGCAATTACTTTTGTCAGAAACTGTGTAATTGACAATAATTTGCTTGCTAATCTAATTAAACTATGGACAAATGGTGCAAGAAATTGTGAAGGGTTCTGGATAGAGCCTGGAGCATTGTTTGATGAATATCACTGATGCTGCTAAGCACATCGTTCTGAGTCATTATTTTCTGCACTGGATTGTGGAAAAGAATTCAAAAATCATTTTTGTAGTATTTACATGTCCACTGATGATTCAAAAATTCGAAAAAAAAGCATATAAGAAAAAAAATGTAAGACTGAACAACCATGGGAAGTGATTTAGTTAGCAAATTAACAATGCCTTTCTACCGATGGCCTTTCTGAACATATCCTCTTGCCTTATAATCTTCTAACCTTTTGTCTAAGGTTTCTGCTGTTTACCACGTAAAGGCTCACAGCCACATCAGTCTTCTGTTTGACATCATACAGGTCATGGGCTGAAATGAAACAACAAGCCCTCTTACAAGTCGTTTGCCTGAACACCATTGCTCATATTTCTTCTACATGCATAACATGATGAAATTTTAAAACAAATATCAGTACATATCTGGCAAGCAAGAGAACATTTGAGGGAGTCATAGGTCAGCTTGTTTCACACAGAAAAGCAGTATCAGAAAATCATGGATTGTCTATTACTACTTCCATAATTTTTAACTCAAATATTACATTTAGTACATTAAGTCAAATTTGAAATACAAAATTATTCCCAGGGCCTGGTGTGATAGCCTAGAGGCTAAAGTCCTCGCCTTGAAAACCCTGGGATCCCATATGGGTGCCTGTTCTAATCCCAACAGCCCCGCTTCCCATCCAGCTCACCACCTGAGGCCTGGGAAAGCAGTTGAGGATGGTCCAAAGCCTTGGGACTCTGTGGAAGACCTGGAGGAAGTTCCTGGCTCCTGGCTTCAGATCAGGCAGCACTGGCCATTGCGGTCATTTGGGGAGTGAATCATCAGAAAGAAGATCTTCCTCTCTCTTCTCCTCCTCTCTGTATATCTGACTTTCCCATAAAAACAAATAAATCTGAATAAATAAATAAATAAATAAATAAATAAAATTGGTGTCAGGTGGACTTCCAAAACAATTGGGTGTTTCAAATTAGCTAGACTATTAATTTCAGAATCTGTCTAATACATTTTAAGCAAAATGCAATCCAGGTCGAAATTTCCCTATAGCTGTTACATAATGGATATATTAAATATAATATGGAAAAAAACCATTATTTTATATTTATGAAATCATTATAGATTTATGATCGTTATTGCAGATGTTTCTCAATTCATGCAAAGAACTGTGAAATGAACAAAAAATGGGATCACAGAACTTGCTTGCAATAGGGGGGGACTGAGACCTGGTGGTTTGGAGGGGAGAGTTCAAAAGATCTATTTGGGCCAGACTGATTAACCAGCCTATATGGGAATCCTGAGATGGGTTCTTAGGCTAGAGCATCACTGACTGCCACACACCAGTTCACATGAAAGCTATGGCTGGGGGCCTATCTGGCAAGGCTAGGTACCAATACCTGACTCAATGGTGGAACAGGGGATGGGTCACATTTGGCAGGGTCAAGATTCTAACCAGCATGCAAGAGAGCCAGGTCCAGGGATAGATTTGGTGGGGTAAGTGTGGGCCCAAACCTGTGGAAATACAAGATCCTCTTGTTAGCAAAAGAGTTGGGGTAGTGATGAGCTGAGCTAGGTATTATCATGGAACCTGTCATCACTTATGGGTAAAGCAACCAACAAGTCTGGGCAGGTCAAGGTAGCAGCACCTGAATGTGCATCCTACAACAGAATTTGGGGTGAGCTGAAGGAGGCAACTGGAAAGGAACGGATCGGGCAGGGTCAAGCAAGCCCTAACTCATAAGGAAGAAAAGAAATCAGAATGGAGCACAGGTCATGCTAAGCTAGGCTATTATACCGACTGGTCTGCATGAGCCAAGGATACTGGGCCACAGCATCTAAGGCAAAGGGTGATACAGATGAGGGCTAAGTCAACTGGGTCAGAGCCACCATCTAGGGCTGGGAATAGGCCCAGTTGGGGAGCAATGAGATTACACTCTTGCTGAGTTTGGATTCCCACTGAAGAGTGCTGGGGCCAGAGTGGGGGCTGTGTTCTGGTCTGGATATGGCTGCAGTCTCCCTTGGCACAAGTGTGAACTGGGTATGGACAAGGCTTGGTTGGGCTGAAACATCCAACAGTAAGAACCAGAATGGGTTGAAGGCCAGTAAAGAAAGGCTGCTGTTACTGCCAGGACAGGAAATGAACTAAGTAGGACTGGCCCATGGATTCACCAGTGTGTATAAAATGGAGAAACTTAGGAAACAACTCTGTCAGGACACAGTCCCTGCAGGTGAGTGCAAGAACAACGATACGCAACAACCCAGACTATGCCAGATACCCACTGGCATACATTTGGCATAGGTCTGGCATGGAGCACACTGAGCCAATTCACACCCTCCACTGGTGAATCCGAGCACCAGAACAGAGTGTGGGTCAGGCCAGGTTCAGTCGCAGCACATACCAGTACACATTACTGCTGGGACTGGGTGCCTGCTGGGCTGGGCTAGGCTGTAACCCTCACCAGCATCAGCTGGAATTGGGGGTGGACTGGGCTGGGCCAGGCTACAACACCCACTGGCAAATGCCAAGGTGAGGTGGGCCGTACCAGACTTGGCCTCAGTGCCCAACAACCATGTGTGAGAAACAGGGAGGGGCCAAAGTTGGTAGGAGGAATGTGGAGGACTCCCCTGCTGGACAGTCACTCCCACCAGAAAGGGTGAGTTGGGATGGGGACAGACCAGACCAGAGAGGGCTACAATACCTGTGTGCCTCATGTGAGCTAGATCAGGGGAAAGCCAGGCTTGGTTGACTATTCCAACTGGTGCAAACATAAATTAGAGTGGGTGAGGGTTGTTGGGCTTTGCTGCAGCATCAGCTGGCAAAGGCTGTCATTGGGGCTAATTCTGTCAAGTTAAACTCCAGAACCACCTGGAGAGTGCATAATCCAGGAGTGGGAGTGGCCTAATAGGGAAATAGTGGGCACCTCTTCTTGGGTTACCACTCCCATTGGAGAGCATGAAAACCAGGACAGAAGCAGAGGGGCTAGACCAAATGGCACCTGGTTGTATGTGTGTGGGTTGGATAGTAGAAAAGGTTGGGTTGAACTAAGCTTCAATGCCTGTTGACATGTAGGTGAGCTAAAAGGGATGTGGGACAGACTGAACAAATCTGTAGTACATACTGGCATGCATAGGAACCAGGGTAGGGCCTGTGGGGGTTATGGGAAGTCACCCCGACTAAGCTGCAGCTCCCACTGGTTTGAGTGAGGGCCAAGTATAAAGTGGGCAGGATCGGGCTGGACTGCAACATCTACTGGTTCACTTGGAAGACAGTGCTGGAAACAGAACTGACCCAGCAATTGCAAAGAACTGCATGTGCGTAAGCTGATTGGGGCGACGGACAGTGTCGGACCTTGTACTGGCAAGCACATACAAGATTCAGGTCTGGGATCACCTCAGATGAAGTTTCTTTGGGGATCTTTCCAACTGAACTGCTGATCTCAGAACGCCAACCATGAAGCGACTATGCCAGCCAATGGATTCTGAAGAAATTTCATCGTACTTGGAATGATGAGATGGCCAGCAATTCAGAACTGTTGAACTTATCAAAACTGGTTGAGCAGTACTCTCAGAGCGTGCCCCACATCAGAGATCTGGGATGGGTGGGAGGCTGGGTATGGCTTCTCCTTTTGTCTCTCCCCTTACCCCAGATACAGAAAAAAAAAAAGATACTAGTGTAGAAACAGTGGTCTTAGCAATTTTCCTGTAGCCCTTGATCCTGAGTACCCTAATCAAGTATGTAAAGATTATCAAAATAAATATATATGTATATATATAATTGGCTCTTCTGATACTATCTTGCATATTTTCTCACAATATTACTCTAACTCTCCTTTATAAATGATAAAATTTGATCAGTTAGGCCCAGAGCAATAGCCTAGTAGCTAACTTCTCACCTTGCATCCACTCGGGGTCCCATATGAGTGCTGGTTCATGTCCTGTCTGCTCCAATTTCCATTCTGCTCCCTGCTTTGTGGCTTGGGAAAGCAGTTATTACAAATGGCAAGATTTCATCAGTTTTATTTATTAACAGCGTAACACTATTTCATCCTGTTTACATGTCACATTTTCTTTATCCATGCATCATATGGATAGAGAATCATATGTTGTTTCCATTTATTTAAAAAAATTTTATTTGCAGAGCTACACATGCACAGACACACACACACACACACACACACACACACACACTAAAAGAGAGAGAGAGAGAGAGCAAGCACACAGGAGAGAGAATGTCTTGTGTACATTGGTTCACTCCCCAAATGACCATAACAGCCAGGCCTAGAACTGGCTGAAGACAGATACCCGGGATTCCATTTGGGTTTTCCCCATAATTGACAGAGACTTAAGTACTTGAACAATTATTTTTGGCTTTTCCAGGAGCATCAATAGAAAGCTGAATCAGAAGCACAATGACCAAGAGCAAAAGAGACATAAGCACAATGAATATTATGGACTACTCCCCTGCAAAGGAGAAAAGCCTTTTGGCAACCTCAGAGTTAGCTGAGGTAGACATCGGAAAATGTGTGATATATTCAACTCAAAACACTTGTTATCAAGGTTCTTATCAACAAGAAGAAGCATGTAAAACAGATGTTCAAAGAATTTAAGAAATATGTCACATACAAATGAATAAATGAAAGCTGATATATCAGAAATGAAGAACACAGTGGAACAAATTAAAAATACACTGGAGAGTCTCCAAAAATAAAATGAAAGAGACAGAAGAAAGAATCTCAGAATTAGAGATATTTCCTGTCACTCGTAGGAAACAAAGAAAAAGCTGGAAGCAGAGCTGGATCAGGCTAAAAAATGTATTCTAGGATTGAAAGACATTATCAAAAGGTCAAATATGAGTTATAGAAGTCCCAGAAGTTACAGAAAGAGAGACTGGGATTAAAATGTATCCAATGACATATTAAAGGAAAATTTCCCTAATCTGGAGAAAAAATTGGGAAACAACATCCAGGAGCGGCACAAACTTTCATCAGGGTTGACCAAAAGTGATTTTCAGCACAACACATGATAATCAAGCTCTCTTCAATCAAACATAAGGAAAAGATCCTTAAATGTGCACGTGAAAAAAAATCAATTGACATATAAAGGAATGCCAATTAAGCTCACAGGAGACCTCTCACAGGAAATTTTACAGGCAAGAAAAGAATGGATTACCATATTTCAGATTCTAAATTAAAAAAAAAAAAATCAGTCCAAGACAACGTGCCCAGCAAAGCTTTCCTTCGTCTTTCAAAATGAAATAAGATTCTTCTACAGCAAAGTTAAAAGATTTTGCCTCCTCCAAACCTGCTTACAACGGATGCTTAAAAATGTTCTCTTGACAGAGAAGAGGAATAACATCCACCAAAATGAAAGGCAAATGTGAGGAACATCCTTGTAAAATAACAGCGGTAGACTAAATCAATGAACAACCCATTGCTAAATTGACAGGGCCAAATTTCCCCCAATTCATATTAACCCTGAATGTAAATGGATTAAACTCATCCATAAAATGTCATGGATTAGTACACTGGATTTAAAAACAAAACCCGGGCCCAGCGCGGTGGCGCAAGTGGTTAAAGGTCCTCGCCTTGCACGCCCAGGATCCCATATGGGCGCCGGTTCTAATCCCGGCAGCCTCCCTTCCAGCTCCCTGCCTGTGGCCTGGGAAAGCAGTTGAGGACGGCCCAAAGCTTTGGGACCCTGCACCCACGTGGGAGACCGGGAAGAGGCTCCTGGCTTCGGATTGGCATAGTATCGGCCCGTTGCGCTCACTTGGGGAGTGAATCATTGGACGGAAGATCTTCCTCTCTGTCTCTCCTCTCTGTATATCCGCCTTTCCAATAAAAAAAATAATAAAAATAAATCTTAAAAAAAAAAAACAAAACCCATCTATTTGTTGCCTACGGGAGACATATTTCACCAAAAAGAAAAAAAAAATCAGTGGAAACTATATCTCATGGATTTTGATTTTTTTTGTTAGTTATGTTATCGGGCCACATAAGTCTGTAAGGTATGATATAGGAGTGTGTGTATGTGTTTGTGTGTGCCTACTATTCACACAAAATAATCAACATCATATTAGTGTTGCATATTAGTTTACTTCTGATCTAAACACCCTGTTTGTTATAAAAGACATTAGCTTAACCAATTCACTGTTACTCAAATTGCATTTTCTCTCTTTAGGAAATTATGCCAGATATTTAATTTACCCCTCCAGAGTACTTCAGCGAACAGGCTAGCAGTGAGTCAGTTAGAATGATTAAGTAATTAGTAAGGACTGAATCTGCCATTCTCTGAAACAGCTATGCAGAGCTGTTTCCAATCCTGCCAGCCAGCATGTAAATACTGATGGTGCTTCAGTGTCTGACACTGGTCCTGCCCAGTGGCACAGCTTCAGATGCACAGAGGTGGCCCTTGGCTGCCAGATATTTATGTGCTGCTTGAGATTTTAAATGGGTTGAATAAAATATCCCCGAGTCCAGTAAGCTACAACACAAAACAAGGCATTTTGTTACCAGCTTTCCAAATACTTTTTTTCCCTTTGTTTCAGAGTAATTTTACCTTAAAAAGCAAAAAATGAGCCCTGCACAGTAACATAGGTTTAAATCCTCACCTTGCAACTGCCAGGATCCCATACAGGTGCTGGTTCATGTCCTGGCTGTTTCACTTTCCATCTAGCTCCCACCTTGTGGCCTGGGAAAGCAGTAGAGAATGGCTCAAAGCCTTGGGACTCTGCACCTGTGTGAGAGACCTAGCAGAAACTCCTAGCTCCTGGCTTCAATTAAACTCAGTTCCAACCATTTCTGCAACTTGGGGAGTGAACCAGCAGACACAAGATCTTTCTCTCTGTATCAACTTCTCTCTGTAGATATGACTTTCCAAAAACAAATAAAATAAAATAAAATAAAATATAATATAATAAAAAAATAAATAAAACAAATCTTTTAAAAAAACTGTGAAATAATAGAGTTCCCAAATATGCCACAAACAGCTTTCTCTGTTTTTAACATCATGTACTGGTTTGCTATATTTGTCACAATCAACTTGCGATTAAGCAACCTACACTTTTGAATCAGAAGATTATTTAGCATAATGGAGCTGTGTCATACACAAGTGTAATGTGTTATCTAAAACATGAATTTTACAATAGAAATGTTTTAATATTTTTGGTCTTTGTGAATGCTAACACAGGTACAAGGGGGCTTAAAATGTTTATAGGAAAATTGAATTAAAATAAGAATAAAAATATCCAGCATCAGCTCTTTCAAGTTCAAGACAATTTTGTAAGTGATGATACTCTGAGCCATTTAATTCATCTCTAAAGGACTCAGCTTTCTGAGAATTTGATCATGACACTAAGTCATTTTGTTACTATTATTTTCCACGGTGCAGTTTTGTAGGTTTAGGGGTTCCCTCCTTCTCGTCCTCTTCCTCCCTCTCAGTTCATCTCCCCCACCATGCCATCCCCATCCCCCCACCCTTATCATTACAATCCGGCATTCTTAGATTGAGATCATGCCAAAAATCCTCATTTGCTTCCTGGGAAAGGGGTGGATGTTGGAGGCAGGAAGCACAATGCAGAAATTGGCTGCCTCTGTTCTGAAAGCAATCAAGTGCCTTGATAAAAGATGAAGGAGCTCACATTCTCAGAGCATGTATTTGCTCTCTCATCATCTCAGTTCTCTTGTTGCCATGGTCACCTCTCAGCACAAGAGGATTCCTCAATAACAGCCGTTTGAAGTTGTATTCCTCCTTCCCATCCATTTCCTTGTCTAAGTTTTCTGTGTCTCCTGCTCCCTAACTGTCACCACTTTTCTTCACTTCTGACGCAGGCCAGGGAAGAAAAGAGACACAGAGCATGCTAATATATTGTCCTTTAAAAATTCAGTTTGAAACTAAGCCCTTTGTCTTTAACGATACATGGCTTTTGTGTTACACAACAACAATCTAAGGTAATATATCATGACTGTCACACATTATGGGTCCAAACACTTATTGCAGGTACTAAGTGTATGTGGGCAGGACCAACTGCTCTGGGAATTATATCAATAATCTTGATTATAAGAGGAAAGCAATTTAGGAGTAGAGTGTCAAGTGGAGGGTGTTACACTACTCAAACTAAGGGTTGTTCTTGAAATTAACCTATACAACTAATGGAAAAGAAGGCATCTTTCAATAAACCTGTTCCAAAATATACATAGTGCCTATGGTTTAAAGATTTATGTTATTTTATGCATGGACAGACATGTGAACTGCTTAAGAATTTGGAGCATGTAGGATCAAGTCTTATACGAGAAGGTACCGAAGTCAGAGATGATCCTCAGTGCTGAAGAGCCATTTGTGAGTCTAACCTCAAAATAACTCTCCCTTTCCAATCAGAGGTCAAACTACCTCTAAAAGTACTGTTTGTTCAGCTAAGTTTATTTTTTAAAATTTTTTTTAGCAGTATGGCATCCTGGGTGGGCAGTTATTGTTATTTTGTAGTATGTTATCTCATCTTCTTGGGTTTGATTTTTCCTTCTGGAGAGTCTTTTGAATAAGTTGTCCATTTTTAACTACTGCCATTTGAATGGGCAGGGACAGCATTTTACAAACACGATACAGAACTGAAAAATAAAGTCTTTGCAGTCTGCTGGTATGTATTTCTAAAGGTCATAGATATTTTATTTGTATATTTATCAAAGTGTATAATAAGAAACACTTTCCCCCTGCCAGGTCATATCAGAAAATAAAGATCTCATCTTTATGTTTAAGAGGAAGAAAGACTATGTAGCTTGCTAAAAATGAAATATTATTTATATATTTACATTTAAGTTTATTATTTTTCAATTTGAATAAGGAGAATATATTCCCAAAAGAATTTGATTAAATACACACACACACACACACATATATATATATTTGGGAAATAATATTAAGTAGTCTAGCTGAAGTCAAGTTGTCCCCTAAAGAAGACCACAAACACACTTAGAATTGTGATCTTATGGACATGTATTAAATTGTGAAAAATCAGTACTTTGTGGACTGGAGAAAAAAAAATTCTAGTTGTTAAAATCAATTTCATCTTTTATGTTTTTGGTGAAGAAATATTCCTGATGTTAGAGAGTTGAACATTCCAATTCTATTTCCTTCTTGTCATTTTTATTAATACCAAGACTGAGCATCCAAATACTCTTAGGGATGATCAGTGCAGGTAATAAGAGAGCTAATGTCTTAAAAACCTTTCATTTTCTTCTGTAGCATAATCTAGATACGAGAATATCAGATTCCAGAAAAATAAGCTACCCCTTTTCCTCCCTTTGTAAACTACCATGGAAATATGTCTTCTGATTTAAAAAAAGTCTGTATCTATTTTAAGCTGCAATTACTTCAATTCAAATGTCTATGCTATATATGACAGCCCTCCTCCTTTTACTGCAAGCAGTATTGGAAGCATTAATACTGACCATTGCACTTAATCAGTGCAGTGATTCTCAACCGGGATGATTTTGCCTCCTCAGAAGACATTAAGAAATATCATTAGACAAAGGTTTGTTAGAATAAAATTCAGCTTTGGCTAAAAATATTGCTGTAGGGGGAAAATTAGATTATTTTACCTACTTCAACATTAAGAGGAGGATAAAAAATGGAAGGACAACTGTGCGCTTATAAAATTTTCAACAGGTATAAGTAGCTGGCTTTATTTGAGTGGAATAAATGATTATATGTTTAAGAAACAACAGCAATAACAAAACCCTAGCATCAGCATTGCGGCACAGCACGTTAACTGACCACTTGAGACACAGACATTCCATATTTGAGTGACAGCACAAGTCGCAATGACTGCATTTCTTATCTAGACTCCTGCTAATATGCCTGATAATGTAGTGAAAGACAAAAGATGCATATGGAAATGCAAGAGATCTTAAATGGCTAAAGCTATATTAAGCAACAAAACCAAAGCTGGAGGTATCCCAATATCAGGCTTCAAGACCTGCTAAAGGACAGTAGTAATAAAAATAGCCTGGTACTGGCACAAAAACAGACCAGAAGATAACTGACACAAAATAGACATTCCAGAAGTAAATCTACCTATCTAAACCACACTAATGTTTTAACAAATAAACAAAAGCCAACAACAAAAAAAAATGGTCTTTAAGAAACAGTGCTGGAAATATTGGATATATGCCTGCAGAAGCAAAAAACTAGATCTCCATCTTTCACCTTATATGAAAATCAAATCTAAATGGATTAAGGACCTAAATGTACACTGTGACACCAACAAATTACTAGAGGAAAACAAACACTATGTAAAACATAGGTGCAGGCAAAGACTTTTTAGAGAAGATCCCAAAAGCACAGATAAAACAGTGAGAAACAAGAAAGACTGGATAGAGCTGAGAAACTTCTGTACTGTAAAGAAACAGTCAACAAAATGAAGAGGCAAGCAATAGAATGGGAGAAAATATTTGAAAATTACATAACAGATAGAGATACAATATACAGGATTTACAAAGAACTCCAGAAAATCAATAGCAAAACAAGCAATCCAGTTAAGATATGGGCAAAGGACATGAAGAAATATTTTTCAAAAAACGAAGTTCGGAATAGTAATAGACACATGAAACAAAATGTTTATTTCTCTAGAATTTAGGAGAATGCAAATAAAAACCACATTGAGATTCCACCTAATTCCAGTGAGAATTGCATACATTCAAAAATCAACAAGCAGCAAATGTTGATGAGGATGGAGGCAAAAAACGTTGTTGGCAGGAGAGGAAAATAGTGCAACCAGTACGGAAGTCAGTATGGAGAGTCTTCACGCAACTGAAATCAGATCTAACATATGACAGCAGCCATACCACTCCTTCAAAGTATCCAAATGAAGTGAAATCTGCATAGAAGATAGGTGCCTAGAACCCCATGTTTATAGCAGTATAACTTGTAATAGCAAAGAAATGGAATGACTCGCATGCCCATTAGTAGATGAACAGATAAAGAAAATGTGGTGTATTTACTCCATGGAATACTACTGAGTCATAAAAAGAAGGACATTTTAATATTTGCAGCTGAATGGACTTAGCAGGAAACCATTAAGATCAGTTTAAGAAGCTAGTCCAAAAATTCTGTTATTTACATTATAATTTACCCTTTTTAAAAGATCCCTGTATTCATACAGTTATGACTTAGGTTCACTCTAAGACTAATACATTGCCAGAGGAACTGGTAATCGTAAAGATAAAAATAAATCAAATATTTTGGTGGTGAGCACAGTGAGTTAAGTCAATGCATCTAATACTGGTACTCAATGTAAGACAGTCATTTGACATCTTGGCTCCCCTGCTTCTGATCAACATCCACATTAACCCAACTGAGAAGGTAGTGTATGATTATCCAAGTACCTGGGCTCCTGTTACTCACATGGGAAACTTGGTTGGAGTTTCAGGTTCCAAAAGCTCCAAACCTCCGACTTTGACTTGGTTCAGCCCCAGCTGTTTTAAGTAAAATATGTGTGTGTGTGTGTGTGTGTGTGTGTGTGTGAAAGAGAGAGAGAAAGAGAGAGTTTGTCAAATAATTTTCAAAACTAAAAGAAAATTTTATTACATAAACACAAAAGAATAGAAACACAACAAAACTTTCAATTAAATCATTCAATTAAATCTTTCCGCATTTTTCCCAATTTTAATATCCTCTCTTGCTCCTTCATTTATCTCCTTTTGCCTCCTATTCTCAAATATTCTTTCTCAGCTCACAGTATATTTGAAAGTTAATATGTATTTGAGAATTTTAATATGAGTTCATTCATTTGAAAAGCAGAAAGCCAGAGAGAGGAATAAACACAGAGAACAAGGTGGCCTTAATCCACTAGTTCACTCTTCAAGCAACCGCAAACACCTGCGGTATCACAGCACGGCCTTGAAGAAAAGTTATTGTTATGAAAAAACTAAGAAGCAGAAAAAAATTTTATTCAAATGAGTTCACCAAATTTTATCAATACATAACCCACTACTGAATTTTTTGTTTTTGTGACAGCTGCAAGAAAAATCACAAATATGGTTATACAGTTGTAGAACTTAAATCTAGCAAGGACAATCAGCATTAAATAACTATTAGAAGGCAAACTTATGTTAGGAACATCATGGTAAATGTGACAGAAATTTCTCAAAACTGTACTTTAAAAATAAGAGAAATTTTTTGAGTAGTATAGTATATCCTGACACTGATATGACAATAAAGTAAAAAATATTTATTAATAGACTAGCAGTTTCAGTTATAAAACTAACAGTAACAAGATAGTTTGTGACTCTAATGGATATAAGTTTAAGATACAGCATAATGGTATCATGAGGAAAGGGTGATGAGAGATAAAATGTGGAAAATCCAAATGTGTGTTTCAGATTTATTATGTATCTTAGACACTGTAGGAGGGTAATGTTAACCACAGAAAAAAGAATATAACCTACAAGATAAAAAGCTTTAATCAAATGCAAATTATAAAAAGACCCAAAGAATAAAAAGCAAAACGTAGTGAGTAAATTTAAAAAAAAAGATGAGACAACAAATAGATTTTCCCTAATATTTGGCTACAACCAGTAAAATAAAGTAATACATGTTGAAATGTATTAAATTAATTTCAAACTGCAATCATGCCCCAATGATGGCATGCCATTTGCCTTTCATAAGTCTACTAAATGCTACAAGACAAACATTTGGGATACAAACCTAGGTTCTTGATATACACAGCAGAAATTCGTGAGTCAACACGCATTCAACTTAGTTTTACTATATAAATTGAATTTCATAGACTCTGTCCAGATTATCAGTGAAGACCAACCAAAAAGAGTAAAAACAAGGATAAAATGCAAATTAAATTGAGAAATATGGAGAAAAATAGCTGAAAGTGTGAATATATGTATCCGTGATCATCCATTTCTTCAAAAAAAAAAGATGCATTTGGTTACTTGAAATGCAGAATGACAGGGAGATGAAGAACAAATATATATGCACACACACACACACACACACACACACACACACCGCTACACAAAGGAGAGAGCGAGGTTTCTCATCCACTGACTCACCCTGTAAATAGCCTCCACAGCCAGATACCGGACAAGTTAAAGTCAGGAGCAGGAACTCCAGCACGGTGGCAGGCAGCCTGCAAAATGCCTTACTTGGCTGGGACTTGAACAAGGCACTTTGATATGAGATGTTAATGTCCCCATCAATGGCTTAACACACTTACCACAGCATATTATCTTCTTTTAATATATTTTAGTCATTTCTCTGTAAAAATTAAATACAGTAATGAGTTGCTTGATTCTACAGGCTGAGCAGCTTGCTATTTTTTCATAAATTGTTATATTTTCTAAACACATTTCATTTTCATCTCCAAACAAAAGCTGCAAGCACATTTATAATAGTTTACATAATGGTGTGTTTACACAATCACGGGTCCAAGGAGTAAATTTGCTCAATTACATTTAGGAGAAACAAATTCACACTGACAGCTTGAATAAACTTACTAATTGGTTAAGAAAGCTAGAGTGATAAGAGATCCTGCACACACAGAAGGACATGCATCTCAATTTCACAACATTTCTCTTTCCTACATGAAATCCTTCAGAATATTTCTTTTCCTTTCTATTCCAGTTTTTCTTTCAGTTTTACCTTCTGTTTAGATATGATTCAGTCTTATTAATTGGCCTAATGACACTGTGGGTCTGAGCATTATAAACGTGCATCGTTTCTGGCTTTCTGACATTTCAGTACTGTTGGGTGGTAGATTTTCATACACATCATTAGATGATCAGTTATTTCTCAATTCTTCTTTTGAATACAGTTTGGAAACACATCACCATTCATTTTTCTTCCAAATAACAAAAACTGTAAGACCTTTCCTTTAACTGTGTTCACATACATTATTACTAGAGTATAGCTCTTTATAAACAGTCATATGCTCATCATTGCGGGCATAGACAACGATCCAGCATCCTATTGTCAAGATATAGTTAACAGTTTCATTGGGAGTCCATCTTTAACCTGGAAGTAGAGATGCATGCTGCATTGCATCCTCGTATGTGGATATGACAGTCTCCATTAACAGTTACTATACATCCCCTTAAATGAAAAGCCACAAAACAAAATTAACAACAGTAAGAAAAAAAAAATTTACAACACCATGAATTCAGATAACATGCTAATGAATGACTAATGTGTCACCAAAGAAATGAAGAAAAATCAAGAATTTTCTTGAAGAAATTGATGCTATTGTATTTTCTACAAGTCAGTGAAGAATTTCAGAAAAAGTGTTTTGAAGCAATAAAGCTTAGTAAACAAAACAAAACATCAAAATCCATGTGATATTGTTGGTGAGATATGTCTCCTAGAGAGAACAAATAGATGAGCTTTGTTTTTTTAATCTGGACTACTAATGTATGCCATTTCATTGATAAGTTTAAGTTATTTACATTTAGGGTGAATATGAATGTGTGGCAGTTTGGTCTTGACATTTTAATTAATTTAGTCTATGTTGTTATTTTATTGGGATGTTTTTCACATTTATCTTTGGTTTTGGTGGATGTTATTCCTCTTCTCTGTCAAGAGAACATCTTTAAGGATCCCTTGGAAGGCAGGTTTGGAAGAGACATATTCTCTTAACTTTTCTTTCCTATGGAAGAATTTTATTTCATTTTCAAAGGAAAAGGAAATATGTTTTTCCTTTGCTGAGTATGTTAGGCTTTTTTTTTTTTTTTTTTACTTCTAGAATCTGAAATGTATTGCTCCATTCTCTTCTTGCCTGTAGAGTTTCCTATGAGAGATCTCCTGTGAGCTTAATTGCCACTCCTTTATATGTCAATTGATTTTTTTTCCCACATGAACATTTAAGGATCTTTTCCTTATGTTTGATGGAAGAGAGCTTGATTATCATGTGTTGTGCTGAAAATAACTTTTGGTCAACCCTGATGAAAGTTTGTGCCTCTCCTGGATGTTGTTTCCCAATTTCTTCTCCAGATTAGGGAAATTTTCCCTTATTGTGTCATTGAATACACTTTTAAACCCAGCTTCTCCTTCTGCTCTTTTATGGGACTCCCATAACTAATATTTGATCTTTTGATAATGTCTTTCAATCCTTGAAAACTTTGTTTGTTTCGCATGACTCATCTCTGTTTCCAGCTTTTTGTTTGTTTCCTACTGGTGACAGGAAATATCTTCTAATTCTGAGATTCTTGCTTCTGTCTCATTCATTCCATTTTGGAGACTCTCCAGTGTACTTTTAATTTGTTCCACTGTGTTCTTCATTTCTGATATATCAGCTTTCATTTGATTCATTTCCTATATGACATATTTGTACTCCTATGCTTTTAACAGATGAATTCACAATAGTTAAGCTATGGGATGGCCCCATATATTCATCAACAGATAACTGTATAAGGAAAATGTAATTTGTGGCTAAATTCCTACCTTGCAAGTGCCAGGATCCCATAAATGTACCATTTAGGGTCCTGGTTCCTTCACTTCCCGCCCAGCTTTCTTCTTGTGGCCTGGGAAAGCAAAACCTTGGGACCTGCATCTATATGGAAGATATGGAAGAGGTTCCTGATTTCTGGCTTTGGATTGGCTTAGCTCTGGCTATGGTAGCCATTTGAGGAGTAAGCCAACAGATGGAATATCTTTCTCTCTCTCTCATTCTCTTCATAAAACTGATCTTTCTTTCCAATAAAAATCATTAAAAAATTTTAAAGTTTGGTAATGTGTGCATTGTAGAATGTTACTTAGCAGAAAACAATAAAATTTTATTTTGCAATCAAAGGAAACCATTATGCTTCATGAAATAAGCCAGTCTCCAAAAGACATACCGTATATTTCCCTTATCTGTGATAATAAATACACAGAGTACAAAATGATACAACATATATGAGTGATTGACATTGTGGGTTTTTGTTGTTAAAAACCTTCTTCATACTACTGAGGAACAATTAATACTACTGAGGAACAATGTTGTTTTTTTTTAATTTTGTTTTTATTGTTTAGATTTTTAAAAAGAGATTTGTTCGTTTCTATTGGAAAGCCTGATATACAGAGAAGAGCAGAGACAGAGAGGAAGATCTGTCTGCTGATTCATTCCCCAAGCAGCTGCAATGGCCAGAGCTGAGCCAATGTGAAGCCAGGAGACAGAAGGTTCCTCCATGTCTCCCACACAGGTGCAGAGTCCCAAGACCTTGGGCTGTCCTTGACTGCTTTCCCAGGTCACAAGCAGGGAGCTGGATGGGAAGCAGGGCTGCCTGGTTTTGAACCAGCACCTGTATAAGATCCTGGCAGGTTCAAGATGAGGACTTTAGCCACTACGCTATCGTGCCCTATTGTCTAGATTTTCTATTTGCTATGTATTGATATCTTAATGCACTGTCATCACAGTTCAAGATGGAACAGTTAACTGAATCCCATACACTTTCTTCTACCAAGCAACTATTCTGTTAACACAGAAAGAAAAAGTGATGGAAACTAGCATAAATCTGGGTTAGGAGAGTGTATGTGATAGGTGGAAATTCCTTTAGACTTCCATCATACATCAGTGTGTGTCCCTATGAATTGACAGGAACTGTCCTTCTTATGAAGTCAATGAATGTTACCACTGTGTCCAAATACTATAGAACTTGAAATATCATACTGTTGCTTCTATCTAAAAATTTTGCTTAAAATTTGGCAATAGCGATTTCTTTCAAGAAGAATTCTGTGAGGGTGAGAATCTCCACTTGAACATTATTTGTTTCTTTTGAATCTTGAACTTTGAGACTTTGTTTTCTATTTTACGAAGTCACCAGGAAATAAATTTAAAGTGGATTTTGTTTTAGCTATGGTTTTTTTTTTTTCAGTTTTGCGAAGGATCATGATCTATACTGAATCAAGCAAAAGATCTTAGTATCCAGCACCATGTCTTTTGAAATTCATCATTCTTTCAAACTTTTAATTGTATTGAGGAAAATATTTACTCTAGAATTCTAAGGTCACAGAATTATCTACAAAGCTGTATGCCACCAGTGGTACAAATGGTGCTCTAACCCCTTTATTCCTCTCGATCTTTCAGGTTTCATTTCAACACTCACCCATCAGATGTAGTCATATACGATGGGATGTCACTGGTAATAGTGCTTTATCTTAGAGTGCGCTGTTAGGAATAATATGAAAAGTTTGCCCAAGAGGGCCTTCCAACAGGGATAAAGGAGGAAGATTCAGGAATAAAACTTAGATAAGTGAAAGAGGCAAAGGAGGAAAGGAAGGGAAATGAAACATTTGAATGGTTATTCAAGTTCAACTTAGAAATGCCTTAAAAGTGACCTGCTGCCAACAGAAAATATGTTTCATCCAATTCTCTACAATAAGGCTCATGCCAGACTATCGGGCAGTGAAATAAATGACAGGGTTATACTCGTGTTTTATTATGTCTTGATTTCTTAAGAAATAATGAATTCTGTTGTAAATAGGAATGTATGCTCTAGTCTAATAGGTGAAATTTGTGTCAAAGGCCAGAGAGCAGAATTTTATCTACATGTGTTAATTTTTAAGGTTTGATTGGAAATTCAGTGCTCATTAAAGTCCAAATTTTGTTTATTTCCAGAATCTTTCTTGATATTTTTTCACAAAATTCAAAACTCCATTACAAGAAATTATGAAATTCCTCCCTTGATATATTTTGTTTTGCTTTGTTTATATTTACAAACTCTTTTATAAATAAATGTGTGATCCTCTAGTTTACCACCGAGAAACCATCTGCCAAGGTATAAACAGACTCACATTGTACACTGACAGAATCTTGGTGCGTTAGCGGGGAATTAATGACTATTTTGTTTTTAATGCTAATACAATTAACCTTATGAAACTATTGAATTGTTTTCTGTTTATCTCAAAGCTTTGCCATATTATTAACTGGGTTTTTTTTCAGTTTTAATTACAAAATCAAGTGAAATTTACAACAACTGTTTGTCTAGATATTGGCTTATTTTAGAAAGAGTGCATAGAGCCATAATTATTTGTGTTTCAACCAATTCCCATCATGAAAATACTCTTTAATTCATTTTCATGTTTGGTTAAGTAATTCTATACAAGTTAACACACAGAAAATTAAAATCAAGAAGAGATGATTTCAATGATCATTTGGCACATATAAAAATATCATCCAAATCATCCTTTAGGATACAAAGAATACCTTCCATTGAAAAAAGAAAGCATTTTTTCCCAATGTTTGTAATTAATAAATCGTATGAGTAAGTTAGTAAAGAAACGCCTTGCCCCCATTCTAGAAGACTTTAGCAGCACAAACACACACATAAACACATACATACACACAGACTCTCTCTTTTTCTACCATTTTCCCCTAAATTCATTTGATTTCCTAACTCCTCATTCCAGACGAAAATGACAAGTGCACGGGCCCTGCGCGGTGGCGCAGTGGTTAAAGGTCCTCGCCTTGCACGCCCAGGATCCTATATGGGCGCCAGTTCTATCCCGGCAACCCCGCTTCCCTTCCAGCTCCCTGCCTGTGGCCTGGGAAAGCAGTCGAGGACGGCTCAAGGCTTTGGGAACCTGCACCCGCGTGGGAGACCCGGAAGAGGCTCCTGGCTTCGGATCGGCATAGCATGGGCCGTTGCGCTCACTTGGGGAGTGAATCATTGGACGGAAGATCTTCCTCTCTGTCTCTCCTCTCTGTATATCCACCTTTCCAATAAAAAAATAATAAAAATAAATCTTTAAAAAAAATGACAAGGGCAAGATACATGATAGTTGACATCATTTCCTTTCAACTTTAATGGAAAAAAAATGGCAGCATGCCCATTTGCCTAGTGCTAACATTATTTGGCAGAAACTTATCTAAAGATTATTTCTCTATATATATGTCTTTCAAAGAGTTCCATTATTAATTTAAAAAACAATTACAAGGGACATATTTGCATAGATGTATGTGGTGATATTTGCATTACAGGAAATTTTCAAAAGTTAATGAATCACATATATTCCCTGAGAGAAAGAAGGAGTTTGAGGAGCCCAAAACTGTCAGAGATTTTACGCAGCCTCAAAGCTCAGAAATTATTCTTTTATAATTTCATGTGAAAAAGAGTAAGATATGGATTTGGATAAAGTTTTTTTTTTTTTTCCTTTACCTTGATAGCAGGAGCCCAATGTATTAGCATTTCTTTCAACAGCCTCCTTGATCTCAGTGACAAAAAGAGAGCCAGTTGGCACTGGAACACGCCACAGACTATATCACAATAAAGCATTTCTTGTTAAACACCAATCTCCTTCAGTGGGAAACATGCATGTACTACCTTTTTCCCCAAGTGAGATGTTATCTTTTTGTCCAGGACTGTAACCAAACCTGTCCTGTACGTTGGAGGCCAACACTATCTCTTTCCAGTTTTTCTGGTATACAAATATTTCAGAAGAAAAAATAAAATAGAAGCAAAGGCCCTCAAAATCTTATTCATAAAACATGTGGAAAAAGCCAATCCACCAAAAACTAATATAATATGTTCTCTGATCCATTACATCTTACACACAGAGGACAAACAAAAATGTTATCTTTACAAGTATGATTAAGATCCTGGGAATTGACTATTGTTTATAGCCTATATTTCTTCTGCTAATAGTAGGATTCACTTTTTTTTTCTTTTTAATTGCTTTGCATTGATATCTTTACTTATTGGAGTATTAAACTTGTGGTGGTGAAGGGAAAGAACAATATTGAGATAAAAAGGAGGAGAGGGATAAGGAAGAAAGTGAGGGGAGGGAGGATCCCCAATGCATCTAAATCTGTATCATGAAGTATGTGAATCTGGTCACTTTATGTAAGTCGTAGTGTTAAAATGCATTTAACTAATTTTGTCAGCTTCTATATATTAAAATATATGAATGTTATTCCAGAAAAAATAAAGCACGTAAAATAAGACAACTCTAGAGGAATGAGCATATTGTTATTACCACATGCAAGCTATGCTGCTTACTCAGAGTTGGGCCAAATTCTTTGAGCTTGTCACTTAGAACTCATCTCAAGTGGGATCCAAATTAGTCAATCAGCTGACAACATCCCCACTTTGGTCTGTCGGTTCATCAGTAAGCTTTGGGATTCCTGGTTCAGCTGAGATAGTTGTGTTTAGTGTTTGTTTTTAGAGGAGCTGCTTCATGGACCACACAGCACCAGCTAGCTTGAATTCACATGTGCCATGGACTGACTGAATAAGTGTTACAGGAAAAATCAGTGGAGGAGACATCCGGATGCTTTACACAGGTGATGGAAAATCAATGACTAACCTCTGCAATTGACTTCCTGGAAAGGTTAAGACGAATGGTACTTAAATATAGTTCAAGGCCGTTTGGCAAGAAATGGCATACCCGATAGTCAGTTGGATTTAATATGTGAAAGCACACTCGTCATTTCCTTTGTGAGAATAACTCTAGAGAACAATTCTGAAAGACAAATCTCCTTATTATTCTTCCCTCCATTCTTGGGTGCCAGAGTCGCTATTGCCTCTCCACTGTAACAAAATGAATGTGTTCTATTTAACTTCAGCTCTTATGAAGTTATCTCAGGCTTAAAGGTTTTGGTTGCAAGATCTAGCTACAGAAGGAAAATTGAAAATTTAAAGATTATATATATATATCCTATTCAAAAGGCAGTTAACCACACAAAGAGAGATAGACAGACAGAAGTTATTTATCCACTGGTTTACTACCCCAAACTCCCAGTATTTGGGGATCAGTTGGTGTCTGGGATCCAACTGCTTGAGATATTATCATGTACTGCACATGAGCAGGAAGCTTGAATCGAAAGGGGAGCTGTATTTGAGCCTAGGCATCACAATCTGGGATAAGGTCACATGAAGCCGTGTTTAAGTACAGCACCTGATGCCTATCCTAAAGGTATTTTGAAAAACAAATAATCACTCTTTTATTCACTTTAGCTTGTGTAGGCCTTATATGGAAACTCAGTAATCAGTGAGATCAACTTAGTGATTATTATTTTTTAAATCAAAGACCACATCAATTGAGTGACAGAAGCTAGGTGAGTGAAACATAATTAAACATGTGTCTTCCTGGCCCACTTTCAAAGGTATACCAAAGATTGGCATAAATTTGTCATCGTAGGAAAGAAAAGCCTCATGCAAGAATCATAAAGGGAGAATCTGGTTTTATAAATAAGTATGTGTAACTTCTGCCTGTTTCTTCCTGAACAAAACCCAAAGACGGGCTAAGAGAAAATAATTATTTCCTGATGGTAACTACATTTTGTATGATGCTGTTTTACTAAGTTGTGAATATCAGAAAGTGATTAGGGATGTAGAATAATAGTTTTTAGCTGATATTTTTAAGCAAGTGTGTGCAACAATACAGAACAATCACAGAATAACAGACCATCCACTATCTCAAATATCAAATCGTGATTGAGTAGTGTTTTCAATACAAGGTGCATCATCATCAGAATATAAATTGTGTGGAAAACTAAAGACCTAAATACATGACATAAATGAATAAATATTCTTATTATCCTTCCTTCTCTTCATAGATACCAAGGTCACTATTTCCCCCCTGGGGAATATAAATGTGTTTTATTTAACTTCAGGTTTTATGAAATCATGTCATGCTTACATACATACATACACACACATGCACATGTGTGCACATGTGTATGCACACACACACACAGAGCCAGTGCCATGATGTAGTGGGCTAAGCATCTACCTATCAGACAATATCCTATATCCCATGTGGCTGTCTGTTTATGTTTCAGCTGCTCTACTTCTGCTCCTGGGAAAGCAGTAGAGGACGGCTCAAATCTTTGTACCCACATAGAGAACTTTGTACCCACACGGGGAACCCAGAGGAAGCTCTTGGCTCTTGCCTCAGACAAGCCTGACTCTGGCCATGACACTCATTTGAGGAGTGAAGCAGTAGATGGAAGATATCGTTGTTTCTCCTTCTCTCTCTGTGCCTCTTACCATGCAAATAAAAATAAAATAAAGCATTTACATCACTCTACATTCCCCCTTCCCCCTAAAACATACTCATATATAATGAATGAACCCATGATGGCTCAAAGACACTGGGCCATGTATTGCTTGCTTCTTTACAGGAGTCTAGGACACTTTTCTTTAAGTGACCCAGTGCCAGACTCAAATTCTTACATGTCTGGTAGTTTTAATTGAAGCCAAATAAGCAAATTTTAACCTACCTGCTTTCAATATTCCATGAACATGTACTTAACACCTGCTAATCACAGGTAAGTTCTACAGTTACAAAAGACCCTATGGTGATTGCTGGTATCTGTACTTGTCTGGTCTGTAGGTTCCCACGTACTTAATCAAGCATTTTCAGAGTATTTCTCTAAGGGTGATTTTAGAGGAGATAAAATATTTTGTCAGTAGACCAAAACAGATTAACCACTAAGTTCAAAAGATCTCATCCAATCAATAAAAGGAAAATTTACATACAACAACAAAAAGTGTCCTTGGTGTCAGATCAAATTCTCCAGCAGGGTATGTCTTTAGATACAAACTACGCCATCTACTCTCCTGGGTTTGGAACCTGTCAGTTCATGCTGAATCAAGCTTGTCTGGCTCCATGTAAATTTTGTTAATGACTTGTTCACCCAAAGATTTTATGTGTATTTCTTATTTTAAAAAGATATATCAGTTTCTTCTGGTTGGTGTGTCCAATACCGGATACCAGAAAATAAGTTCAGTTATACATGTAGGCTACTCCTAGGCTAAAAATTCACTTATTAGAAATTTTTGACTGAAAATTTCCCATAAATTTTACAACTTAGTTGGCTCATACATATAAAATCTTGCTTCACTAATTTGTCATTCTGCCTGGAAAATTAACAATTTTAGTCCTAGTTTTTTACTAATAGTCTTTGTTCTCTCAGTTTCAGAATATATTTTCCTTTGCATCATCTGCATCAACAGTATGTTCTGTGAACAGAAAACTGGCCCTGATGGAATTATTGAAAGCTTATATAATAATGGTAAAAATTTACTTCTAAGTTAAAATCTCTTATTACATGGAGCACCAGTAATTTAACTATTTAAAAACTGTTTATTTTTTCAGGCTGGTGCTGTGGCATAACATGATAAAAACTGTTTATTTTTCTACTATGCATGGCACATTGAATTTTTTAATATGCAAAAGGAAAAGACAAACACATACAACATATATTCTTTTTCCTATTCTGTATGTTTATGACCATTTTTATTTTTCTATTAAATGTTTCTATAGTTGTGTCTTTAATCAGTTAAGCCATGATACTAACTAAAACTTAGGGTTCTAAATATTATTGCAAAAACCTTTCATTAATTTAGTTGACAACTATATTTTTACTGTTACTGTCTGGAGCAACAGCAAAGAATATCCTTGCTCACTTGAGAAACAAAAATTTTTTCAGAATTTCCTACAATGTACATTCATTGTTTCAGCATGAACTTGGACTGTTCATGCTAAAAGAGTTTAGAGTTAAGTTGGTTTGAGTTTAATGCAATTTCAGTGTTCCTCATGTTTATTATCTGTTTGATGGTATTTGATTAGGGCTCTATAACAAAATACCATAAACTGCTGACTTAAAAAATAGAAATCTGAATACTAGACGTCCAAGATCAAAGGCCTGAGAGGACTATCAAATGGTTTATGAGGGCTTTCTTGTAGGGAGCCTGCAGCCCACACCCTAAGATGGCGCCGAACTGCTGCTTCCTCCTGTGGTAAGGAGAAAAACAAGTTTCAGGAAGTCTGCTGTGATTGGCCCAGGGGTGCGTGGATGGCTCGTGGACAGAGCGTGATCTGTGTGAGGATTGGCCTGCCCGCTGCGTGCAGAGGTGACCTTTACAGAGATTGGCCGTGTTGCCCGATATAAGGGAGCCGGAGAAACGGGAAGGGGGGAACACCTCAAGATGCTGTGGCTGCTGCATGCTGGTTTGGCTTTTGCTGTATGTGCTGTGTCTTCTCTGCAATAAAGGTTCTACAAAGACAACCAGTGTCTGGGTTTGACTTGCTGTAACAAGATTAATCCTATCGTGCTAGGATCCCACTCATGTCTTCATTTAACATTTTTTGATTTCTTTTCAAGGGCCATGTAGATCTTCAGTATAGTGAAGCTTAAACATATACAGTCAGAAATGTTTTGGTCTACAACAGTATCACTGGGGAAATGATTCACATTTGAGCTAATTCCCCTTATGTGTAAAATAAACATAATAATTATTATCTTGATGAAGTATTCTGATAATTAAATGAGACACAATTAATCTAGTCACCAGTATTATGATAATAGTGAATAAATACTATTTGTATGGTGGACTCTACTGTAAACCTATCAGTCCTATTACTGACTCCATCATTGGTTGCTGCACTAATGAAAAATAATCACAGGAATCCTGAAAAGTTAGTGTGTGGAAGTGGATGAGATTCCACTTTTATGATTGTCTATAATGATTTTATAATCATATCAAAATTTTTCCTAAATCTGTGCTTTTGAAATATAGATATGTGGAGTCAACGTAGTGGCAGAGCAAGCTAATCTTTCATGCGGCACTAGCATCCTATATGTATGTGAGTTAGTGTTCGTGTTGCATCACTTCTGACCAATTTCTCTGATTATGATTTGGGAAAGCAGTGGAGGATGGTCCGGTTCCTTCGGCCCCTGTACCCATGTGGGACTCTGAAGAGGCTTCTGGATCCTGGCTTTGGATTAGCTCAGCTCCTGTTATTGCAGCCCCTTGGAGAGTGAGCCAGCAGATGGAAGATGTCTCCCTGATTTTCTCCTTTCTGAAAAAACTTCTTTTCAAATGTAACTAACTAACTAAATATTTTTTAAAAGAGAAAGAAATGTTATTGGGCTATGCTTTGCAGATAAATGTAATAGGAATGGGTAAAAAGGAAGACAGAATAAAAGGTCAATGTAGTTGAATTTGGCCAAAAAACAAAATGTTGTGATTCTAGTTTCAATACTTATGAAGGGTTGACATAGTTCAATGATCAATAAGGTTAAATTTTAATGACATTTTCTTTTTTTAAAAAGGATTTATTTTATTTTTATTACAAAGTCAGATATACAGAGAGGAGGAGAGATAGAGAGGAAGATCTTCTGTCCGATGATTCACTCTCCAAGTGACCACAACGGGCTGGTGCTGTGCCGATCTAGAGCCAGGAGCCAGGAACTTCATCCAGGTCTCCCACGCGGGTGCAGGGTCCCAAAGCTCTGGGCCGTCCTCGACTACTTTCCCAGGCCACAAGCAAGGGGAGCTGGATGGGAAGTGGAGCTGCTGGGATTAGAACTGGAGCCCATTATGGGATCCCGGGCATTCAAGGCGAGGACTTTAGCTACTAGACCACACCACATTTAATGACATTTTCTAATAGCATGATTAGTTATTCTTAAGTTTCTTTCTTCAGAGGTATAACATTTCACACTCAATTCCTTGACCTAATTTACATTTGTGTTTCTCAGCATTAGTTTAAGCATAATCCTAAGCATGGTATATTTTAGCCACTTGGTGTATGAGTTCATGTTTTGTACTAACTTGAATTCCAGATTATATTCATTATTTCTTACAGTTTCAATCCTGTCATGATCTGGGGGTAATTCTGTTCTTGCAACATCTCTCCTTGACAATCTTCCATCAATTGCAAATAATTTGAATCTTAAAAACCAAATTATTTTCATGTTGGCCCCTTCAACTATTGCTATATATGTTAACATCCTCGTTTTCCAATATATGTATTATATATATATGTGTATAGGATATATCTGATTCTATTTGGATTTTCTTCAAATAGACTTTGAGACAAACCGTTTTTCCTATATTGTCAAATAATGAATTAAGATCAGTTGCCTGGAAGTAAGAATGGGTGATAGAAAATTTTTTTCTGTTTGGAAATTATATTTAGAACCCAAGAGAATTTTGAGTAAGAAAGATCAATGCATTTAAGGGTAACTTAAAGTACTTAAGAATACTGAAGCAGAGTTTAGAATAGGAGTTTAGAATAGGAGTTTAGAATAGGAATAGCAGAGTTTAGAATACTGAAGCAGAGTTTAGAATGGCAAATATGAAGACTGGATGGGCAAGCAAGGCCATGAATGTGTCCCTTATGCCCAAAATGTCCTGGGCAGTGCTTGCACAAATAATAACTCTGTTTATCTGAATTCTCAGTGATATTAACCATTGGATTTCTTCTTGTTTTATAGCCTTTATTTCTGAGTTTAACAGATAACTTTAACCTGAAATTCCACTCAGATAACTCTCCACAAGCTGGTCTGTATGTTGGCACTGAGAGCTACACACGATTTTCAACTAGAATCATGATGCTTTTAGTTTTAAATTTTAGTAAGACTACTTGAACTCTATCATGACGAGTGAATCAAAATGAGTTTAACAATCATAAATTTGTCCTGAAGGCAGTGACTCTGATCCATCCCTGGGGTGATCATTTCACTTGTTCTCCAATTTGACACTTCTTGACTTAGTCCTCTGGGGGTTAGTTTGTCAGTGGCTTAGACAGAATACCCAAGCTGTGAAACTTTCCTATAACCAATTTTTTTTTGAATGCCAATCAGCTTGATTTTCTACATAACACCTACCAATCCCTGGTTATTTTCAACTTATTTGTTTCTGTCTTCTTTTGCTTGAGAACAACTTAATGAAAACAAAGACTACACGTGTTAAGTCTCTTGCTCATAAAATTGGGATACATATTGTCCATTAATTTCTGACTGTGAAATTTATTTCAATCCATACTCTGCAATGCCAAAGTGAGTATTGTTGAGCCCAGTATCCACAATTACTGAGTCTAAGATTCTCCTACACATGCTGTGTCTGTAGTGGAAAATGCTTATCCTTTGCTAGTAATATTATTATGATCCTTACTTTTTTCTCTTTAATTTATGGTTTATACTAAAATTTGTAAAAAGCTTTGATAGAAAATGCATAGCCTACAGTTACACTATTGAGTCATTACTAATAATTAGCTATGGGGCTTGAACCCTGACATATTCCTGCAGTGTTAAAACTCACTTTAATTTTACCCCCTTTGAACTAAGTATCTTGCTTAGTGAATGGGTAAATTGAAACACATCTCATTATCTGAAGCCTTTGTCTTGTGCCTTTTTGTTTAGTAACCTTTAATATTTGTAAGTAAACATGATGCTGAGTTGCTTCTAGCTTTTGACTGATAAAGCAAACCTGAAAATCTACTCGGACAACTGTGTGTATAAGTACAAGTGAGGCAGCAAAAAACCTATTGGATTATGTGCTTTAAAATGTAACCTTCTTATAATGTGTATCTTTTTCTGCTAACCACACCACAAGCACCCTGACAATGCACTAACATTTTTCACATGGGATATTTTGATATCTAGCAATTTGCCCACCTCTTGAACTTTCCCATGTATTTTTCTACCTAATCTCAGGTAAATATTTCATGCCATGTTCCAAATCTGAATACTCCTGTGCTCAGATCAAAATCCAAAAAGTATTTAATCTCATACAATAAACCAATTGATCTCATTTTCAGTTCATCTCTTATCCCCCTTTTCCTTTTCATTCCTGTCTTTTTGACCTTAACACTGTTACACTCTGGTGTTTAGATGAGTAAAAGAAACAAAAATTATTGTTCTCATAGATTTTGCCTTTAGGAAGGTAGATGAAGATATTCATTTTTATAAAAGAGATTTGTTTTGGAAATTGATTTATATTTTAAAAATATATTAAATTTTTATTTAGTTTTATTTTAGTTGAAAGGAAGAGAAAGAAACAGAGGCCAAGAGACTTCAAGAGATCTCCCTTCTGGTATTTCACGCCCCAAATACCCACAACAGCCAGGAATGGGCCACGATGAGCTCAGAAAGAAGCCAGAAACGCATTCCAGCTTTCTGGATCTATGGGACAGAGATCTGATTCTTTTTGTATAGTTTTAAATATCTAAAACACGTGCCCTTTCTTGTGTCATTTGAATTTTATCCTGAAATAATTAAAATAAAGCAGAAATAAACTTCTAAAACAAAGTTCTCTGAAGTCTACAACTTTCAGTAGCTCTCAGGCATGCTAAGATCAAAAAAATTGATTCAAAGTATTCCCAACATCAGAAAATATACAAGACCACATTTTTTTTGACATTCCCCTCCCCTTTTTTTTCAACATTGCTATTGCTTTCTTCCTTTTTTTCTTTCTTCCTTCACTCCATCTTTCCCTTCCTCTTTTCTTTGTCTCTTTCTCTATCTGTCAGAAATTTGGAAGAAGAGACAGACAGACACACACACACACACACAGAAGAGAGAGAGAGAGATTTGATTAGCTGAATCGTTCCCCACATGGCTAAAATGATCAGCACCAAGCAGTCCAAAGCCAGGAGCCTGGAGCTTCTTCCAGGTCTCCCAGATTTGTGGCATGAGTACAAACACTTGAACCAGCTTTCTACTGCTTTCTAAGCTTTCATCAGGGAACTTGATAACATCTGGGACTTGAACTGGCACTTATTTGAAAGGTTGTCATTTCAAATGGCAGGTTAATTTGCTGTGTCACAATGAATGCTGGTTTCCTAAACTGAGTCTTGAAAATGGAAATGTCAGGGTGATGGACTGTGCTGGGCCCTGTTCTTGCTAGTACATACAAGAATCTGGTCTGGGAACACCTCAGACAAAGTTTCTTTGGGGATCCCCCCAATCGAGCTTTCGGACTCAGAACGCTAACCATCAAATGACAGAGGACAGAACAAGTCAATCAACCACCTCAGCAATGTTGGCAATGAAAATACTGGGCAAACGGAGACTATATGATGGACTATGTCAATCAGTGGATTCTCCAACGACCGCATCATGCTTGGAGTGGTGAGAGTGGCAGCAATTCAGATCTGTTGAACTATCAAAACCACTCTGCTGGCTCTACCTTCAAATCAGAGATGTCTCCCCAAGAAACCGATGAATTTATCTGGACAATAAGATGCTGGACTTTATGCCTGGTAGATGTTTGCAATGAAAGGATCTCAGCTGAATTTGAACTGTGGTAATGAAACAAGGTGGAGGAATCCACCATGGGGGGCGGGAGGTTTGGGGAGGTCAGGGGAATCCCTGTGCTTTATATTGGATTGATATGACTTCCACTTCAATCTAATATGTATAATATGATGAGAGATGACTTATTGATGGAGTTTTAAAGTCTACCTTCAGTGTTCATGAAAACATATTTTTCATGCCCTTTAATATCCAAAGACATCTGCAAAAAAGAAATTTGATGGAATTTTTTTTGTTTCTTTATCTTTTTGGTGCAAGTGATTATATTTTATTTTAATGGCACATTTAGGAAAATAATGGTACAGGCTGGGGTATTTTGTTATGCTACATTGAAGAGACAACTGGATTTTTTACTAAGCTCCCACATGTAATGGTAGAAAAGCAGAGTAACCAAAGAAAGGATATTTGAAAAAAAGTATTTCTCCTAGGTAGAAATAACAGTAAAATTGCATACTTGAGCGAAATTTTTAAAAATTAAATCTATAACTCAAAAAGCCCTGTTTCTCTTTTGCCTGTCCACCCTCAAACCACAGATTCTGCAGTGAATCATAGAGAAAGAATTACACATCCCTTTATTATAGCATTCAAACTGTTTAAATGGCTTTGAAATTAGTTTTAGGTGATCCATTAGAAAGAATTGGTTCTGGAGTTGTCTTCCAACAAGTGATGATTAAACTTGAGTATTCCATGTTAGCAGAATGTTCCTTCTACATAAAATGGTTGAGTGTTTTGGTGAATATATGGAGCTGGTTTTGCATTCCCTTGGTTGGTGTTCATTTTTTAAAAAAACGTGTTTCGTAACATATGTGCAATTTATTTTCACCTCATCTTTGGGTGCCCTCAGGCTTTTTGTTCTAGTAGGTCTTTGTTCCTATTCGCTCTGATTCTTGAGGTATGGTCCTCATATTACCTGCATGTTAGTCATCAGGAAAATGTACTCAAATGGGCGCTGTGTCGACTTTGAATCCAGAATGGGTATAACAGTGTACTTCAGATACTGAAGTGTACTTCGGATAGCTGTTATCTTCATAGTTTCTAGCACAATCTGAATCGTCATGTTGCTGACATGTTATATATGATAGCATTAAAAATCATAAAAAATCTATTTGAAATGCATGCACGTTACTTTCTGGAAAACTATATATTCAACTCAGAAGAAAATAAATTAATAGAAATAATTATATGGGAGTGAATAACTTCATCAAAGAAGTTTTAAATGCTGTTTGATTGACTTTCGTTGTTAGGGATTCATAATAACAATTCTAAATGCTGTCTTCAGTATTGTAGTTTTTCTCTTTAATACGAACTTCTTCCATAAATGAACCATGATATACGTGATGATTTTACCATTTTTTACAGCAAAATTCACACATGGACATACAGCTACAATCACATATAGGGTCTCAACAATCACATATTGAGTCTCAAGAAATTCATGAAGCCCTGTTTAATTTCCTTTGAGGTTTTCAGACTCTGGAAAGAAAGGCTTTCTTGTTCTGGTCTGTTTCAGTATGGTTTTCAGACTACGGTATTCTTTGGTCTCCAGGTGCCCCTCTGCTGTTGTCTGTCCTCTCCTGTTTCCTGGAATGTGCCTTCTCTGCTACACTGGCTAATGTTTCTCCATCTGTTTAAATTTTCCTCCACCACCATCTTGATTCAGCCAGTTGCAGGGCTATATTTTGCACATTCTTTGATGGGATTTGAAAAATATCCAGGAAGAATCAATAATGTTCTGAAAACTATCAAGGAATGTTTTCTTGCTATTTTGAGCTGATTTAAAATGAATAATGAGCTTTTACAAAACGGGACATGATCCTTTTAACTTAAAGACAATGAAACCAAAAAAGGAAACGTTAATGCATATTAAAACTCTGATTACAAATTCAATATCTTACAAATCTAGTGAAATTTTTTGCGAGACTCCTGACAAAACAAAAACATGGAGCTATTTATACTTATGACAATCCTTCTTGACATAATTTCTGAACAAGTAGATACACCATTGGTAATTTGCTTACTTTACTATTAACTGGTTTTTTTTTGTTTGTTTTATTTTGTTTACTTCATGCTGGATGAAGGCTTTTCTGAATCTAGAATGGCAATTAAATTGAACCATCAAGAGATTTATGTAATCAATGAGCTGGCTCCAGAGCAGCAGTCTAACAAATGACTCAGGCAGAGACTGACAGGAATTCAGTTAATGACAATGACTTTGAAAACAATAAATTTATGAAATCAATTGTCTTAACTGGAACTGGGGTCTCTGGTTTCAAATATGCATAGCTTTATTATCAATATAGTCTAATAAGGAAAATAGAACTATTACATTTTGTGTTTCATTTGGTTGTGTATCAGCATCAAAATGTCATTACTATACCATGTTTATAAACAATCCCAGACAGTTTACGATTAGGGCAGAAATATTTTTCACTTTAAAATAAAAATTCTAGATGGAAAATGTCTTCCCGTTTATTCATTTTATGAGTCAGTGTTTTAAATTAAATTACTATAACTTTTATTTTGTAGCAGTGACTCTTCAAAGAATTTTATATATTATGTTTTAAGATATTATATTGTCAATTTTACAGAAAAGGAACTGAAAGCCCAAAATGTTAAAATAATTGAAAAAAGTCTCATAGATTGTAAAAAGTGTGGCTTGATTTAAACATAAGAGTTTGACTCAAGGTTCTGTGTTCATAACAAGGAAGAGAATAATACATTTAATAGGAACAGCTTAAGTTTGTTTTTAGTCCCAAAAGTAAACATGTCAGTAATGCTAATTACAAATGTGCATAAACATAAGAGCTTTTGTAAAGTTCTGAAAAAAGGGGGTGGCATAGGTACTTTTTGATACTATAGTGCCAGGTGTTCCAAATATAATTAGTGTTGAATCCATATAAATTAAGATTTACAGCATTAAACACTTTTTAAAGAGAAAGGAATCAATATCAAGAGGAAAGGCATTTTGCCAAATATCTCACAAGTAGGTTACAATGGAATTGGGAGTCAATGTTATGTCTTCCTAATTCTAAAATACAAACTATTTTTATCCTATCACATTGCTTTTAATAATCATACTATATCTCTAGATTTTAGGAGTCGAACGTCAAAAATTAGCTCTTAGTGCTTTTACTCAGTCTAAGTATATATAGTTCCAAAAAATCTAGTAAACCTCTTAACTATATTTACATCATTAGGAAAAACAGAAACAACCCTTCTTGTGCCTGTTAATTTCTTCAGTAATAGTGAATTATTTTTCTATTTATGAACATTACATTATACCTTAATTCCACTAATTTCTGCTGCTGATTATTGGCAATCCCTGAAGAACATGTTATATATACCAATACATGAAACATCACTGCAAGGTTGATGATTGATATGTGTAATTGTAAATCATGATTGTACATCAACATCCATCAGCCACATTAAGTCCTCTTGAAAAACCATTTCATTGTCAATATTCTAGACTCGAGGAAGTGTTCTTTTCATACTCACAAATGTGTATGTTAAGCAACAGCTCATATATAGGCAAGGAGGAAAAAATAGATCTATTTCAGAATCTGAATCACACTGATGGTTTTAAAGCAATTGAAATGTAAGTCCTCATGGAGCCATCAATTCAAATATTTTTGAAAAGGTAAGGGGCAATGGACATTGATACACATATGTAGTACAAAGATTGCCTTTTATAAGGTCACTTGACATCTTATGGGTGATTTACCAAAGCAAAGCTTCTTTAACACTATAGAACAAACCACTTAAAGTCCTCAGATCAAGTCTTAAATCAGAGGATAATTTTATTAATACAGATATCTAGTGATAAAGATAATCTATTTGATTTTATCCTGTCAATCTAAATAAAGTCTAATTAGAACTTAATCAAGCTTAAATAATCAAAAACTTAAAAACTTAGATTTTCATTGAAGTTGTAATAACAGGCCAAGATTAAACATGATAGGCAAATGGATATTGCAAAAGTGTAACTTATAAAGGCATGTTGCTAACTGTTGTCTGGGTCTGGGGACACCAAAATAACAAAGAAAAAAACCAAGTTTAAAGTGTCACTAGAAACCAGATACAAGAAAATAACCTAGAACTTATTATTGATTTTCATTATCAATACTTTACAAAAGTATGCCATTCCCCCCATGCACATATACCACTTTATTATGATCAAAGTTTTGTCTTGAGTTCTCTCTATAACCATCTAGTTATGTAGATCTTAAATAATCAGAAAAGTCCTGCCCGCAGTTTCTCCAAGCCTTTCACTTATTTTCTAGGTCAATGAAGCAAAAAATATTTCTATGTAATATCCACTTATTTTACTTCTAACATATTTTAAATATTTCAGAAAAGTTCACTAAATTATTCAAAATTCACTGGATGCATAAAACAAATAACAAAACTATTTAGCATACTATCTTGAAATCTTATGTTATCTAAGGAAGTTCACAAAGCAAGATATTCTGGTATGTACCAGACCCCATCATATCTTGCAAAAGCAATCATGGTGGTAGTGTAAGTATAGCAACAGTATATTAATGTCATCTAACAGATAACAACAGATACCCATCTTCAGGTAATTTCTTATTCTTAAAAAAAAAAGTAATGTCTCGCTTTTATATTTTCCTAGGCATGTTGAAGTCAGAAAAATGCCCTTGCTTCCTTTTTCTTACTTTACGTAGCTGAAGCCAGATGGGTTTTATCTGCAGCAGCAGCAGCTTGTATCATTTTTCACTGAAACAGGTTGAGATCCTTTTAAGTTCAAAGATCTACTTCATCACCACATGGAGCATTTCCTAAGATTTACATAGTCAATAACGCCAATAAGATATGCAAAGCATCATGCTACTTTCAAAAAATCAGAAACATAGCAGCATAAAATAGCTAAAACGCTTCAAGGTACCTGTTTTAATATGCCAAATTATTTCTCAAATATGGTATTCCCAAGCCCTCAGAGATAGACCAATATTGATCTCCTCACTATAACTCAGTACAAATAAAATGAAATAATTATGTGTAAAAATAAATGAAGTAAATAGAAAAAATAAAGTAAAATAAAAACTTTTAAAATACATATTTTTGGAGTTGATTCTATGGCTTAGTGGCAAAATCCTCTTCCTGCAAGTGCTGGGATCACATATGGGTACTTGCTCATGTCCTGACTGCTCCATTTCCCATCCAGTTCCTTGCTTGTGGACTGGAAAAGCAGTAGACAATAGCCGAAAGTCTTAGGAACCTGCACCCATGTGGGAGACCCAGATGAAGCTCAAGGTTCCTGGCCCAACTCTGGCTGTTGCTGTCACTTGAGTAGTGAACCAGCAGGCAAAATATCTTTCCGTGTCTCTTTCTCTCTGTGTGTATCTGTCTTTCCAATAAGAAAAAAAAGTTCTTTAAAAATATTTATTCTCATATTAAGAAGGCACAGTTACAAGGAGAAGAGACAGAATCTTCTGTCTTCTGGTTCCTTGCCCCAGAAGGCCAACAACAGTCAGACCATGGAACAACCTAAAACCAGGACACAAGAGTTTCCTTTACGTTTCCCACATAGGTGTAGCAGTGCAACAACTTGGGCTATCCTCTGCTGTTTGTCCAGGCCATTAGCAGGACGCTGAACCACAAGTGGAGTAGCTTTCAGTCAAACCATAGTAAATTCGGGATGATGGCATATCAGGTAGAGGCTTAGTGTCAATGTCAGCACACCGGCCCCCAAAAGAAAGCCGTTATCTCTTGATTTCATTCTCTAATTTTATTAATTCATCCTTATGGCCAGCAATCCATCATTTATAAAGTTTAAGCAATTTTGGCACTACACTTCTAGTTTTCTGAAGAAAACAGACTTCACTTATAAAATGCCTCTATCCCACAGAGAATGAAACCTAAACACCCTGAATCTTTGCAAATACAGTTTCATGCAGACTCCTAGATTTTGCCTCTTAATTGGCATGCTTAGCCCCATTTACCCACCCAACCTCAGCAATTTGACTAGGACCTTTTGGTGTTAGAATTTTTCAGATGCCTATCCTGAGACCATGAGTAAATTGTAAAATTTTCATGGATTTTGCTCAGTCATCTATGTGAAGGGTGTAATCATAGCTCTTTACTTCATACAGCAATGCTAGTGATCAAAAGACATAATGTAAGTACGTGCTTAGCTTGGTACCTGGGACATAACAGGTGTATGATGTGTCTTTAACAAGTCTCTGTTACAATTCTGGTGACTTTGAGTGTCTCCTATTCTTTCTTGTGCTTCCTTATGTTCAGCAGAAGGTGATGAGATGCAGGAAAAGAGGATTATATGGATGACAAATCACATAAAAAGAGATGGGATGCTTTGAGGTATTACGAAGCTACCAAATATGTTTCTTTAACATTTAAATAGCTAATACAAACACCATAAACAAAAGTGTACTGAAATTGTGCTAAGTAAAAATATTGAATATTATATGGTTCTATTTATTGAGGTTTGCTTAAATGACCCATTTATAGAAATGGATACTTGATTCGGATTAGAGATGTTCAGGGGAAAGGTATATGCGACTGTAAAGGGAAATCTTTATGTTGATGGAATAAAACTACACTTTGATTAGGTAATGGTCACACTAATCAATGGTGTGATCAGACGAAAAATAAGTGTAAAACGTAATATATCAATGTCAGATCTCTGATTTCAATATTGTATATAGTTCTAACAGAAGAAGAGAAATTGCATGATTGATCCTTGGAGCTGGTGAATAGTTAACATATACAAGTCAAAATACAAACCTTAAGGCAAATTAAGACAAGATATATAAAAATTTTTAGAAACTAAAATTATTATGACAATTTTTGAGATACATTTACCTGTTAAAGATTTGAAAGGATCTGTTTAAGTATCAGCGTAAGAATTGGTTTCTTCGGAGTTCTACTAAGGTGAGCGTTAGTGAACCATGATAGTTCCTTTTCTTACATTCCAACTCTGACTTAACATTGAACAAATTATTATACTAATTGCCACAGTCATTGTAAGCCTAAATTTAAATTGTCATATATGGTTGTATCTCCTCTTTATATTCTAGATGTATTTGCGTATACCACATTTTATGTATCCATTCATCTGCCGAAAGGACATACACATTGTTATACAATATGAATAACTGTAGAGAACGCTAATCCAGTCTCAGGAGCACAAATACTGATAGATTGTGCTTATATGAGGTGTATAACAATGCCAAATGGAGAAACAAAGGCAATGATGGTTACCAGGAGCTGGGAAGGAAAGTGAGATGGGGAGAGATTCTATTCAGAATTCATGGAGTTCCAGTCAGGAAAAATGGAAAGCTGTATAGATATGCATCTGCATTGTGCTTACAAATAAACTACTGTTCTGTGCTTTAAAGAAAATTATGGCTAGGATAAATCTCAGTGTTTTCTTGATACAACAAGAAGCTTACATTGCTACAGAAATATCCTGTCATATTAATACTCTTCAAACTGTACCTCATAAACTTTGATGACAACAAACTCATTAATAGAGGCTTGCACCCAAAAAAAGGAGCTTAGGCTACAAACCGCTATGGCACTCAGAATTTTGGCACAGACATCTGAGAATTTTTTAGCTGCACAATCCTTTTAAGTGCATAAACCAAATACATTGGATTAGAAGCCCCTTATCTCAGTATGTGGGTTACAAATAATTTCATTAATGGCCACTTTGAGTGTTACAATTACTTTCAATATTTGTTATTTTAAGAATAGATTACCAAATACAAAAATTGCAAGACAGGCAGAATGATTTACTCATCCTCAACTGAACTACTAAAAATCAAGAGAAACTTAATGTTCTTTATTTTGTCATTTTGCTTATTATCTAGGAAAAGGATTATCAAACTTTTAGAATGGACTTATTTTAATTATTTGAAAGAGTTAACGAGGTGGAAAAAGAGAAAGAGAAGGAGCTCTCACATCTGGGTCACGTCCTAAATGGCTGTAATGGCTAGGCCTGGAACGGGCTGACACTAGGAACAAGGAGCTTCTTCTGAATCTCCCCATGGGTGCATTTGCCCAGACTTTTGAGCCACCTTCCTTTGATTTTCCAGGTGCATTTGCAGAGACTGTATTAGAAGAAGAGCTGCTGGGGCACACACCATTCTCTATGGGATGCTAGTGTTGCAAGCGTTTCCCTGTACACCATAATGCCACCTCCTGGATTATTAGATTTGGTTGCTGACATTAAGTGACCAGCTCATTATCATCCATTTTCTGTATTTTCCTGTAGTTAGTGAAAATCATGGCCAAGCCTGACCATTTAATGACTAACTATTGTTCCAATAAACAAATACAGTAGACACATTAAATGTATTTTTTTTTTGAAGAACATTATAGTTGACATAATATGACTGTCCTTTTCCTTTGTTCTTTTTTTTAAGATTTATTCATTTTTATTGAAAGGCAGATTTACAGAGTGAAAATGAGGCAGAGAGAAAGATCTTCCATTCACTGAGTCTCTCTTCTAGTTGTCACAATGGCTGAAGCTAAGCCAATCTAAAACCAGGAGTCAGCATCTTCCTCCCAAGGGTTTGGGCCATCTTCCACTGCTTTCCTAGGACACCAGAAGGGAGCTGGATGGGAAGCGGAGCAGCCTGTACATGAACTGGCACCCAAAAGGAGACCCGGTACTATAAGGTAAGAATTTACCCAGTAGGACCTCTCACTAGACCCATAGCTATCATTTTTAAGCTGCTGAAAATGAAGTATCTATAATCAAATATTCTTAAATGTGTAATAATTCCCTGTGCTAAGTTCAAAAGTTGACATTGAAAATATTGTAACATAGGCCATAATGTTTAACCCAGATAGGTATCATACGAGCATCTTGTGGTACATATTCAATATATGTCAATTGAATTCAGATAGCTAGTGGTATGGATACACTGGTAGCATGGGCTTGGGATCATAAGTATTGGTTTTAGGCCCAGAACTAACAAAACTAGTTATGTGGCCTAAGTAAATCATTTGTTGATTTCACAATTTAATTTCCACTTATGCAAAATTCAGAGCTGCAGAAACAACATGGTAGGTTTTGTTTTAAATTCTTCTTACATTGCTGTGCACCCCAATAAACATTAGTAGCATATTTTCAAAATCTTGTGTTAATTTTCAGATTGGTTTCTAGCCCGAAAATTTCACATATACTGATGTCTTCAGGTAAATCTTTAAAGATTCCTTTATTATTTTGACACCCTGCTATTTTTAAAAAATATTTTTATTTTGAATTTTGAATTATGTGGTACATTTTTGTATAGGCTGGGATTCCCCCCCAAATTCCCACCCCGTCAGATTTTTCCCATTTTGTTACAATAGTGTAGTCCTTCATAAGGAATCATAATTCAATCAGTCTCTTATTTAAGTTGACACAGTGTTATTAAAACAAAATAATAAAGAAATAAAGAAAATGTCTTTATTGCCCAATGAATGATTCTCATAGACTTTTGTTAAGCTTTACAAAGTCCCTAGAATTCATCACTGGTTGCTAATCTGTGTGGAATGAATTCAACATTCATTTCAGTCCTACCATGGACTGCCATTTACCACGCCTGAATGAATTTTGTTTTGTTTCTTTGCCTTTTGGCTTTTCAAACTTCCCGTAGAATGGCTCCCTCTCCTTTTTTTTTCCCCTTCTGGCCAGTTCTTCAGTTAACAACACACCACATTATTGAGTGATCACCAGTACCAACATACAAACTAAGAATTTCACAGCATGCTCATTTTTTAGTTTCCCAACAAAATTCTCAAATAAGTATGAGTATTTGTGCCATTTTACTAAAAAGTAAATGGAAAAATGTAGAAGTTAAGTCAATGTTCCAGTGTCAGACAGATAATGTTGTAGTAAAGTTGGAAATGAGCTGTAAGAATCTATATTATATGTGGAATGTGTATAAATTTTTCAGTGACAGAGCCAAAGAAAATCATTAGGGTTGCTTAAAAAATAATAATAGTAATTTTTGTTTTCAAGATTATGTTAACATTACAGTTGAGTCTTTATTTTCTTAATTAGGTATCAGCAAATTTTAATTTTGATAAGAAGTATATGAGACTAACAAAACACTATCTTGATTCCTAATAATCCATTTAATACCTTGAATATAAAACTTGACATAATGTGCTTGCTTTATATTTTATTTAGTCATATAAATCATATGCCCCATCTGAAAAGTATGAAAACAATTTCACTGGAATATTGATTTGTTTAAAGAAAGTATAACTATATTGGCACTTTAAACAATGTAAACATAAATGCAGAACTTTATTATAAATCACCCCATATCGAAGCAATGCCTGTTTGGAGTGTAAGTTTATCTGTTTTTTTTAATTGGTGCTTACACTTATGTATATTTATTTTTGTTTTACTTTTCAACCAGTAGGCTATGAAAGCTTTTCAAAGATTTAAGAGGCTTTTGTTTGTTGAACAAATGCCTTATGCTCACCATTGCAAGATAGGTTAATCCTGCTGGTTTAATTAGCTTAATTGATGAGAACTTCAACTAGTCCTGGCATGTGTTAATTTTCTGATGTGGACCTATTGAGATATCTACATAGAGAAACTTTCACAGTTGGGAAAGCTTTCAGAAGCATTTGACTTAGTTTGAAGTCACACATATTAAGTGTCCCAAATCTCTCTTGTTTCAGCACATTTGATGCCAGGACAATCTCAATTCTTCTCTTCCTACAGTCTTCTTTAATTGCTCCCACTCAGGCAAAAAAAAAAAAAAGGATTTTGCCTGATTCTCTAAGGGGTAAAAATAAGACTAAGGATTGAAATTTGCTGCTTATTATTAGGAAGAACTCCTGAAGACTGTCTCCAGATAATAACGTGTGTAATATGGAAGTAGGTTATGAAAACACTTGTGTATTTGGGGATGAGTGTGTCTACATAGATCCTTGGCCTATTTACTAGTACCCCACTATAAGAAACCAATAAATTATTTATTTTCATTATAAAAGTGCAATAAACCATACTAAGGATAATAATTATGCAAATTTGCATATTAGAGCCAGATTTTCAATGAGTTTTAAAAACTGTGATGTTTCTGTTACATGTATTACTCTTTATTTTACAGATAAACAAATCAGCAAATTGGAGAGCACAGGCTAAAAGGAATTCAAGCATTTGTTCAGGCACAGAGAAAGCATTGAGCTAAGGTCTTGAACATATCTTACAATACCTTGAGAAACTAATCTCTTTCTAAATTGTCTGAAAAATAGTGTGAGCCTTATCATGACTGCTGATACATATAAAGAATGGTAAAATGAATAAGACAAAGTAGACCTCTAGAGATTAAATTCTTCTGAATTTTGCACCTGACAGATTTTACTCTATTCAACTTTAGCCTCTTTGCATAGTGCTGGAAACAGGCCTAACATTTTTTCTAATGCTTGTTGCATAACAAGACAACTTCCTGTTCATCAGTTATTCACTGAGAGGACTTTCCTGTTAATATCATTTCTACAATTTACCTTCTAATTGTACCTTAACTTTTTCTCATATACAACTGCCTGAAAATAAATCCATGACTTTCAAATCTTTTCCTTCAGTGTGAGCTATTCTTCTTTTGATATATCTTTTCCCAAATGGGATTATTGGGACATCAGACACCTCTGGCAGCATAAAATGTCGTATTGCCAACAAATTGGAAAACCTGAGTGAAAATGGCTAAATACATGTAAGCACACAATCTGAGAAAAGAGAATAAAAAATAGAAGGCATAACAAGCCAATAGCAATCAAGTATATTTGTTGAATCAAAACAGAAATTAAATATATATATATTCAGCAAAGGAAATCCAGGACCAAATGACTTCACAGAACTGTTACAGCAAACATTTACAAGTGTTCTTACACTCCCTGCACACACACACACACACCCACCCATCTCTAATCAGCTGGTTCGCTCTCCAAATGCCCAGAACAGCCAGGTAAAAACTCAAAGCAGGTGGCTTCAGCGCATCTCCATACAGGTATCAGAGTTCTGAGGATTTATGCTGTCATCTGATGCCCCCCAGGTTTAAACGGCAGAAAACCAGATTGGAAGTAGTATATCCCAGACTCCAGCCAGGCACTCCAACATGAGCTACAGATATCCCACGCGTGTTTAACTTGGTGTACTACAATTTCCACTCCTGTATCAAATATTTGAAAAGAAATTCATACCAATCCTTCTCAGGCTTGTTCAAAGAAATAAAGGATATGTTGTAATTCCCAACTTATTTTACATGCATATAGATACTCTGATAGCAAGATCAGGCAAGACACTATTGAAAACTAATATATCAATATCTACAAAATAACTAATTCAGATTAATAAAATAATAGCAGAATACATAAAAACAGCAGAGCTTATCAACATATGAGTACTTCAAGTGCATTTTTGGAAAAATAGAGGTAAAATAACAGTGCTAGCAGAGAAAAAGGATGGTGAAAAGCTATAGTGTAGACTGTCCAGCAGTAGATGGGAAATAACTCTGAGTCAGTGTTACAGTGAATACAAAAGTTAGCACTACATATGAGGAGGACAAGAAGAATGAACCGAGACTCTAATCTATATTCTGTCTCCTTTATATTAGTGTGTGAAAATATATTTTCATTGGAAAATGCTAACATCGTGGAAAAAAGGAAAAATAAGAAGTATTCCAAACCATGCAAGGACATATAGCTGCCCTCGAGGATTTATCTCATTCAGCTGCTTCTCACCTCAATTCCTAGTTATGCTGCTCAAATTTTACCCACAATTTTATAATATCCAGTAAGACTCATATCAGCTATTTAAAAAAACAACCTTGGGCCAGGCACAGTGGCCTAGTGGCTAAAGTCCTCACCTTGAACATGTCAGGATCCCATATGAGCACCGGTTCTAATCCCAGCAGCCCTGCTTCCCGTCTAGCTCCCTGCTTGTGGCCTGGGAAGGCAGTTGAGGATGGCCCGAAGTCTTGGGACCCTGCACCCATGTTGGAGACCTGGAGGAAGTTCCTGGCTCCTGGCTTCAGATTGGCTCAGCACTGGCCATTGTGGTCATTTAGGGAGTGAATCATTGGATGGAAGATCTTCTTTGTCTCTTCTCCTCTCTGAATATCTGACCTTGCAATAAAAATAAAAATTTTTTAAAAAAAAAAATCAAGCTTATGTATTTGTTCTGTTTTTATTCTTTTTCATTTTATATAAATGGTAAGTTATATATTTCATATACCATATATATTTATAAATATTTGTGTGGCATGTGTATATTTAGTATTGGGAAGCACATTAACATACCTGTCATAGCAACATTATTATTCAGGTTGTGTGTGTGGAATAAGAAATATACATTATTCTAGTATATTAGATCTCTATACTTAGTTATATTACATAATTGCCATTTTGTACCTTTTGGTCTACATCATAATTTTTAAAAAGATTAATTAATCAATTTATTTATTTAAAAATTAGATATACAGATAGGAGGAGAGACAGAGAGGAAGATCTGTCTGATGGTTCACTTCTCAAGCGGCCACATCAGCCGGAGCTGAGCCCATTGGAAGCCAGGAGCCCGGATCCTGCACCACCAAGGCTTAGTGTGGTCCTCAACTGATTTCCCAGGCTGCAAGCAGGGAGTTGGATGGGAAGTGGGGCTGCCAACATTAGAACTGGCATCTAGGTGTGCTCAAGGTGAGGACTTTAGCCGCTAGGCTGGGCCATGCCCTATCTACATTATAATTTAAAAAAAAAATGTTACCCAAATAGAGAAAGGATAAACAAATGAAGAAAGCTTCTATTTTCTGGATTACTCCCCCAAAGCTCACCGTGGCTAAGACAATGTAGGTCTCCAAACAGGCAGCAGGGACCCAAATATGTGTGCAATCATCATCTGTCTCCCCGTTTATGTAGGTTTGGAAAACTGGAATTAAAAGCAAGAAATGAAATCAAACCCTGATACTGTGATATAGGACATACACATCTTTACCAGTATCTTAATCAAAATGCCAAATGATCATCACTGAATTTACTTTTAAGTATGAATTTTCAGCTAAATATCAAAGAATTGGGGAGCACAAGTACCATGAAATGGAAAGTCTCCAGGTAAAGCTTGTTCAGAAAACTGATGAAAATATTTTTAAAGATCTGGTTTTTCTGATAAGATGGCATATCTTGAACTCTGTTCTGATATGCAATAAACTTGTGATTACTTATTTTACATACTTGAGGTACTATTCTTCAACTGTTTCCAACTCCTTGGGAAGGGAGTACCTTTGTTGAGCAGAGACCTTAGTCGTTCTTTCTTATTGATAGCTGCTTTTCAGTTCAAAGCTATCACCTTCAAGTTTGTATAAAGTCTATTCCAGCTTCACTTTTTCTGCTTTGAAGTCTCCATGTTAACTGAAGAATTTGCAAGTTATTTTGGGACATACATTCAATGACACTTGAGAATCCTACCTTGTCTTTGGGCTTTCCCTGGACCATGGAAGAGGTGAATCTCATCTTGGGTTATGGCTCAGTCACCCACTGCCTTCTGATATGCTACCTGGTGAATGGGTGATCATCTTCCAGGGCTCAGACAAGTCTGGACGTTTTATTCTACTGAAATCATTCTTGTAGTCATCGTGCATTATTTTGACAAAAATCACTGACTTTTTGTTTTGAAAATCTTTCAAGTCTTTTAAAAGATTGCCAACATTCCTCAATTGTTAACACTTTATCGAATTTTTCTTGTATTCCTCTGTTTCTGTTTAGGGGGAGAATATCATTACACATATTTTACTCTTTTACCCAAAATACTCCTGTGCCTATTTTCAAATACCAAGTATATCTTCTTATATATCCATAATAAAATTATCTAAATCAGTTATTCAAGATTAGTATGATAATACTACTAAGTGCAATAAGATAATGAGAAGTTCCCAAGTGTCCTATAAATGTCCTTTATAAAAAAAGAAAAAAAATGTCACTCAGAATCACACATCACACTTACTTGTCAAGTCCTTTTAATCTTCTTTGATATGGAACAGTTCCTCAGTACTTCTTTGTCATATGTGACATTGATATTTGCAAAGTACAGAGCATTTATTTCATAGCATGTCTCCATTTGGATCTGTCTGATGTTTCCACATCATTTTATTCAGGTTGTATTCTTCTGGCAGAAACATCTAACCTCAACTATTTGCCCTACAGCAAGTAGCTACAAAGTCACTTCTTGCTTAAGAAAAAAAAAACAAGGAGCAAACTTTGGAGTCAATATTGCCAGGAATCTCTTCTGCCTCTCTACAAGGCACAAAGGAGTCAAGAATTCTTCCATACTGTATGTAAATATTCTGAATCACTATGGAATTAAAAACCAGACTCTTATTGCTTAAGTATGCGTAACACTGAACTTTATCCTCAAACAGTCTTTTGTTATATTTGGAAAATAGGGATGATGGTTCTTCTGTTCTTACCTTTCTTTTGAACCTAATTGTCCAAATCAGATGGGAATTAGAGGTAACTGCATCCATATGACAATGTTAATGTTTGAGTGTTTTATAAAAGGAAACAAAGGAATTCTTAATAGTTGGAAACATCAGTGCTGAATTATAAGAATTAAAGAAAAGTTCAATGGCAAAGTCCAGGAAGTGTAATGGGGGATAGAATGCATAGGACAATATAATTATGATAAAGACAATATTAGAAATAAATTCAAGTAATCACTGAATTTCCAAAAGGAAAAAATATCAATATTCAGAGTATGATCAAGTGTGAGAACAACGCAGAATCATTCTCAGACACAAAAGAATCAGTCAATTCTGATATACTCTTTCCAAGCAATTACTTAGTATGTAAGGGCATTTTTGGTATATTTTTAAACAAAACCTCCAGAATAATAACATGGTATTGGACAAACATCCTGCACTTGACTAATTTAGAATAAATGGTAACAAAAGCAGTATTATGATTTCAAAGGAAAACTTCAGAGTTATTAGTTTCCATGCCTAGATTTTGTTAGAGGTATTCAACTAATCCTATATTCCTTATTTTTATTTGCTGATATATTTCTACCAGTCACTTACTGTCCTGTGTTGAAATCCAGAGAGGCATTTGTGTCTTCTTTCAAGAAAACAAGACAAAGGATAAACAAGACAAAAATGTTAGCAAAAAAATGCTTAAAAATTGTCTAAGAATCACTTTTTCAAATATGATTAAGATATCACATGATCTTAAGAAATCGATAGAGTCAAAGGGAAAATAGTGATTCTTTTGATAGTCTTGATGCAATGAATCACTTCTTTGTATTGAACTGACTAGTGAGGTTCTTAAAGGAGGGTGTATAACATCAGCAAAAACTTGTTTCCTGCATTAGAATATGTTTTCATGCTTGTATGTGTGGGGGACGGTTCTCCATGGGTCATGTATTCCTGAGCATCCCCAAAGAATTTAACAGCTAATTCAATCTAATTCTTTGACAGATATGTTGGTTTCTCAGGTCATCTTGGAAGATAAAATGTTTCCCATAGTGCACTTCTCCTTAGACCTTAGAGTGACAAAACAATAACATCTTCTGGAAGGAAAGGTGGGAAGTGAAATCAGGGGTTTGGAGAACTAGTGTAATGAAAGAGATTTCTGGACATAGCAATTGTGAAATTGAACTGAGGTAACAGGATGATGCTCCAACAAAGCGCCAGAACATGTGAGAGAGGCACTCAACAATTTCTTTGATGGCCTCAGAAGAAACAAAAGGAGGTAACCTCGTTGGCCTAATGACTTGAACTTGACCCCCTGTAGAACCAGGCAACAGTACTTTGTGATTTCATGTCACACAGCTTGTGTGCTTTATGACAGCATCCCCAACACACAAATATACTACTCATCAAATCCATTGCTACGTTTGCACAGAAGACAATTGCAAATAGGCAACCAACAGAGAACTCTCCAAGACTATTCACATTATTCATAACAGGCTCAGAGTGAAAATAACCTGTGTGTACAGCATCAAGTTAATAAATAAATCCTGATAGTTCAATGAAATAAAATACCTTGTAGCAGTAAAAAGAGCAAACTACTGATGCACATATAAATGAATACATCTGAAACAGAATTATGCTGAGTGAAAGAAACTATGTCTAATGATTTGCATCACATGGAAAACTAGAAAATATAAAAACTGGTGCAGAGAATCAGGTTTCTGTGATTACACTTAGAGGTAGAAGGTTTGGAAGCATGAGTCAGAAAGTAACTAGAGACTTTGGAGGTGATGTTCATGTTTATTACATCTCATTGGATATTACTTAAAATAAGCCTCATTAAGGTGCAAATTATCCCTCAATAAATTTGTTGATTTTTAAAAAATTCATTGTTAGCAATGAAATAAGTGTATTTAAGCTGAGACGATATGTGTGGAAATGACAACAAATGCTCACTTTTAGTTCTTAGTGTCTATATTTCATAAATATGCTAATGAAACCTCTTCCTATGGACACATAAGAATATCTGACATTGTCTAAAAACTTCTCATAGGGAAAAAAAGATGTATTTACTCTTGCATTTGCTCAAGGTTCTGTATGGAAAACACACAGTTTGCTCTGTGCATTAGAATAGTTGGTTAGAAAAGATTGCTTTTCATTTGGAATTATTATAGCAATTTCTGGTCTTAGTTACACTAGTGCAGCATTTTGCTGAAAACTATTTTGACACAGAATGATGGATTTAAGTGAGCCTTAATTGTCTTTAGTTAAAGATAAACTTAGAGCAACTCTGTAAACAATGAGGGAATAATTCAAAAACTTCATTGACCTTATTCAGGTACTCTCTGTTACACCCAAGTTACCATAGTGGTTTTCTCAAATTTAGATGTACATGTAATCACTTCTGAAAATACTTGTATTTGGATCTCAGACCACTTAAATATTCTTCTTTGATTTATCTGTATAAAAGACAATATTTCATAATTTTAACACATGTAAGGCTTCTTTGCTTGGTTATTTATTATTATTTATTTAAAAGGCAGAACAACAGAGACAGGGAGACAGACAGCTTAAGCCTTTCCATCTGTTGGTTCTTTCTCAAAATGGCACATAGGTCAGGGCTGGGCAGACCAAAGCCATGAATCCAAGACTCCATTGAGGTCTCCCAAGTAGGTGTAGGAGACCAACTACTTCACCTTCTGCTCATTTTTCCAAGTCATCATCCAGTAACTGGATTAGAAGAGGGATAGCAAGATTTAAACAAGAGCTCATATGCGTTTGCAGGTGACAGCTTCACACACATAGCCATTACAGTGGCCTTTACATAAATACATTTAAAATGATACTTCTCATCCTCCCTTTCTCCTCTTTTCTTTTTTATTTTTCTTTTACTGTTTGTGATGACATGGTATCACTTATATAGCCATAACCTTAATTCTCCACTGAAGAAGTAATTCACCAAATAAGTACAAAAATGGTTATCTTTCAGGAGTACAGACAATGGCTATGAGCAATAGTAAACTTTAGGATATCAATTTCAGAAACGCATTACCTGCTTTTGTACTCTATATACTACTTAACACAAATTTAAAAAAACTTAATGTATGTGTTTTTCTTTTGGGACTAAATATAACAGTGTCATATATATTCTGTCTGATATAAGGTGACCGTCATATAAATTATAAGATAAATAACACTTTCAATAATGTTTTTGCTCAACTCATGGGTTTTAATACTTTGTTTTTTATTTTAACTTTCTTCAAAATAGTTTATTTTCCCTTAAATTCTTCATTAACTCATAGAACACATAGCAACATCAATTTCTCTGAGAAGCATTTGTGTTTTATTTATCATTTCTTCAGCTACACATTGGTTTTCAATGGCACGTTACTAAACTCTATGGTATTGTACATTTTTTAAACTTTATTCCTGTTGTTGATTTTGTTTTATAACTTCTCATTATGGGATTATATAGTAACTGCCTAATAGAAATTATCATTTGCAGATGTGAAGATATGGTACAGTATGTATTTCTGCTTCCAAATCAAAGATGCACTCCCAATGATACTGTTGGATATATTGTGACAATAGGATGCTGGGGTGTCTGCCATTTTCTGTACCGACAATGTCAGAACACACTTAAATAGCAGAATAATGGACGTATGACTGCTTATGAAGGACTATACTATTGTAATAATATGGGAGAAATAAGTAGGGTAGGATGAAATTTGGGGAGCGGGTAAGGGAAATCCCAGGGCCTATGGAATTGTACCATAAAATTAAAAATAAAATAGAGGGGGAAAAAGCATATTATAATGAACCAATTCATCAAAAAAGTTCTAATTGCATTATTTTTATTGTGAAATACAGGATTTCATTGTTTTTATGGCTGAATAATATTCTGCTGTGAGCCTGTGTGTATATCACAATTTTATCATCCAGGCATCAGTTGATAAGCATCTGTGCTAAGCACTTCCCATCTTTGTTACTGTGACCCAAGTTATTTATAGAAACATGCTTTTTCATATCCTGATTTAATTTACTTTAGTTAAATTACCAGAGGTTGGATGGCTGGATCATATGTTACATTTATTTTCAAATTTCTGAGGCTTTACCATAGTATCTTCATTAAAGGTTATATTAGTTTACATCCCAACCAATAGTGTAAAGGGAACATTTTCCTCTGAATCCTAAATATCATATGTTATGTTTTTATTTTGGGATGATAGTCATTTCACTTGCGGTGTAATGGAATGTTGGTATGGCTTTAATTTCCATTTCTTTATTGGTTACTGATTTTGAGCATTTTTCATTTTCTATTGCCATTTACATTTTATCCTTTGAAAAATACCAGCTTTTATCTTTAGCTCATTTCCTTTCTAAAAATATTTACTCATTTATTTATTTTGAAAATCGGAATTACATAGAGGGAGAGGCAGAGAAAGTTAAATGTTGTTTGCATATTTATACTGACCATTTTCTATATCAGTGATTGTTATGGAATGAATTGTGTCCTCAGAAGCTTCTTTGTTGTAGTCCTAACAGCAGTATTTCAGATGGTGACCATATTGCAGGTGGGGTCTTTAAAAAGATAAAATCAGTTCATTCGGGTGGACCCTAATGTAGTATGTCTGATATCATTGTAGAAAAAAGATTAGGACACACCCACACTAAACAGCATATTGAGACCCAGACAGAAAGACATTTACAAATGAAGAAAAAGTTGCAGAAAAAAATTGATTGCTTAAAGCTTGTTTTTTATACTTAAGTGTCAAAAATTTTGAGAAAAAAATGAATTTCTATTGTTTCCATCATCACACCTGTGTGGTATGTTGTGATGACAAATCTAACAAATGAATACAGTGCTCAGCGGAAAATCTGTATCTATACATCTATCAACCTAATAATAAAATCAAATGGTGCCATGTCAATTTAATCACACAGGGGTGTGTACAGTAAGGGGAAGGGTGTATATGATAAACAACACTTCTTAAAGGCAGTTTAAAGTTGACATGTTAGATTACTGAGTGCAAGCTTCCATTTTACCGATTTCTTTCTATGAGAGTCTATTGCAAAGTTACTGGAATCTAATAAGCTGAAAACAGATAAACACATCATAAATTTTTTACAATCCATAAAGGTTCTGTTGGTTATTTTGACAAGTGTGTACCTTATTTTATATATTTTTCTCCTGAGTAAGAAAACAAACGTGAATTGGTTAAAATTTTTACTATCCTCTACTAAAATAAATTTCTTTTTCTGTGACTTATGCAAATAAGGCATTATTTATTACATTATAACATTTCCCTTAAGAGCCAGATATTGATAGGTTTTTATTTTCTTGCGTAAACATACTCCCATGGAAAACATAAATGCCAGGATTTTAAATGATTTCATACTCATATTTTGAGAATGAATGCAAAATAATCAGAGTCTGTAGTTTAAATCCTTTGAAGTGAAGGTACTACATCAAAAGTAGAGATAGAAAAAGAATTCCTGAAACAGGGAAGAATACAAGTGAGAATCGCACAGCTGCTGCAACTAAGCACAGGAGCAACTGTGCCCAGAAATGCTGTTTAAAGTGTAGTCCTTTACAAACTGACATTTGCAAATCAGTTCTGTTGATTGCTAGGCTAAAAATAGCAGGACAGATGTCACACATTAATAATTGCATGCATAAAGGATCTCTGGAGCTGATCTCTATGACTTGGAGCAAAAACCATCTGGAGATACTCCTCCAGCTACTCCTGAGCTCAGCTGAAACACAAAAGGGGTAGAAGGCTTGATATTAGAAAGTCAAGTGTTGGAATATTTTGTCTCAATTCAAACGTTGTTTTCTTCTTTTTGAACTTTTGTGATGTTTGACAAATTATTATTATTGTTGTTGCCATTATTATTTTATCTTTGTGTTTTTTTCGGGGGGGGGGCTCCAAGACCTATGTTAATTTATTGAAGACTATAGTAACCATTCAGCGCTAACTTCTGTCAGCCTTTACTTATCACAATTGTGCATGTTTACTTGAATTTTTATCTTCCTACATACTTTCATGTGCATTTTTTCTACCCTGCTTATTTTCTCTTCTTATGTTTATACACTAGTGATATCAGAAATTATTTTAATTCTGTAGCAATCATATCCTTGTACGGTTCCATCACAGCATACCTAGAGATCTCCTAATTGGTAATAATTATTGATTGAAAGAGAAACTCTCACTCTCATCACAGTCTTTCTTCCCATCCCTTTCTTCACTTTAGAAAGAGAAATTAATTCCACAGTGGTTGATGATCAAGGTAAAGAATGATGACTGAAAAAAGTATATCAAACTTTACAACAGTGCACAGCCAAAATCATACTGCTTGATGAAGACACCGTGTCCCTTTATTGATTTTATCCAACCTGTTTAAAGATAACCCTTAGTCTTTTTTCCCGGATTATTGCATGGCTACATTAAGATCCACACCAAGATCAGTTGATCAATTACCGTGAGGCTTAATATCTCTCAATATTTTATTCCTTTGAACCTTTTGTTTTTCCTGATGACTTCTGAAATTTAATATTTCTGGCCTCTGAAAACTTTTTGTAGAATCTTTAGCAAACACTGAAATATGTATCACATGAAATATATTATTATATCACCTTTGTGTTTATATGTCAATGTACGTAACACAATTTTACATGTTTTTTGTTATTTAAATAATTGGAGTAGTTATGAAGAAGGAGATTCTGTTAATCTTTTCTCCAATACAAAATACTGGCAGAAGCAGAAAACACATATAAACCTTAAATTCTCTAATTGTTCATTTTGAAGGAAGCATCATCAAAATATATTATTTTTATATATTCTAAAATAAAGCATTATAAGGATATTTTTCTTGCTTGGCATCACTGTCCTTAAGAGATTTGGTTTTACTGTGGCTTGGCCATAATCAGGGTAGAGATGAGACAAAAGCTCTAGGTATAATTCCAAAAAGTACGCAAAATTATAAATTGCTCTTAAGTCAGAATTTTTATGGTATATATGTAAATATATTGCTAAAATACACCATGATATTAATTTGACTATTAATTACTTGTGCAAAAGAATATTGCTTGCTGCAGTTAAGCTCATTAAATGATATAATGTATTAAGAACAGATTTTTAAGATAGTTGTCAATTTTATGTTTGCTTTTAAAATTTATATCAGTCAATTTGCTACTTTTCTTGCGTTTAATAACATTTGGAAGGCACAAATGAAAATCTGACTGTATAGATAACAGCTTGCCTGATTTTTATCAGCTCCACTGGGTGATTCATTGCTTTACATTTATAAAACAGAGAGGAATTAAATAGTCAGTAATGTCTTAAAAGTAACAAAACACTGTGATGTGGAAAGAATGAAAATTTTTTCACTTGGGGAGAGAGGCTAATTTTCCCATTAGCCACAGATATTTTATTGCCCATTCCATTGTACTAATTTGTGTATTTCAGTTTGCACAGTGACTGCTAAAATCAGTCCTTGAACATAGTAGACAGAGAAACTGAAAAATCTTGCAAGGAGGACTTACTCATCCCCTACTGCTTTCTTGAAAAGATTTTTCCATTAGAACGCATGGATATGTGTGTGTGTGTGTGTTTGTGTATATAGAAATTGTATAAGAAAGGGCTCAGCGCAGTAGACAAGCAACTTCAGTCCTTCTACTGAACATGCCAGGACCTCTCATGGGCACCAGTACATGTGCCAACGGTCTGCTTCCTATTCAGCTCCTTGCTTGTGGCCTGGGAAAACAGTAGACGATGTCTCAAAGTCTTGGGACTCTGTTCCTACGTTGGAGACTTGGAAAAAGTTCCTGATTTCTGGTTTCAGCTTGGCTCAGCTCTGGCCATTGTGGCCACTTGGGGAGTGAATTAGCAGATGGAAGATCTTCCTTTCTGTCTCTTTTCCGCTCCGTATATCTGATTTTCCAATAAAAGTAAATAAATCTTTTAAAAACAGTGTTATACCGAAAGCATTGGGCTGGCATTGTGATGCAGCAACTTTAGTGTTGCTTGATATATCAGTAATCCGTATTCAAACACTTATTTGAGCTGCAGCTACTTGCTTCCAATCCAGATCTCTGTTGATACACCTGGAAAGCAGAAGATCTGGAGTGTTTGGCTGCTGGCTTCAAAATTGCCCGTTTCACCATTGTGGCCATTAGGCAAAAGGACCAACAAATGGAAGATCTCTCTAATGTGTGCATATGTCTTCTCTCTCATGCTATTGCCCTCACTGTATGTCCCATCCTATCTCTCTCACTCTACCTTTCAAATAAATAAATTGATAAAAATATTTAACAATGTCTCTCTTGAAGTATAAAAATGAGTTTATTTGTATTAAGTGGAACATTAAATATATGAGTATAATAGAAATAAAAAAATACTATCCAAAACCAAAAAAAAAAAAAAAAAGGAAGGCAAGCAGGAAGGAAGGGAGAGAAAACAAAGAAGCTGTGACATATTAGGCTGAGTTTTCTCATAGAATGCTGACATCTCATATGGTTTCTGGTTCATATCCAGGCTGCGTCACTTCTGATCCCGCTTCCTGTTTGTGACCTGGGAAAGCAACAGAGTATGAGTCAAGTCCTTGGGCACTTGTACCACATCAAAGACCCAGAAGAAGCTTCTGGTGCATGCTTTTGGGCAGGCCCAGCTCCAGCCATTGCAGCTATTGGGTAAGTGAACAGATAGGTAGAAAAACACTTTCTCAAACTCTACTTTTCAAATAAAAATAAAATAAAATCTTATGAAAAGAAAGAAGGAAAGAAAGGAAGAAAGAGAGAGAAGGAATTAGTGGAATGGAAGAAGTAAATGTCATACAGTTAGAATTTTACCTGTGAACTAAGAATTTCCTTCTTGCACAAATAAAACATCAACATGAACAAATAGTAATATTGCTAAGAGAAAAAAGTTTAGCTTATAATAGTGCACTATAGTAAAAAGAAAAAAGATCACTTGCCAAATTCAAATAAATTTGATAGTTCTAGTTAGAGTTATGCATATTTTATAGCATTTAAATAAGTAGTATTCTGTGAAGCAAAGTTCAAATGTTGAAACAGCTCCTTAGGATAGAAGTAAAATCCTATTTCAGAAAAGGTTTTCTGGATAAATTAACCATTGAAAATGTTTCTGATATTCGGTTATTGCCTTATAGTATATGAGAGTTATTGTCTAGAAAGATTAATATCCACAGTGAGTTAGTATATTTTATATCCTGATCAATTATTTTTTTCTGATGTAATTGAATATGACTAAGGATAAAAAATAAATGTTGGTACACTATCACAACACGTTGTTGAAAAACAAGTAGACCTCATAGGGAAGAACCATCCATGGCATAATTCAGAACCAGAGGATTCCATAAGATAAAATTTGCATTTAAATTTATTTCATCAGTAAAAGAAAATCTGTAACAAATGTTTAGAATAAGGATGATTTTAATACAGTTGGTGGGTAAGGTAAAAAAAAAAAAAAAAAACAAAAAGCCCGTGATAAAACATCTCAATAAAAAAAGTGAAAATTTATTTATTAAAATAATTGTCTAAGGGATCCACATCTAACAGAATGCTTGTTTGAGTCATAGTTGTTCAAATTCTAACCAGACCCATGTGAACGGGTTTGAGAAAATAGCAGACAGTGATCTCAGCCTTTAGGGTCCTGCCACCCATGTAGGAGACTGGTTTGGATATTTGACTCATGGATTTGGCATGGTGCAACGCTGTTTGCAGCAATTTCTCTCTCTCTCTCTCTCTCTCCCTCTCTCTCCCTCTCACTCTCTTCCTTCTCCTATGATCTGCCTTCCATATCAATAAATGTATATAAAATTCACTATATCAACCAATAAATATGATGGTGTGCAAGGTCCTGCCTATGATACCCGAATCCCTTCTGCATTCATCTCCATTGTGTCTCTGTTACAGGTGCAGAAAAATCCAGTGCCTCTAAACAAAAGCACATTTAAAGATAAACACTTATATAAAATTTCAGAAATAAATTTTTAAATAAGAAATAAATATTTAGAAGGTAGATTTCAGAAATTGTTTTTAAGTCACTTTCAAATATGCTTATGAAACAGAGGAAACTCACAATGTGATATTCTAATGAGAAGTAAATGTCCCGCAGATGAAAACAACAATAGCAACAGAAAATAGAAAGAAATATTTCAGAATAAAAGTGAAAAATATCAGTAGAAATAAAGTAAGATTAGAAAATAGGAAAACATTGAAGTAAAAGAAGGATAAGATACATGTGAACCACTGGAAAAGCCAAGAATATCATAGAAATCAGAGAAATCAAAAGAGCCGAGAAAAGCCAATTCAAACAGAGAAGGTATAAAATGAGGCAAAAACAACAAAGTTTATTGACAAACAATGAGAACAATATTTATCTTTAGAACTGTAATTTAAGGAAAACTTCTCAGGTCACACAGTATGACCTGAAGTTACACATCTGCCACCTGTCCCACTCCTTGAAGGAAACAGTCTTGTTTTAATAATGAGGGAAAACATTTTTTTTATCTCTAGGCAAAATGTGGTAGCGACTTGTAAAAGAAACAAAAAATAGGTTCAGCACTCAGTTTCTTGACCACCACATCGCATTGAAACAAGAGAACACTGGAACAAATGAGCAAATGCTTATTTTGTATTCAATCAAGTTATCTTTCAAATATAAAAGCTACAGGGCTATCACACTTGAAGAACATTGGGAAACACTTGATTAATGAGATGTCAGCTAAAACAAATTGAATTTCATATTGCAGATTAAAGCAAAGGCTCAGGTGGAGTGAAGATGGGAACACAGTATGTCAATGTTGTGTACTCTGATAAGGTGAAACAGAAAAACAGGGAGACAGAAAGAAAAGCTATACTCTGAAACACACCTAATACATAGACACAAAGCAAAACTCTGTTGATGGAATGTTCAGGTTTTACAGATATCTTTTATTACCATTTTACAATTATAAAAGAAAATCTGCGTGGTAGTTACATGAGTTCATATATACATAAGATATATTTAACATACGTATCACAATTGATCAATTCATCTGATGACAGACATGTTGTTGCCTTGATATGTTGGCTATTGTGAGCAGTTCTGTTATAAACATAACAGAGCAGTTATCTTTTCAATAAAGCTCTTTAACGTTAAAAAATGTAGTGTATAAAGATAAAAAGGGAAAAAAAGAATTAACCATTAATATGATGGTATGGCTAGAATAGAAACAAATGCTTTTGAAATTTCAAAAATATTGTATTATTTTTAAATAACAAAAATAAATTCTGTAATAGAAAACACAAGTAAAATACCAAATTATATGACAGAGTAGAAACTGAACAGATCAAATAAATCAGAAAATTTAAATAAGCTTAGTTTTCTTTTTTAACAAATATGTTCTTAAATTTGTTCAGAAGGCAAATCTTGTTATGTGCTATATAAAGCTATTCCTTTATTGCCACAAAATTCAGAAACACTATTTACGCAAAATCAAAGGTGAAGTTTTAATAAACAATTGATTAGCACTCAAAGTATAAAACCAACCCATTTGGGGCCTGGCGCTGTGGCCTAGTGGCTAACCTCCTCACCTTGAATGCTCAGGGATCCCATAGGAGAGCAAGGAGAGCCGGTATTAATCCCGGCAGACCCATTTCCTGTCCAGCTTCCTGCTTGTGGCCTGGGAAAGCAGTCGAGGATGACCCAGGGCCTTGGGACCCTGCACCCGTGTGGGAGACCTGGAAATGCTGCAGACTCCTGGCTTCATATCAGCTCAGCATCGGCCATTGTGGTCACTTGGGGAGTGAATCAGAGGATGGAAGATCTTCCTCTCTGTCTCTCCTCCTCTCTGAATATTTGATTTTGCAATAAAAATAAATAAAGCATATATATAAATAAAAATAAATAACTCATATATATTTATAATATATATTATATTATAATATATAATGCAATGTATATATTATATATCACGTTATATATTATATAATATATAATCATCACGTATATATTATATAATATATAATCATGTATATATAACCTGAATACACAGTCCAGATTCCCATTTCCCACAGCCTGAGGTCCCCTTGCCTGTCCTTCACACAAATGCATCCACTAAATTGAGCGAGAGGCACAAAAGACTCCATAGGTTTTAATCACAGCACTCGAGGAGTCATTTGCTTCTCCAAATGATAAGAACATTAAAAGCAGATATTGTCTGGAGGGGTTCCTGTAGGAGAATTCCAGGTCTGGGAACAATGTGACTGCTGCCTTTACATAAACCCCAGATCAACTGGAACCCACCCAGCATTATAAATTTGACAAAGAGCGCGGATCTCCTCAGAGTCCAAGCAGAATCACTGACTAATCAGAAAGTTGGACGTGAGCTGATCCCTCAGCCCCCAAATCAGCCTGTAAGAATATTCAACCCTAATTTCTATGGGAGCTTGAGAATTAACAAATACATGCCCAGCTCTTTGTTCTGTGCTTTGCAATACCTATGTGCTTTCTTCCACCATCTCACTGTCAGAGATCTGCTTTTATGGGCACAAGGCAAGATGTTCCATTTTGGGTGTTTTGCAGCAACACCTCCAAAGAGTCGAGGTGTTTGGTAACAAAACTACATCAAGACCAAGTGGATTTTGTCATACAGATGTAGATTGCTTTGTATGAAGTAAAATGTCTATGCTTTATAACACATATTGGACCTAACAAAAAGTTTAAAGCAAACCTGATTACTGAGACATGGGCATCTCTGTATCTAAATTTTTCTAGTTATAATTTATCAGACCAAACACTTCATTTTAGAATAGGCAGCCAGCAAGTACTGTGGTTAAACCACTATTGATACTGCTGGCATCCCGTGAGGGCACGTGATTAAACACTAGGGTATGGGGCTCAGGTGCAAAGAGGTCACTAAGTCACTAAGATGGCAACTAAGTCCAGGTCACTGGCGGGCAAGATGGCGGCCAAGGACAGAGCCCTGGGCGTGAACCAGGGCAGGAGTCACGTAGCTCCAAGGAAATACTGATTAACCAGGGCCATCTCATCCCCTACCCCTGGCCTATGGGAGGTGGCTTCTGCAGTCATTCTCCTAGTAATTGGCTCCTAGTTTCTCCCCTCCTGGAATTCCCCAAATTCCCGGCCTGAGGCTATCCCTTACCCTATATAAGAAATTGAATTTCCCCAATAAATCGGAACTGCTTAGAACCCCTGTCCGTCTGTTTGTCTCTCGCGGGCCAGGAGGCTGGGTGGCAGGCAGCAGGCTCATCCCCTCTGGCAACGGGGTACTAAAGGAATCTGTGGGGGAGACCCTGCACCAGGTCCTTTCAAATGTACCTGTGAAACAGCAGAAGGTGGTCCATCCCACCTGGGAACCCCAGATAAAGCTCTCAGTTCCTGGCTTTGACCCGGGCAGTTATCTGCTGAAGATCTCTTTGTCCCTCCCGCTCTTTCTGTAATTCTGGCATTCAAATAAATAAATTTTGCTCGAAACGGAAGGAATTCGTATAGTGGTTATTTACAAAAAGAGAAGATGTAATATTTGATTCTTTACTTAACTAGTTATCAGGTAAGTAATGCTATAGTTTTTATGTTGGTGGTTATTTTCTAAAATTATAAACTGTCAAATAAATATTGACAGTTGATATTGTTCATACTATTTTAGCCTATAAACTTATTGATATTCTTTCTTGCCTGTTTTTTTGTGTTGTTTGTTTAGTGAAGAAAATACAGTAAAATTTCAGATAAAAATTGCTATGTAATTTGGCATTCTATCAAAGAAGGACGCAGATTTATTGAATAAAAGTTTACAAGACTCAATATTCATTTTTATAAAATTGATACATTTACATATCAGAAAATAAAAATCATAATTAAAGAAGAAAACGTTGTATGATCCCCATTTAGCAATCAAATGATAGTATAATTGGATGTCAGCTCTGCAAAAGACATTTTCTTTTTTTGCAAAAGATATTCCATGATATTTTTTTTAATAGGTAGTACATGATTTATTCACAATATATAAATTTAAGTGCATATGTTCTTCAATCAACTAGTAATCCACTATTTTTAAAAAAGATTTATTTATTTTTATTGCAAAGTCAGATATATACAGAGAGGGAGAGAGACAAAAGAGGAAGATCTTTCGTCCGATGATTCACTCCCCAAGTGACCACAATGGCCTGTGTTGCAACCTATCCAAAGCTAGGATCCAGGAATTTCTTCCGGGTCTCCCACACGGGTGCAGAGTCCCAAGGCTTTGGGCCGTCCTCGACTGCTTTCCCAAGCCACAAGCAGGGAGCTGGATGGGAAGTGGAGCTGCCGGGATTAGAACTGGCGCCCCTATGGGATCCCAGAGTGTTCAAGGCGAGTAATCCAGTATTAAATAATTTTTAAATGACACAAATATAGTTTGTTATGTAAAGGTATACATGCACAAAAAGATACAGCTTAGTTTGAAAAATATGAATAGAATTTTAATTTAACCAATCATAGAAGTAACTAAATGCATATGTAGCTATATAAAGCACGTATATAATAGAAGCATAGCTCAAGAACACACACAAATCCTGGTATATATGTTGATTCATTTAGACAAGGGCTAATGGATCTTCTTTTCTTCTGAAAGTGGGGATGGAGAAAAAACCTGCAGACCACTTATTCAATATTCCGGTTCTTATTGTATAACACAAAGCACTGGGTCAGGCCGCTTTTCCACTCTCAGCAGTGTGTCAGCATTCCCAGTGAGATGGTAGCTTCCTTTCCCTAGTAGGTGCTCCAGATGAAAATCTATCTGTTGTAAATAAACCCATCTTAAAATGTAGCATCTTGCATTTTTTTAACATATTGGTTATTCAATACCATGTCAATTAATTCCATAACCTTATAAATTATTGCTGATGTTATGTTGGGGCTTTTAATTAATCAGGATAATACTCTCCTGGCTCTATCTTCAGACCAGAGATGGTCTCCCGAAGAAGCCGTTGCACTTATCTACACAATAAGATGCTGGACTCTATGCTTGGTATATGCTTGCAATGAAAGAATCTCAACTGAACTTGAACTGTGGTAATGCATGGAGGAATCCACCTTGGGAGGGGGTGGGTTGGAGAAGGGTGGGAAGACCCCCAGTGCCTATAAAACTGTGTCACATAATGCAATATAATTAATTTTTAAAATTTGCACAAAAAATGTAGCATCTTAATGTGGTAAGTGTATCTCAGGGTCTACCCTGAGAAACTGAGAAAATCGTAAGTAATGTTGCCTATAAACAGGATTTCAGTAGAAGGGGAACTAGCCTATGGTTAAAAGAACAGCTTTGTTAGCTATTGAGTGTAACGTGGATTATTGGGGATATATTGCTACCAGATCAAAGGTGCCAGACCCATTAACCTACATGTCCCTAGGCCAACCAACTCAGGTCACCTAGTCAGTCATGTAGACACTCCTGCCTCAGTGATATATGAACAGCAGTCTATAGAATTGGGAGTTCAGGAAATCCAGGTCTCCATCAACTCACAGAGGCAGGTTAGTAAGCTCTGTGTACCATAATACACATGAGTGACCAAGATAAGTACATAGCAGTCAGAGTGTAGGACCAGTCTCCAATGTTAGATGAGTGAAAATTATAGCCAACAAGGGTGAGATTTGGGTCCATATATTAGAAAGTGTGAGTAGGATGTATATTAAATAATGTGAATAAAGGATGTTGAATAGGATAAAGAGTTAGGGTTGCACAGGTACCAAAGGTGAGTCAAAAGAGCTTGGTTCACTTCATCTGACAGATTTCCAGAAAAATACATTGTCAGTAATAGGCTCAGAGCTGCATTTCCTGTGTGTGGGGAGGGAATCCCACCTCATAATTACCATGATAGAATAAATGTTGAAACCCACATTCCTTATTGACTTGCATCTTTGAAGGGACAGTACAGACTGAGGACTGTTCAAAAAAATTTTTAGATTTATTTATTTATTTATTGGAGAGGCAGATATACAGAGAGGAGAACAGACAGAGAGGAAGATCTTCCCTCCAATGGTTCACTCCCTCTGCAACTGCAATGGCTGGAGCTGCACCAATCCGAATCCAGGAACCTAGAGACTCTTCCAGATCTCCCACAGAGATGCAGGGTCCCAACACTTTGGGCCATCCTCGACTGTTTTCCCAGTCCAAAAGCAGGGAGCTGGATGGGATGCAGGGCTGCCGGAAATAGAATTGGCCCTTTTGTGGGATCCGGAGAGCATTCAAGACAAGGGCTTTAGCCACCGCTACCGTGCCAGGCCTGGATTGTTCAAATTTATGTTGCCTTTCCTGGTTGGACTCAACAGGTCTTTCTTTTCTGAGTAACTAGGAGGCTCTTCTTTATGAATCTTCCACCCTCCATAGGTCTGTTCCCTACATCAGGTTGGTAATGCAGAGTTCAAAAGTTCAGTATGACACCTTCAAACACTGTTCTCTGATCATTGGTCATGCCCTTTCACTCCCCCTGGGTAAAGTCCACAGTAAGGTTTATAAATGTCATTAACATTGGAAACATGTAGAAGACTCTAGAACACAACATTTACGTATACAGATTTCATGCCTGGAGTAGTAGAGCACTGTGAGGTGAGTCCGTAAGCCTAGAATCAGTGTGGAGGAGTTAGGGCATATTTAATGTGAAGCATCTTGTTTAAATTTTATAAAGATATTAATACATTTTCCAATTTCTAATAAACATCTAACTTGATTCCTTCAAAAGATATTATCATGAATTAAAAAAAAAACAAGAATTAATAGAGATGCAAGTCACAGAAGTAAAGGCAATGCAAAGATATTCTTTACTGGTTTTGAAAAATACTAACACACTGTTCGGAGGAGATTTAAAATATTTGAATACACTGAAAGGCAGAAAATGTTAATAAATAGTTGTTACTTTAATTAGAACTGAAACTGGTATCATTGAAGGATTTGGGAATGAAATATGGTTTTTGTAACTTTAAATTATTCACGATGTATGCATGTTATTAATATGTGTCTATGTTGAAGAAGATAGAACATTTGGGAAAAACTCACAATCGTTGGTATAGATTTGTGAAGCTTCATTTTCATCGTAATATGGTTTGGATTTTTTGTTTGTAATTTTTCATGGTGAAAACCTGTGTGAGATATCTATTTTTAAAAATGAAATTTCAGCTACAAACATGAAGAATTTTTTATCATTTCAATCGTTGTTCAGCAAATGCCTACAGAGTAAGTCCCTTTAAATAATAGAACATAGAATCAGACCTATTCCAGCACTCAAAGTGTAGTCAAATATTAAAATAGGTTTCATCTTAGAGGAAAAAGTAATGTATACATAAAGAAATAAAATATGTATACGTAAGATAAGTGGTATGTTTATGAAATAAATGATTGTCTGCTACTAATAATAATGTCAGAAAAAAGCAGCAAGTTCGAATATGCCACAGCAGAAACAGAAGAAGCTGTTTCGCAGTAAAGACCTAGGAAAGATAACAGAATGGAGAAGCTAGCCTCCTGCTTTTACTAAGTTATACACTATATCTTATGAGGAAATATTACACTGTAGCTATAAAAATAAGTATTTCACAATCAGACAAATCTTTCATTTTAAAAAGAAACAAATTCAATTAACACTCATGAAAGGCTATGGAGTAAACTTGCCAATACACACAAATTGAAGTTGTACTTGTCAAGGTAACTAAAAGAATATTTAAATAATAAACAATGATCAATAGTGATTAAGCTACTCCCACAAGTTATCATTGTTTAGATACTGTATTGATCAGCCAGTACACTTATGGTTTTCATATTATATATATATTTTTTTTTGATGGATTTGTTCAGGGAAAATGATATGCCAGAAAACAATTTTAAAGACAAAAAATATAGAACATTTAATCTTCAATAATGTATTTTTCTTTGAACTAGTATTTTAATATTTTCCAGATGTTTGGCTTGAATTATTCCAAATTATGTCAACATGCAAATGAGCTAATTAGCATAAACCAATGATTCCTCAAAAGCAAAAATTAAGCAATTGAGAAATATGGGGACTGTGATTTATGGAATCAGGTACTTTTTTTTCTGTAAAACAATTGTAACAAGTATACCTCATAGTAAATCTTCTATGCCATCTTAAGTGAACAAACTCAAAGATGAGTGAATGATAATGTGGTTGTGTGAGTTAGCTGTTGACAAATATTTAAAGATGCTTGTTCTTCGAAGTATCCCCTCTGTGCCTCTGTCCTTAAGAAGTGGTTCACTTGGGGCCATAAGAGATATTGTGGTTAAAGTTCCTGCCCTGCATGTGCTGGGGTCCCACATGGTCACTGGTTCTAATCCCAGTGGCCCTGCTTGTGGCCGGGAAAGCAGTCAAGGACGGCCCAAAGCCTTGGGACCCTGCACCAGCATGGAAGACCCAGAAGAGCTCTTGGCTTCGAACTGGCTCAGCTCCAGCTGGACTGGCCACTTGGGGAGTGAACCACCCAAGGGAAAATCTTCCTCTCTGTTTTTCCTCCTCTCTGTATATCCCCTTTCCAATAAAAATAAAATAAATTTTAAATAAAAGAAATGGTTCAATTTCTTTATAGATTACAAGATGAAAATGCTTAAGAACGGTAACATGCTTTTGTTCCTATAATATAAAGTGTTATTTGGAATTTTATGGGTTTTTTTTTTTTTGGTGTTGTTATACACAGAAGAGCAATTTCAGATTTAAGTATTAAGTTCCTGGTAAGTTACTCAGACCAAAGCATAACAGCTTAAAATAGTACTGACAACTTCAAAAATGTAATTAGTGTCAACTCTCAACTAATGGCTAAGGAAGGAATAAGTTATAACTTGAAAGGCTTTGTTTATGCAGGAAGTCATTCCAGTGCAATTGTATCAGAAAACCTGATGACTTACCAAAAGTCATATTCACATACCTGAAGTGCAAATAATGCATACCTATTTTTGAGTAGAGCTCATGATTAAATTTGCCTCTTCATATTTTAGTGGCCCATTCTGTTCCATTGCTTTTTTTTTTTTCAGCAAAGATTTGATGCTAAGTAAACTCAAATGCCAAGAAATTCCTATAGTAGGTACTGTGATAACTCATGTTACTAAATAAAAGGCATATTCAAAAATAATTTCTGTGTTTTGATTGTCTTTCTCATTGACAACTTACAAAAAGTTTATGATACTTTGGATTTTGTTACAGACTGTAAAGTCATTATTTTCTGCTCAGGTTTTGGTAATTGAATCACCTGATAATCACTCAGTTCTGAGTCTGCTTCCTTCTACTTTAGAGAGCATTGCAAAGAACCAACTCAAATCAAAGCTTCACTTTTTTTTTTTTTAATAAGAACCAATTCATCAAATGCATTGATGTCAGCCAATTCTTGCTGAAATTAGTATTATGGTAATTACAGTGTCAGTATTTTGACATTTATTATTTATATATCAGCACTATTTGTTAAGTGTGTTACATGAGTTCTCTCATTTGGTTGTCTGAAGACAGTAAGGAGTTGTGTACATACAACATATTGCTGATAATGTGACTTCCAAGGACACTCTCAGAAATGCCAAACTGTAACCATTTGATTTCTTGGAAGCAAAGCTAAGGCATTTCTCCTAAGCTCTCTGTCTAGTATAAAAGCATTCAAACGTTTGGATATCAACATCTATTTATGGATTAATCAACAAATAGCATTTAGGTGTTTAGTCTTGCTACATAATTTCTTCTTTGAAATGTTGATGGGATTTCCCAGTTTATGCAATAGACAATCTATCTCTCCTCTGGCTTTAAATCTTTCCTAAACGCAGTTCTTTCTGTCCACTTAAGCTGTCAAGTAGGCTGACCTAAGTGTGAAAATCACACATTATAGTCTTCCACTAACAGCAAAGAAGCCGCTGCTCTTCTTTTATTCAACTAGCTGTGAGGTTTTAATCTGTTGCTGCTCAGAATTGCTACACACAGTTGCAGGCTAAAATCTTGCTCTCTCTCTCTCTCAGAGTCCTTTGCATTTGGTGTAGCAATTAAGATTAAAATGTTTATATTCTGCGATGAAGTGTCTAGGTTCCATTCCCAAGTCTGGCTCTGCTCCCTATGAGGCAGCAATGATTGCTCAAGTAATTGGCGTCCTGCCACCCATATGGGAGACCAGTGCTATGTTCCTGGTTCCTGTTTTAGTCCTGGCCTAGACCCATCATTTGAGAAGTGAGACACTGGATAAATTCTTTCTTGTTCTTCCGCACAAATAAATAAATACAAAATTATCACCCCTATTTTGTTCTCATTCCCAAATACCTATCACACTTAATCTCTTCATTATGTGTTGGCTTACAGATGAGCAAATCTTTCCCCTTTTGTCAGTCAGTGCTCCTTTCCCTTCTGTGGCTCCAAATCCCATAATCACAGCATCTTCTTCATGATCCAGTTTCAGAAAAAAAAAATTGACACATAACAGGTCATTAGACAAGTATTTTAAAGACCAATTCTAATTGTTCATTTTGCATTAATTACCTGACTCTTCTGAGCCTAATCATGCCTAAATTATTTTAAAAACTATCTTAATTTTTTGTTGTATATCTCTAAATTTTTTAAAAAAAAATATATGTAACCTTATTTTTGACTATTTAATGCATAAGGGACTTAGCTTATTTCTTACATAAAAATACCATAACTTGATTAGCTGAAACAGCAAACACTTGTTTTACATACTTTTGGAAGAAGGATTGTCCATGATCAAAGCACTAGAAGATACTGGTCAGAGCCACTTTCCAGTTCACAGAGAGCTGTCTTTTAAATGTGTCTTCCAATATCAGAGTTAACATGACGGCTTTCTGAGACTTCTTTTATTTTTTAAGATATGTTTATTAGAAGGTGAACATGGGGGCCGGCACGATAGAATAATGGTTAAGGTCCTCTCCTTGAGCGTGCCGGGATCCCAGATGGGCATTGGTTCTAATCCCTGCAGCCCCTCTTCCCATCCAGCTCCCTGCTTGTGGCCTGGGAAAGCAGTCAAGGCTCTAAGCCTTGGAACCCTACACCCATGTGGGAGACCCGGATGAATTTCCTGGCTTCTGGCTTCAGATCAGTGCAGCACTGGTTGTTGCGGCCACTTGGGGAGTGAACTATCAGACAGAAGATCTTCTTTTCTGTCTCTCCTCTTCTCTGTACATCTGGCTTTCCAATAAAAATAAATAAATCTTTAAAAAGGAAGGTGAACATGTCAGAAAAAGAGAAATAAAAATCTTCTGTCTGCTGATTCAGTCCCAGATGGTTATAAGAGTCATGTCAGAGCAGATTGAAACCAGGAGTCAGAAACTGTTGGTTTCAGATGTGGGTGGCCATTTCATATATATATATTTGAGCCAACTTCTGCTTCCTTCCCAGGTACTTTAGAATGAGCTGGGTTGGAAGTGGGGTAACTCTTACTGAACTGGTGCTCAGATATGGGATGCAGACAACAGTATGGACTTAACAAGCTGTGCAACGATGCAGCCCCCCCCCCCCGAGTACTCATTTATAAAGACATTAATATTCATTAGTACTTCACTCTATAGACCTAATCATTTCTTAAGGATGCCACTTCCTAGCCATATCACATTGGAGAACAAGATTTTGACAAATGAATTTTGGAGGGACACAAACATTCAATCTGTGGCACAAGGTTTTTGTTGGCTTTGTTTTATTTGCTCTTGCATACTCCTCTTCTATTAAATTTTGGACTCCAGGTAAATATCCAATTCACCTCATTCTAGTTCTATCTCCGTGAAATGTGTGAAGAAATTGCTTTCTCCCTGAGATTACTTTGCTCATGCAAGCACGTAACTGAACAAGCATTTTGAATCCCTGATGGGCTGAGGTAGTCTTGAGTTCAGGGATTTCGATGACAACAAGATAGGCAGGCACTACAGGAGTGCCTACCTCTGTACAGTTCTGCCTGTCCCCTGCATTGTCTTTGCAGTTGATGTTGTTTTCCTTAACCCCAGTTGGCACAATCTCTGTGTAGTAGTTCAGATTCTTGAACTTCTCCCCTTTGCAGACTCATGATGGAAAATTATTGACCACCTCATTAGCTTTTACTGTTCCTTCAGATTTACTGTTTGTTCTAAAAGAAACATTTGAGCTGAATTATCTAATCAGCTATTAATGACAGAGAAAATATAAAACCTGAGTCATTTGCTTTAGATAGCTTGGCTGTTTAACTTCTCCAAATAATGGTATAATTATACCATTCTTTGCTTCATAGACAGATAATAAATAAAATAATCTTACCTGTTATGAAAAAGTTTGCTATTTGGAAAAGTAATAACAAATTATTTAGTAGACTATAGGATTTTAAGATGCATAGTAGTTCAGAAAACTTATCATCAATTATTATGAAATATTTGCTTGTGAAATATATTCTGCATCTGTAATGACTTTATTTTTTGCATTAAGAACTGTTGAAAACCATCTATCACATTATCTCTTAAATGGTTTGGTGGATTGAGCATTCAATCATCATTCATCTTCCCAAAATAATAATAAAGTGCTTCAAGACTCTAAGGAAAGTTATGTAGCCATTTTCTTCCAAGATATTTATTTATGTGCAAATATGTGCAAATATAAAATTAGTAGATTGCTTTAGTTGCATAAATGTATGAGGAGGTATAACATAAGAATAATTATTTGAACAATATATAATGTTCAGTGAGTAATGCATTCTTACATTACACCAGTGATTTAAAGAATATCTGCATGTATTTTGGTCAATTCTACTATGATTAGGATGTTCCATATATTACACGGATTGTATAAGTAGGAATATGATAATAACAGAGAAATTGATAGAGTAAAAAGAGTGGAAGAAAACTGAAAATAACTTCATATTAGCAGAAAATAAGGATGACACAAGAGGCAGAAAAGGAAGGAATGGAGAAAAGGATGGAGGCCAAAAAAGAAAGCAGAAATAATCCTGGATATAGGAAATTGGAGGCTCTTGGTAATAGATTCAGGTAATTAGCTTTCTAAAACAGCGAATACCAAGTAATACCTGTACTTGCTTTGGTATAACTGGAAGGTGCATAAGCTATAATTGATGAGTACTAGAGACTGGAAAAGATAAGAAAAAGGAGGTTGGTGGAAAGCTGGATAATGGATACCAAAATACAGGTCAGAGCAATAGATTGTATTGTTACATGGAGTCATAGGGTGACTATAGCTTGAAATAGCCAATCAGCCAACTAATCTTCAACAAGAGAACTGAAGATAATTCAGGGAAACAGCTTGATCTCTTCAACAAGTACTTTTGGGACAACTGGATAGCAGTCTGCAGAAAGAAGAAGCAATATCCCCACCTGTCACCCTATACAAAAAATCAGCTATAAGTATACCAAGAACTTAAATCTGTTCCCAGAAAATATCAAAATATTAGAGGAAAACATAGGAAACACTCTATAAGATGCAGACACTGGTAAAGAAAAACTGCTTAGAAAAGTCACCAGAAATGCAGGAAGTCAAAGCCAAAATAAGTGTGACTACATCAAACTAAGAATCTTCCTTGCAGCAAAGTAAACAATCAGCAAAGTGAAGAAGCAACGGAAACAATGGTTGAAAATCTTTGTACAGTATGCAAAAGGGTACTAATATACAGGAATTTCAAGGAACTTCAGAACCTCAATGCTGGCAAAATAAACGACCCAGTGAAGAAATGAGCAAATTGAATGTGCAGGCATTTTTCAAAAGAATAAATTAAAATGCATTACTATGAACATGCATTACACTTGTGAAGATAAAAATTTCATTAGAAAAAATAATAAATCAAAATGTTTGAAGTAAAACTTTTATCACATTATTTTAGTGAACTGTATGTAAAACTATGTGTCCTAAAAAGGACATGCTACCATTTGCTAATATATTTTTCAGCTCATCTAATTGTGTTAAAGTCAAACTTTGTTAATTTCCATCTAATGATTATTTGGAATCATTTCAGGTTGTGATGTGAGACCTCTATTTCTTCTAAATAATATTCTACGTATTTCATGACAGCCCACATGCTTTAATACATATCCCAGACGCTAGCAGCATTGTTTTAGTTGTCTTGTTATCCAACGCCTGTTTTCTCCAAACATGTTTGTTTAACTGAGCTAAATATAAACCATCAAACACCCAAAAATCAGAATAATAATAGAGTTGTTTTCATTTTCTATGAAATCATGAGATTAAATGCCAGAAGACAACCTATGTGAGTGAAAAGACGTAAGAATGAGAGAAACAGAAATAAAGAAATGTGTGGTGAGGCACATTCAGATGAATGCTTTTAATTATTAAAATTTTTAATAATATTAAAATTTTTAACAGTTTTACAACAGCATATTATTTGAATGGTTGATTTTTTTTATTTCATAAATGAGAGTTAAAAGAAAATTTTAGGGAACTGTAAAAGGAAAAAAAAAAAAAAAAGCTTTGCTTGTGTCCACAGTTGCATAGTATTAATCTGTGCCATTTATTGTTGAAATTTGGTATTTTAATGGATCAATTATCATTCTTTATGATGACAAGAAAAATAAAATGTTATGAACAATGCGCTGATAGAGCTATTTTTGTCACCAAGCTTCTGAATCTGGTGTTCACATACCTTCACTACAGAATCTATCAATTTGGACTTCAAGTTTTACCTATTGTTACTGAGGATGGGCTGAAAATACTTGGTCATGAAATTGCGACATAAAAAGTCTTAGAGGAAAGTAAATATATAATACTTAGAATATTTTGATGAGAAGTAAAGTAGATGTTTCAGTGATCAATTTAGTTGTAGAAAGCTCAATAGAGGTAACAAACCTTGTTTCTGACAAGCTGTAGGAATAAAGGACTAGAGTAGCTGAGGACATAGGAATATTTTTCTTTCTGTTTGAAGCTGAGGTTCTAGTGATAGAGCAATAATAACAGGCAGATCGAGGGGAGAGACTATCCTTGTGCTTGAGGCTGCTGAAATCTCCAGATGAATGCTCTAAGTGGAAAGTGTCTGGATCACATGGAAATTGAATAGAAGGTGAAGCAAACAGAATATTTCTTGAGAGCTTACTCTGTCCTTCACTTACCACACACCTAAACCTGAATTTTTAAAATCTTATTATTTAAAAAAAATTTTTTAAAGATTTATTTTTATTATTTTTTTATGGGAAAGGTGGATATACAGAGAAGAGAGACAGAGAGGAAGATCTTACGTCCCATGATTCACTCCCCAAGTGAGCGCAATGGCCGATGCTATGCCGGTCCGAAGCCAGGAGCCTCTTCCGGGTCTCCCACCCGGGTGCAGGGTCCCAAAGCCTTGGGCCGTCCTCAACTGCTTTCCTGGGCCACAGGCAGGGAGCTGGAAGGGAAGCAGGGTTGCCGGGATTAGAACCGGCGCCTATATGGGATCCTGGGCGAGCAAGGCGAGGACTTTAACCACTTGTGCCACCGCGCCGGGCCCCCAAAATTTTTTTATTACACAGTTTCATAGGCCCTGGGATTCCCCCAACCCCTCCCCACGTCCTCCCCCCATTTTGGATTCCTCCACATTGTTGCAGTATTATAGTTCATATCCAGTCAAAATTCCTTCATTGCTAGCATGTACCACGCATAGAGTCCAGCATCTTATTGTTCAGATAAATTCAACAGTTTTCTTGGGAGACCATCCTTGGTCTAAAGTAGAGCTGGCAGAATATCACGCTGTCCAATGAAAAGCCACAATATATCATCAACAACAATTTACAACATTATGGAGTTAATTAATATGGCATTGAATGACAAATGTGATAGAAAATGCAAGTTCTTAGCCACATCCTGTGAGTACCTCATTGACTTTTCAATTTTGGTTCATACACAACTGGCTGCTATACACCTTGCTTTTAAAATCATGCCTTTCTGCTTGACTGCTATTAAAGCCTGGATTCCTGGATAATAATAATAGCATTCCATTTCTATACAAAGTTTAATCCACAAGATATTTTTGGACTGTATTGGAGATTCTCTTACCTAAATAGCCCGCATTGCCTTTGCTGTTATTGAGTTATTTTTCTTTGTCATCATGACAACAGATAAAAAAATACAAATCAGACCAAAAAGAAATTTGCAAACTGAAATTATGTTGCAAAATGAAACTTGAAAATATCTATGTAAACTATGTTTTTATAAATGATTGAACATGACCTGAGAGGTGTAGGAGCATGTTTAAGCTTATGACACTTAAAGTTTATATGCAAATTGATATGGAGACCTAGAAGCAAATGGGATACAATTCTCAGAAATCCTATCTAGCCTTTATTACTTATTTGAATTCCATTAATCATTATAGCAGTGCTGGGATGACTTCATTTCAACTTCTACATGGTTTATCGAATGTTACGTGATCCTGAAAAAACAAACATATAACATTTTGTAGTAGACATGAAAAGCTGCAAATGAAAGAAGAACATAAAAAGGGCCAGTGCATTTATCTAACTGAATCACACGAAGAATGATCAGCCAACTCATTACCAGAGTCACAGCTCCACAATGGCCAGGGAATAATTTCCTGGCTACTTCGTTCTATTCAGTGCACGTGAGGAGAAGTTTCATGGAATATCTAGTGTCACACATCTTACACTGATATTATTCAGTCTGAAATCAAATCATCATGATGGCATTCTGACAAGCCGTGTGAGATACAGCATTACAGACACAGACAAAGTCGTGGTCTGTATTCCCTGCCAGTTCCTTGCTGAGAAAAAAAATGCAACCATGTTTTAATACAGGCACATCATAATAGATCCAAGTAGCTATGGATGAAAGTTCTTTGTTTATTAATGTGTGGGATGCATTTATGATTACAACCGAGTATGATAAATTCTGGTGACATCTAAAAAACATATGGCCTCTAATCAATTCTCACACATGTATCTTTCCACTTGAACTTAGCAATTCATCATAAATGCCTTAGTTCTTTTCAAGAACAAGTAGATGGGCTTTGGACATTAGATACATTCATCAAATTAATCTTCCTTTCACAAATATAGAAAACTTTCCACAGGATGAAAATAATGTTATTTCCATTTTGATACAAATACACCTGAATAGTGGAATTTGATTGCCCTTCATTAAGTTGTTTTCTGCACCAATTTTTGTTTGCTCATCTCCTAAATCTACACTTTTGTTTAGAAAGATAAATATGCTTTTAAATGAGTCCTGAGCAGTAGTAGGCTAGCAGCTAAAGTCTTCACCTTGCACATGCCAGCATCCTACATGGGCACTGGTTCTAATCCTGGCAGACCTGCTTCTCATCCAGCTTCCTGCTTGTAGCCTGGGAAGGCGGTCAAAAAAGGCCCAAGGCCTTGGGATCCTGTCCCTATGCAGGAGACCCAGAAGAGGCTCCAGGCTCCTAGCTTCAGACTGATTCACCTCCAGCCATTGTGACTGCTTGAGGAGTAAACCAATAGAAGGAAGACCTTCCTCTCTTTCTCGCCTCCTCCCTGTATGTGTGATTTTCCAATAAAAATAAATGAACCATTAAAAAAAAGAAATGCTTTTAACTATAACCTACCTGGAGATATCTAAATATATATGCTGGTAAAGAGCTTACAAATTCAGCATATAGTCCTGATGTGCACACTGGAAAATATTATCTTTGAATTGATTGAAGCATTATCTCTAATTTGTAATATTAAACCTGAAAGGTATGCTCTTCAAAAACTTTGTATAATTTGATGAAGACTAATTTTTCCATAAAAGTGAAGAGTTTAAATTGCATATGAGCTTTAGAAAGCATCACATTCAATTCTTTATTTTAGGAGCCGTGTGTATTCAGATTAAAGGAAAATATGTTCTGATTGATGTGAAGATAAAGTAGGTTTCATAGCCAAAATAATTTCAATAAAAGTGCTCCACAGATTTGGAATTTAAAAATATTCTAAACTTCATTCATTCATCCACTGTGAGGATACATAAGTGAGTAACTTTCAGACTGGTACTGTATAAAATATTCAATTTGATTCTTATTTGATCCTACCTATAGAAAAAGCATGCATGTAGATATATACAAACACAAAACAAGGGTTATTGTATGTATTTATTTTTTAAGGATGCATTTGTCTTCCTTAGCAAGTCAGAGTAAAGAGAAAGAGGGAGAAACACACAAACAGAGATCTTTCACGTGCTGTTTCACTCCCCAAATGGCCACACAGCCAGGGATGAACTAATCTGAACCTGGGAGCCATGAGCTTCTTATGCATCCCCCACGTGTAAACTTGAGGTATTCATCACTGCTTCCCAGGACATAAGGAGCTGGATAAGGAAGTGGAGTAGTTAGAGCACCAACCAGTGCACATAAGGGATGCAGATGCCATGGAGCAAAGGGTTATCCTGTTATACCATGCCAGCCCCTATTTTATTTGTTTTCAAAGGTTTATATAAAAGACTCATTTGAAGTCGTAGTTACACAAACAGAAGTAGCAATAGAGAGATCTCCCATCCAGTACGTTACTACTCATATGTTTGCAGAGGCTGGTGGTGTGTCAGCCTTAAACCAGGAACCTACAACCCATGTGGATCTTCCATAATAGGCAAAGGCACATGTGTTAGAAGCATCTTCTGCTACTTTCCCAGGAACATTAGCAAGAAGTTTAAGCTGAAGTGAAGCAGTCAGCACTTGAGCCAGCACTCACAGAGGATGGCTGTATCACAAGTATTGTTTTACCCATTTTGCAAAAACATCAGCCTCAGAAAAAAATTCTTTTTAAGATTTATTTATTTATTGTAAGGCAGATTTATAGAGCAAAGGAGAGACAAAGAACCCCCATCTGCTGGTTAATAATTCCCCAAGAGCCCACAATGGCTGGAGCTGAGCCAATCTAAAGCCAAGAACCAGGAGCTTCTTCCAGGTCTCCAACATGGGTACAGTGCCCAAGACTTTCGTGCATCTTTTGCTGCTTTCCCAAGCCAGCAGCTGGGAGCTGGAAGGGAAGTGGAACAGCTGAGATATGATCTGAGCACATTCATTAGCCACTCGACTATCGTGCTGGGCCACACAAATAAGCTAGTAAAACAAGGTAGACTGTCCTCCAATACTTATATGGGAAAATACAAGTTCCTGTATCCTGTTTTAACAGAGTTAAAATATTTTATAGTTGTACAGACACATGCAGTAAGTATTAATCTTTAGAAACACAGTGACACAAACGCACACAGTCACACATTTAAAGGGTTTTTATATAGCAGTTTGCCATTTATTAAAATAATTGCTGATATATGACATGAGGCGACAAGAAAAGAAGAAAAGTCTGGGAGAGCACACAGCCACAAACGGCTGCCTCTAAAATGAGAGGTGGTTAAACGGTGGCATTTTCTATCAGAGTTAGGCTCTGATCATTTAGGGAAGTATTTCTTTTAATTACTTGCTTCCTCAGAACCCAAAAACCAAACATCTGCCCCGAATTTGTTTGAGTATCAGGCTACTTTCTCCTTTTCTAACTTTGCTGACTTTAGATTGAGCCTGTGCTCCAGGTTTTAGTCTGTTTCAGCAACAAATGTTACAAGCACTTGAGATATGAATCTTTGGAAAGAATATCTTTGTTTCTCTTTCAAATAAAAACAAGTAAACCAAAAATTAATAAATTAATGTATACTATATATATAAATACATACATCAGAGTTATGGAGACAGGGAAATTGAGAGGCGAATGGAAGGGAAGAGAGAAATCTTCTATCCACTGCTTCACTCACCAAGTAACTCAAAGCCAGAGCTGGACCAGACCGAAGCTGGAAGCCAGGGCCTTCATCTGAGTCTCCTACATGGGTGCTCCCACTGGGGCTTGGTGGCCATTCACGTGGAACACAAACACTTGTGCCATTTTCTGCTGCATTTTTTTTAATTTAAGATTTATTTATTTATTTTTTAGTTGAAAGAATTACAGAAAAAGAAAGAGGGACATAGAGAGATGTTCCATCTACTGGGTCTCTCCCCAAATAGCTACAACGGCATAGGTGAGCCCATTCAAAACCACGAGTCAGGAGCTACTTATGAATTTCCCACATGGGTGTGGGGGGACGAAAATATTGAACCATCCTGCATGACTTTTCAGGAGTATAAACAGAGAGCCAGTTCTGAAACAGAGCAGCTTGGACTCAAAATGGTGCCCATTTAGAATGCTGGGAATGCTGGCCCAGAAACCTAGCCTACTACACTGACATGTAGGCACCTGTACTGCTCCTATATGTTAACAGGAATATTCATTACAAGTACAGACGCAGGATATGAACTGGGAATCATATGGGATATAGGCATTGTAGACTTGAATTTGTTTCCCACTAGGCCATAATGCAGCCCAAACCAAATTAAAAAATAATAGTAATAATAATAAAAGAAATAGTCTGTATAAGTAAGATATAATAGCAATCTATGATTGGAATGGTTATACAAGTTCAAATTATGTGGCTCATATAATCTAGCTTGCAAAATAAGAATTTCAGAAAGACATTTCATCAAGAATGTATAGCATTGTCTTAATATTTTAATTATCAGATGCCTTCTCTGCATCTTTTGAGATGATTCCATGGTTTTTATTTTTCAAGTTTTTCTTTTTTTTTTTTTTTAAAGATTTATTTTTATTATTTTTTTACTGGAAAGGCGGATATACAGAGAGGAGAGACAGAGAGGAAGATCTTCCGTCCAATGATTCACTCCCCAAGTGAGCGCAACGGGCCGATACTATGCCGATCTGAAGCCAGGAGCCTCTTCCGGGTCTCCCACGCGGGTGCAGGGTCCCAAAGCTTAGAACCAATGCCCATATGGGATCCCGGGCGTGCAAGGCGAGGACCTTTAACCACTTGCGCCACCGCGCGGGGCCCTATTTTTCAAGTTTTTCATGTGAACTGATTTGTGAATGTTAAACCATCCCTGTATGTAAGGGGCAAATCTCACCTGTCTGGGTGAGTGATCTGCTTGATGTGTTGTTGGATCCTGTCGGCTAGTGTTTTGTTGATTACTGCGTGTAAGTTCATTGGGGATATCGGTTGATACTTCTCTTTTTCTGTTGTGTTTGTCTGCATTTGGTGTTAAGGTGATACTGGCTTCATAGAAAGAATTTGGAAGGATTGCCTCCCTTTCTATTGTTTGGAATAGGAGGATTGAGGCGAGTTGTTCTAGAGGCATTTAATAAAAGTCTGCAGTGAAGCCATCTGGTCCAAGGCTTTGCTTGGGTTGGGAGGGATTTAGTAGCTATTTCAATCCCAGTCCTTTTTATCCATCCATTTAGACTATTAATAGACTCATGATGCAATTTTAGTAGATCGTGTGTGTCCAAAAATCTACCCATTTTTCCTAGGTTTTCTGATTTGTTGGCAAACTTGTAATAGTTTCTGATTATTCTATGTATGTCCAAATTTTATGTCTTCTGTTGTTACATTTCAATTTTTGTCTCTGATCTTATTGCTTTATATCTTTCCCTTCCTTATTGATTAGTTGGGCTAGTAGGAAATCTATTTTGTGAATATTCTCAAAGAACCAGCTGTTTGATTCTTTGATCTCATGTATTATACGTTTGGTATTTATTTGGTTTATTTCCTCATTTTTGCTCTTTATTTTTTCCTGCTAGTCTCGGGATTGCTTCGCTGTTATTTTTCTAGTTCCTCCAAATGTATATGCTTTTCTGATTTCTTGACATAAGCATTGATTGAGATGAACTTTCCTCTTAACACTGCCTTGATCATGTCCAAGTTTTGGTAAGTTGCGTTGATGTTTTCATTTGGCTCAAGCTTTTTTTTTTGGTAGAATTTTGTTTAATTTCCAGATGTTTGCATATTTTCGGGAGTATTCAACCATCTGCAACAAAAAGATCTTAACTGAGACCACTATGCTCAATGAAATAAAACAAAACCTAAAGGGCAAGTATCATCTGTTCTCTCTGATATAAGGCAACCTTCATGCAAAATTGTAAGATCTATATGCATAGTAAATATGCATGTAGATAATGTCCTGTATAAGAACTGTATAATAGGGACTATCATTTCAAGATGTAAATATAAAATGCAATATGCATCTCTACTTCCAAATCAAAGATGGACTTCCAAAGAAACTGTTAAATATATCTTGACAATAGAATTCTGGACTCTCTGTCATTGTCTGTACTTACAATGACAATACGATGCTAGACTCTCTGCTATCATCCTTACTTACAATGTCTGCCATTGTACTTACTTACAATGTACTTACTTACAGGATACACTTAAGTAGCAGAATGATGGACTTATGACTGTTTTGAAGGATTGTACTATCATAAAATAGGAAAAATCAGTGGGGGTAGGGGATTTTTGGACGAAGGAATAAATACACAAATAAATAAATAAATCTTATAAAAATGATTTTAGTTAAAGTGTGTATATACATAAAGAGTATCTATAAAGTGCATTTCTGGGGCCATATATTTATGTGCCATAAGAAGTAAACCACTGAATGATCTTGGCTAATTCTTTTGTCTGACTCTTTTAAAATACACAAAGACCAGGACAAATACAATTTTGCAGTGTAGAGAGCACATTGATTTTTTGATTCACTTACTGATAAATCACTTTGATGACAATCCATGGGTGGATGTAACATTACTTTCAGAGGACCCTCAGTGTGCCTCTCACACCTGTCCTGTTTAAATAATGTTTGTTTCTCTAATAATGTTACATATTTTCAAATTCTGTGACAGAATTAACATCTCTGCTATCATGTCTTACATATGAGGCTGAAAATAGAGATTGTTAAATAACTGTATACTTTTCTATGAAAATTTGAAATTAAAAGGATAAATATACTAGAGATTATGAAATATCACATCATGCCTAATGAATATATATACTTTAGATACATGGAACAATCTCACCTATATTCTCATCAATGTTCTATATTGTAGTAAGTCTCATATGTGCTACAATGATAGTAAATTTAAGCACACAAATCTGTGTGAGTCTTATAAGGTTAAATTGAAGTAATTCTAAGAAGTACGTTAAATGTTTAAAAGTGAAATGCAGCACAATCCTCACTCCTGTCTTTAAACAGTTCTAGCTACTGACAGAAATGGAATTCACAGAAAAATAAAATTTATAAATATGGTCAGCCTCACATGTAATCTGAGTTTATATATTTTCTGGCCTCCTCTAAGCAGTTGACTTTTGTAAAGGAATGAAGCACACAGGGTGCATTTACATTTCAGACTCATACAAGAATTTAAAGCACAGCCTGATAGTGAACTAAGTGCACATGCTGAAGTTTCTTTTTGTGGCGTGATGAGCCATGAGCCCTCAGCTTGTCAAGGTCTACATCTGCTGTTCTCATTTAAAAACGAAGCATTCAACAACAGGAAGAAACACAACACATGAGTTCTTCGTGTTGTATTTTCATTCTCTTATTTTATGATTTATAAGCTGCTAGCCACAATAAAAATTTTTAAGCATACATTACAGCTATTCAAGTTCTTCTTCAATATTATTCCTAGCACATGTATAGATGCTTCAAGTAAAAATCTGTTGAAGCACATTTTATAGTCGAAGATAAAGAGCAACGGCAAAATTTCTACACAGATTTTATGTCCTAGTATGATTGTGCTCATTATCGTTTGTCAAAACTTAGTGGAAAACTTACAGTGACTACAAGATCATATCATTTGGAAGAAAACAAGAACTTCACAGATTAACATCACTGAAAAGGAAATAATGTAATTAGTTAATGCATTAGAAGACAATTGTAAAAACACAAATGTATTTGGAACTGATTTGCTGTAGCTGTGAAAATTGGACACACTACAATTTATTCTTTATTAAATTGATCTTATCTTTATCCTTTCCTTAGTTTTATTTTAGAAAATGTTTAGAATAATTTTATACATAAGAGTCAAAACTTCAAAAATTCCAGATATTCATCAGTGGATGGCTAGTGTTGTGTGGTGCAGTGGGGTGATCATGATTCACAATATCTTATTACAACTTATGAAAAACAGAGAAAAAATTGAAACTTCCAATCATAATGATAAAAAGCAGAAAGTATTAAGTATGCTGATTTGATCAGTGAACATTGAATAAGTACATGATTTGTCATGTGGTACTTCACAAGTATGTAGCATACAAAATAATGAAGTAAGCTGCTTTTGGTGTAATCATATTAAAGAATACTATTCCTAATTAACCCATATAATATTAGTATTTAAAATACTGATAGATTGTGAAGCATTAAATATTAATCCAAAATAGAATCTCAAAAAAGTGAATTAATTATTTCCATTAAAATGTACTTATGCAAAATTTTATCAATAGTAAAAAAATTAATATTGGGCCTGGCACTATAGCATAGTGGCTAAAGTCCTCTCCTTCAACACACCCAGGATTCTAATCCCTGCGGCCCCGCTTCCCATCCAGCTCCATGCTTGTGGCCTGGGAAAAAAGTTGAGGATGGCCCAAAGCCTTGTGACCCTGCACCCATGTGGGAGACCTGGAAAAAGAAGTACCTGGCTCCCGGCTTCAGGCTTGCTCAGCTCCAGCTGTTGCGGCCGCTTGGGGAGTGAATCATCAGAAGGAAGATCTTCCTTTCTGTCTCTCCTCCTCTCTGTATATCTGACTTTCCACTAAAAATAAATAAATAAATAAATAAATCTTAAAAAGAAAAGGAAAATTCTGTGAATTTAGATAAGGGTAAATTAAATGCAAAATATTGGAATGCTTCTTCTCATGTGAATAGGTGACTGTGTGATTTGACTCCCCAGTGTTATCATAACAAGCGAACACACATCTATGCATAAACTAATTAATCTCCTAACGCAATGTTTCAAGATATTTAGTTTAGCACTACCCCACTACATGTTTTAATTTAAAAAAATATTGAAAGTATAAGTGAATTGCTGACAGTATTATAATTGCACAAAATTGCCTCAAACGTTAGAGAACTGAGACAATTCAGTTTTGATATTTTAAACATCTTGTAGAAATTAAATTAGTAAGGGCTCGATGCTGAGGCTCAGTGGCAAGATCCTAGTCTTTGTGAACATTTTGTCTCCTAGCTGCTGCTCTCCCCTTCCAGCCCCCAGCATGTGGCTTGGGAAAGCAGTGGAGGATGGTTCAAGACATTGGGACCCTGCAGCCATGCTGGCGACCTGAAAGAAGTTCCTGGCTCCTTTGCGGCCATATAGGATGTGAACCAGTGGATGGAAGATCTTTCTCCCTTTGGTTCCTTCTCTCTATAAATCTGTATTTCCAATAAAAATAAATAAATCTGAAAAAGGAAATTAAGATAATAATGACCAATAGGAGCGAGATAAAGGTAAATACAGACAGTGTGTGATAGTAGATGAAGGATGCTCTCACAGGGACTTCCAATGTAAAGCACTAATAATGAGACCCAATGCGCACTGGGTTCCAGTGAACTCTCCTGGAAGTCTTCATTATGTGGATAAGCCACATGGAATTATAAATCATTCAGTTAAATTTTGTTTTTCTAGAGCCATGCAGCTGTCAAAAATCATGTTTCAGAGCTTGCAAAAATGACTTTTTTAATACTACAACAGGGTGGTTTAGGATTTTGGAGAAAAATAGAAGGAGAGATCAATAGTAGCATCAAAATTGCCCTTTTCTTGACCCATAATGATCCAAGTATTTTGCCTTATTAGAGATTAATTTAAATTTTTGATAAAATCATGAAGATTATATCTAGTGTTCTTTTCCTCATTCAAACTATGTAGTAAATGAAATCTTTCAAAAATCATAGCTTGAGGACCCCGCGTGACAGCCTAGTGGTTAAAGTCCTCACCTTGAACATGTCCAGGAGTCCATATGGTCGCAGGTTCTAATCCCAGCAGCTCGGCTTCCCATCCAGCTCCCTGCTTGTGGCCTGGGAAACCAGTTCAGGATGGCCCAAATTCTTGGGACTCTTCACACGCCCGGGAAACCTGGAAGAGCTCCTGGCTTCGGATTGACTCAGCCCAAGCCTTTGTGGTCGCTTGGTGAGTGAACCATCAGATGGAAGATCTTCCTCTCTGTTTTCTTTGTTTTCATGTAAGCAGTTTATTTGCACAAAATAGCTAATCACTTTACAAAAGAATAAATGTTCACAGAGAGGCAAACTACCTAATTGAACTTTAATTCCACACTATACTAGGAAAACGCTTTGGCCTCTATATTAGAATGCTTGTAGAAATATGCTTTGTGAAAAATGATGTATCATTTTCTATTTTTGCATTAAAACAGACACATGTTTAAATGTATTTTCCACAAGCTTTTTGAAGTACACTTGCACATTCAGACTTTCACCCATTTTAAAAGCAATTACATATCTTCATAAGTCTCTAAAATGTAAGATCCAAATTACTATTGTGCTATTTTTGCTGAGAGATATACTAAAGATCTTTAATAACTAAGTTTTTCAATAAATAAAAATATTCAACAACTTCATCTAACATGCCTGAATGTAATATATAGAACATTTTTTAATAATTTTTATACAGTTGATATTTCTTGTACTGTAGGTTTACTTATTTATTTATTGTTATTTATTTGTTGTTTACTTATTTATTTATTTGTAAAAATCTAAGAAAATTTCTGAGATTTCTGATGTGTTACAACACTTCATTAAGAACCACAGAAATACACACCATTTAAAGTACATCACACTTTTATTATTCCTTAGGAATACTAACTTTGAATTAAGTCACTTCATTCATTAACTCAATATATTTACTGAATGTTGTCTGACTCGTATTATACAAGGAGCAATCATTGATAAAAAAACATGTAAAAATCTGTTCTCTGATACTTATTCTCATGTATATAGACACATGTAATACTCAAGTGATAAAATTTGAGATAAACACTATGAAAAAAATGAAATATTGAATAAGGAGTTGAAAAACCTTATAGAGCAGTTGAGAACTGTCAAGATTCAAGTTGATGAAAAATTTATAAATTATGGGAATATTCAAGGCAATAAGAGAAGCAAGTGCAAATCCTAAGGCTATAATTTCTGCAGAGCATTCAGGACCAGCAAAGAGGACTTTGAGTGGGAGGAAATGACAGAATCTTAGAGAAAAGGGAAAACAAAATCTAATACCATAAGATTTCTAACTACTCTTGTAAGTCACTAGAACCTTTTTAAGAAGGGCTAAAGTGATTAGGAACAAAGATGGGAATAAATGTACTGATTAAAAAGTTTGTTTTGTAACCTCAGAGTGGCATGTTTTGTGTTTGAATTGAATTGAAGTGAATGGAAGTGATGCAAAGTGGAAGAATAATAAGGTTAAGATTTTTTTAATGCAAGTTGGGGTGCAGTTTAATCTTCTTAACTAGAAACATGATTGTTTCATCCATACATAGGAAAAGGACGGAGGACAAAGTGCATACAAATAGATAACTGTAAAAACATGTAGAGGTTCTAGTTCGAATTTTTACTCACTGAAATGGTAGCAGTGTCACTGTGAGGGAAGAGAATGGATGGAGTAAAGCTCATTTGCTTGCCATTCATAATGAATTTGAAATGCAAACAGTGAGCATGGTTGTGTGTTAGTCTCTGACCATGTTTATTTGGTTTATTTTAAAGGTAAAACTCACCAGGTTGAAAGTAAAAGAAACACAAAACACAGAGAACTCAAAGAGAAGTTGCATTTGGGGGCAGCTTACTGAATGAACTGTTTGATGAATCATACTGTGGTCCTGGGACTTCTTCTTTTATTTTTTTTACAATTTTTAAAATTAATTTCTTATTTTTGACAATCTTGACATAATTAGGGCAAAAAGGTTCAAGCGCTACAGGAAGATGGATAAGACAATTAGTTCTGTATTGTTTCCTTAATATATCTGATGTAAAAGGAGATTTTAAGGGAGAAGCCCCACCCAGTCTCCCACCCACCCCAGGTCCCAGATGTGGGGCATGCTCCGAGGGTCTTGCTCAAGTGGTTCTGATAATTCAACAGTTCTGAATTGCTGCCACTCTCACCACTCCAAGCATGATGTGGTTGTTGGAGATTCCACTGATTGACATAGTCCATCATAGTGTCTCCGTTTGCCCAGTATTTTCATTGCCAACATATAGCTGAGGTGGTTGATTGACTTGTTCTGTCCTCTGTCATTTGATGGTTAGCGTTCTGAGTCCGAAAGCTCGATTGGGGGGATCCCCAAAGAAACTTTGTCTGAGGTGTTCCCAGACCAGATTCTTGTATGTTCTAGCAAGCACAGGGCCCGGCACAGTCCATCGCCCTGACCAGCTGGTGGTTGCAATTGCTGGGTTGGTTCTGTTTTCACTCCCTGACTTCCTCTGGAACCAATGGGTGTTGCAGTCCAGCCTGGTTCTGCCCAGCACATACTTGGCCCTCACATAAACCAGTGGGAGCTACAGCCTAGCCGGAGTGACCCACAATAACCCCCACCAGGCCCACCCCTACCCTGGTTTGCCAGTATGTGTGGCAGACTAGTCCAGTCTGTCCCACATTCCCTTCTGCTCTCATACATGTCAATGGGTATTAAAACCTTGTTCCATCTAACCAGCTCAACTATCCAGCCTTCACGGATGTTGTTGGGTGTCTGTCTAGCCACCCCAGCCCCTGTCCTAGTTTTCATGCCCTCCCGTGGGAGTGGCAACCCAAGAGGGAGGAGCCCACTATTTCCCTCCCAGGTCATTCCCACTCCCAGATTATGCACTCTCCAGGTGGTTCTGTGGTTTAACTTGACAGAACTAGCCCCCAGTGCCAGCTTCTGCTAGCTGATGTTGTGGCTAAGCCCAAACAACCCTCACCCACTCTAGCTGTAGATTGTACCAGTAGGAATAATCAGCCCATCCTGGCTTTTCCCTGATCTGGTCCACATGAGGCACACAGGTGCTGTAGCCTTGCCTAGTCTGGTCTACCACTATCCCAGCTCAAGCTCTCCACAGGGAATAACTGCTCAGCAAGGAAAGCACTCTTTATTCCCCTGCCGGCTATGCCCCCTCTCTTCCTGATTCTCATCTGTGCTGGTTGGGTGCTGCGGTCGTGTCTGGTATAGGCAACCTCACCTTGGCATTCCGTGTTGTGTACTGCTTTTGTCGCGACCGAAACTGGCCCGGCCCACACTCTGTTCTGGTGTTCAGATTTGCCAGTGGATGACATGAACTGATTCAGCCTGGTCTGTCCCGACCCATGCCAAATGTATGCCAGTGGAAAACTTTCCATGGCCTATTCTGGGCTGTTTCCTATCATGCTTCTTATACTTACCTGCCAGGTCTGTGTCCTATCAGAGGAGTTGCCCAGGCTCCTCCATCAGAACCCCTCCAAGTACCAGCTTTCGTGCATACCATGGGTCCAGGAGCCAGTATTACTTAGTTTGCCTCCTGTCCTAACAGGAACAGTGGCTTTTCTTAACTGGCCTTCAACCCATTCTGGTTCTTGCTGTAGGATGTTTCAGCCCAGCCAAGGCTCGTGCATACCCACATATAGCTCATATATGGCTCAGTTGGGGTTGAGACCTAGCCTAGTCTGTCCTACATCTACCCTGGTCCTCCAGAACACCAGAAGGTGTTGGAGTCTGGCCCAGCCTGGTGCGTCTTGTCCCAGTCCACACTTGTGCCAAGGGAGACTACAACTGTATCCTGACCAGAACGCAGCCCCATTCCAGCTCGTGTGCCCCTTGGTGGGAACCTCAACCCAGCTAGGGTGTCCCCTTAGTCCCCCTACCTGGCCTGTTCCCAGCCATAGATTGCATGCATGCTAGTGGTTGCTCTGACTTAGCTTGGCACAGCGCCTCACCTGTTGCGACCCTTGCTTTGGACACTGTGGCTCAGCATCTGTGGCTCATGCAGACCAGTTGGTGCAAAAACCCAACTGGGCATGTCCTGTGCTCCACCCTGGTTTCCAATCTTACTTGTGGGCTGAGGTTTGCTCAGTACTGCCCAGTGCACCTGTTCCATCACCTTTTCATACATTGACGAGCCGTTGGTGCTACTTTGTCCAGCCTGTCTAATCCCCAGGTCCGGACCACCTATTCACCAGTGGGAACTAAAACTTGCTAGGGGGAGCTTCCCATGTTTCTTCTGCTGATCCACCCCAGACCCAGTTCTCATACATGCCACTGGGCTTTAGGCCAGTGCCTGGCACAGTCCGGCCCTCCCCTTGGCTTTGCATGAGCTGGTGAACGTTGCAGTCTGGCCCACCCCACACCCCACTCAGGATGCACACTTGAGCGCCACTGCCCCAACTAGTCCAGACTGCCATTGGTTCTCCAATCTGTGGTCAATGGCAGGCTCCCTGGTCACACCTAGCTTAGTCCACCACGACTCCATCTCTTGAAGTAACCTGTGGGGCTAGAATTTCCATAGGGTTTGGCCCACACATCCCCCACAGAATCTTCCCACTTGTATGGTTCTCTAGCGTGTTTGTTAATCTCATGGCCCTGCTTAATGTGACTGGTCTCCGCTGGGTCAGTTCTGTTTCCAGCCTTGTCATCCACTTGGACCAATGGGTATTGTGGTCCAGCTCGAGCCTACCCACTTCATACTCGGTCCTCATGCAAACCAGTGGGAGCTGCAGCCCAGCTGGGGTGACTCCCCATAACCCCCACCAGGCCTGCTCCCTTCCCTAGTTCCCATGTATGCAAGTATGTACCGCAGGCTTGTTCAGTCTGTCCCTCCTCCCATTAAGCTCTGGTACTTATCAGTGGGCATTGAAGCCTAGTTTGACCAACCGGCCCACTATCCAGCTCACACACATATTGAGAGGTGCCCTTCTGTTTAGCATTCCTGCCCCTGTCCTGGTTTTCGTGCTCTCCAGTGGGAGTAGTTACCCATGAGGGAGGTGGTCCTGGGGCTTTTGCATCAAGAATGCATATACCAAGATAAGCAATGTTTTAAGCACTGCACTCATTGAGGCCAGGGACTCCTGAATAAGGTCCTATGTCCCCTCAGTGTCACAGACTAGTCTCAATACATGGCAGCATGTGGTGTGTTTATGTTAAAAGCTATGAAGCAGAAATTTGAAAAATCACATGGTTGTGGCTCAATCTCTGATCATGTTCATTTTATCTAATTGAAAGGTAGAAATACATGCCTGCAAACAGACAGACTGGGCTACCTCATCCACTGTTTATTCTCCAAATGCTCTTAACAGCCTGGGTCAGGCCAAGGTGAAGTCAGGAGTTAAAATCTGGGAACTCCATCATGGTTTTACACCTGATTGGCAGGACACAACTAACTCAGCTATCACCTACTACCTCTTAGGATATAAAACAAGAGGAAACGGGAATAAAAATTAGAACTAGGATTCAATATAGATGCCATGATATGGAATACCATTGTTCCAAGTGACAAATCTATGCTAAATGTTCCACCCCCTTGTCATATTTGTCACAAATGTGTTAAGGATCAGAGTAGGTACAAATTTGAATTTTATGAGTGGGAATTCTGCTAATTGGTACAGGAATGGTAAGAAAGTTGGGAGTACATGAAAATGAGAAATTTCATATACAGAATAGGACTCACAATGGGATAGAAGAAAATGATGTTATGAAGGGCCAGTGCTGTAGCCTAGTTTCCTTGCACGCTCCAGGATCCCTTATAGACATGAGTTTGTGCCCCAGCTGTTCCACTTCCCATCCAGCTCCATGTTTTTTGGCGTGTGGAAGCAGAAGAGGATGTCCGAAAGCCTTGGGATCCTGCACCTGTGTGGCAGATCGGGAAGAGGCTCCTAGCTCTTGGCTGTGGAATGGCTCCACTCCGGGCATTGTAGACACTGAGGCGTTAAACAGAGGGTGGAAGTTCTTTCTCTTTGTCTCTCCTTCTCTCTGCAAATCTGTCTTTCCAATAAAAAGAAATAAATCTTAAAAAAAAAACTGTTATGAGTGTGGTAAGGTATGATGAATAGTAGTCGGATTAATACTTTCAGGTCTTAGTGGGCATGAAAAAATTTATGAAGTTTCAGAATTAAGTGGAGAGTACTGGAAGACGAGATCAGGCAAAGATGACTTCAAAAAACAACGGGAACCTGGAACGAGTATGAGTAGAAAAGAATACCACTGAGCATTTCATCATGTAAACAATTCCCTCAGCTGGGCATAATTTTGCACTGGTGGTGGTTTAATACTTTAGCTCCTTCTAATGTATCTCAAAGCAACTATATAAAGTTCTGAACCACATAGTTATTATCTGCAATTGGACATGCAGTGAATTTTTTATTAACAGCTCTTCTTAGGAATGATTCTCTTCACATGCTGTGCCAAGACCGTAAAATAACTTAATTAAGACTTTAGCTATTGTCAGCAAGTCTGTGTTGTAAACTAGGTATTTTAAATCACAATTGTTCTCAGTTAGCCTTTGACTATCCTAGAAACAAGAAAGCCTGCCTTGCTACCATATTTCTCTCACCTTGTCTTGGTGATGGAACTGTTATTCTCCTAAGTTAGTGAAATGTTATGTTTAGCAAAGGTAAATCAAGATATTTTTTTCTTATATTCATATATATACACATACATCTGCATTAGTGAAAAAAAACAGTATTTAAAACCTTTCCTTTTTTTTTTTTTTTACATTTAACCTCAAAGTTAAAGCTATAGAGAGGGGGACAGAGTTAAGAGAGATCTTCTATCACTGAGTCACTCATCAGAGATGCAAGTCCAGCTCTGGACCAGAGGTAAACCAAGCCGAAGCTAGAAGATTAATCTGGATCTCCCATGTGGTACCATCCACATGGGGCTCAAACACTGAGTCATCTTTTGCTTTTTCCCAGGCCCCTATCAGGGGTGAAGCATCAGAAGTGAAGCAGCAGGAATTCAAATGGGTTCAATACGGGTTGCTGGTGTCAGAGGTGGCAGTTTTACTTGCTATGAAACAACATCAATCCTCAAAAATATGTTTTTGAAAATCAATATATGTAGTAAATATTAAAAAGAAAAATTATTCAAATAAAACAAAAAGATTGGTACAACTATTCAATTCAGTTTTCACAAAAAAATGTTCCATTATCTGCATCACCTTAAAATCATGCTTTTAATTATATATATGTACATTTTTTTAAATGAAAAATCTGTTCACTGGTTTGCTCTCCAAGTGGCTGCAATGGCCAATGCTCATTGGATCCAAACCCAGGAGCCAGGAGCCTCCTCCAGGTCTCCCATGCAGGTGCAGGGTCCCAAGGCTTTGGGTTGTCTTCAACTGCTTTTCCAGGCCACAAGCAGGGAGCTGGATGGGAAGCTGAGCAGCCCAAACATCAGCATTTTCCCATATGGACCCTGGATGTTTTCAGGTGGGGATTTAGCCACTGAGACATCACACTTGGCCCAAGATATTTTTAATTTTAGAAAGAATATTTCAAAATCATTATGAGTTCAAATTTAATGAAGATATTGAATGAGATTTTTTTTATTAATTACATTGCATTATGTGACATGGTTTTATAGGTACTGGGATTCCCCCCACCCCTCCCCAAACCTTCCCCCCATGGTGGATTCCTCTACCTTATTGCATTACCACAGTTCAAGTTCAGTTGAGATTCTTTCATTGCAAGCATATACCAAGCATAGAGTCCAGCATCTTATTGTGTAGATAAGTTCAACGGCTTCTTGAGGAGACCATCTCTGGTCTGAAGATAGAGCCAGCAGAGTATCATCCTGATCAATTAAAAGCCCCAACATAACATCAGCAACAATTTATAAGGTTATGGAATTAATTGACATAGTATTGAGTAACCAATATGTTAAAAAAAAAAAAGCAAGTTCTTTACCACATCCTGTGACTACTTCATTGACATTTCAATTTTAGTTTATATATATGTGAGAATTTTGAAAGCTATATTAAAACTTTCTTTGAAATCTCATGTATTCACTTTGATAAATAATCATATTTTCAACTATTACCTCTTATATTCCAGAAAAACAAATAACATATCAGTCTTGAGAATGAACACTACAAATACGTGCACATTTACATTAGCATTGTGTCAACCACATCCAATTTTACTCTTTTATTTAGAGGAAAAAAGAAGAACATGCATAGATTCTCCAGAAATTCAAGCTCTAGGATGTTCAATTACTTGGTGTGCCAGCGCATCACTAGATTAGATACATTCTGGTACCTCACAGAGAGTGAAAAGGTTCCTTTGGAGACAAAGGTGCTTTAGAGCAATTTCACTTCTAATTATGTTTCCTGTAAGATTTTGTTTGTGTCTGATTTAAAGTAGGAGGTAATCTGCTAGAGGGAGAAAGAAATCAAAAGATTAACATCACCTTATTATCTACTATGAAATGGGATTGGGCTCAGACTTATCTGATGAAAACTATATATAGAAGCAGTGTGTTCTGTGTTATTTAAAGAGATGTTGCTGCAGAACAGAAAGTATGAGCAGATGTATTGATTTAGCACAAGATAGTAGGATAATACCAAACACCAGCAGCTAACATCTGGGCCTACAAAATATGTGGACTAAGTTCAATTATGATTCACAGAAATTTCTAATATTTATTTCATGTTACACATTATCATCAGCACAGTTGAAAAAACAGTTTTCATAAGCAGAAAACAAATTCCTTTTGTGTTTTTGTTAAGTTTGTTTAAGGCACCTTAAATTAAAAAAATAAAATTATGATTTTAATGTTCTATACCCACTTAGGTAAAAAAAGTATTTGAAAATAACGATTTGACTTCTTATCACTTATCCTTATATTTTTAAATAAAAAGTATTTACCACTCCAAAAAGCTGTTTATAAACTAAAAATAAAGAAAAAAGTGTGCTCAAAAATATACCAAATGATCTTTAGTTCCCTGTTGTCCTTTTAAAAATATTTATCCCTTTTGGGGGGTGGGTAGTAAGAGTTACCCAGGGAGAAGACAGACAAAGGGGATGATCTTCAATCCACTGCTTCATATCTAACTGGTCACAACATTGGTAACTATGAGGTCAAGTCCAGGATTCAAGAGCCGGAATCTTCTTCTAGGTCTCCCAGGTGGGTGCAGAGACTCAAGCACATGGACCATTCTCCGCTACTTTCTCAGAGCATAAGCAGGGAGCTGGATCTGAAGTGGAGCAGCCAAGGACCTGAAGTTCCATTTGGGGTGCTGGTGTTGCAGTCAGTGGATTAGTGACCTATGCCACTGCAATGGTGTTACTTTTGTCCTTCTAAAATGTAGCCATTGGAAATTTTTTTTTTTTGGTCATCTGCCCTTGAGAGCAATCTCAGCCTTTGACCTCATCACTCCTGGCTTTTAACCATATTAAAATTTTAGCAAAATCTCAATTACAAAATGAAATGGCAAATACCTTGCACTGATGTAAATGTTTTAAATAGTCTGTGATGCATTAAAATGTCTCCAAAATTCCAGTTGCTTCCACAACAAGTATTTATTTCTTGCTCTCAGCCACTGAACAACTGAATTCACATGAAATCAGTTGCTGTGTGCTGGATACCAGAGTTCAGTATCCCTGAGTTCTGTTTTACTTGTTCCCATAATTTGTGTGACTGATATTTTTCAGTGCTTTTCTCTGTGTGAATAGGCTTTCAATGTGAATAACCTAGGAATAAAAGATCAAAGCAAAATTGTAAGAACTATTTTTCTGTTATTTTTAGAGGCAGAGAAAAAGAAAAAAGGAAGGAAGGAAGGAAGGAAAAAGGGAGGGAGAAAAAGAAGTAGGGAGAGAAGAAGAAAAAAGAAAAAAAAGAAAGAAACACAGAGAAAGAAAGAAAAAGAGAGAGACTAATGGGAAATTCACATCTACAGTTATACCCTCCACAAATCTGGAGAACAGAACACATTTGGTGGCCAGGGATGGGCAGAGGCTGAAGTTGAGAGCCAGGAATTTAATCCAGACTTCCTAGGTAGCATAAGTAGTATAACATCATCAAGGTTCCTCTTTACTGTATCATCTGACAAAACTTCCTTCCTTTGATTACTCTCCATCTTTAAATTGCCAGGTCTCAGTCCCCTCACTTACCTGCAAGTGCAGGGGCTTTGTAGTTGAGTGTCCCTCCGGATTCATTCCTTTCTTACAAGTACTGTGGCCTTATCCATGGATCTCCCTAGGCAGTAACTTCAGATGCCCAAGACCCCAGAGCTCGCTGCCAGGTGGCCATCTGGTGAAGCCCAGCTCCACTCTTGTTCTGGCTGTCTTCATTGTGGTGGGTGGAGCCATGATCCTAAGCATGCCCAGAGCCATCCCTGAAGTCTACCTGCCATGTGATCACTGTGGATGAAGGGGATTCTTGAACCTCGGCCTTGGACAAGCCCAGAATTCATCCAGTGCTTAACAGAGATGAATGGGGGTCTAGGATCCCCAGCAGGAAATCTGGCCCAGCACAGGTCCTCCCAGGCACAGCCACAGCCACGTAGTTGAGAGATTCAGATACCTGCACCTGTGAATAGACTTACCTCCTTAGTTAGTATCTTTCTTTGTCCTTTGGTAAGCAAATTTGACCTAAATTCTACACTGTCTGGTAATAATAGGATAACAACTTTGCTGTCTTGGTAACTGTTTACATATTCTTTCTTTATTAATCTTTTGTCTAAATTCTAATTTTGCCCATGTTTAGAACGTTGGCTTCTTATAGAGCAGACAGTTGTTTCCTTTGCTTTATCTATTCTATCAACCTTTTTATTCTGATTGAAGAGATTATTTATCTTTGCAATTGCTACTGAAAATGAAGGATTTGATTTTGCTCTATAGTTTTTTTTTTATATACTTTACAATATTCCCTCCCCTGTCAACATACTTCTGACTTCTGCTTCTGGAATTTCGTAGTGCATATGTTGGTTCACCTGATGGCCATCCACCAGTCTCTTAGGTTGTGCTTACTTTTCTTCAGCTGTTTTTTCTTCTGGTCCTCAAAGCTGATCCCTTCCATCGCCCCCTCATCAAGGTTGATCATTCCTCTACCTGATGAAACATGCACTGGAATCACTAATAGAATTTTCATGTGAACTCTTGCACTGATTTATTGCACCTCCATAAAAAAATAAAATTCTCTTTAGAGATTTTATTGATACATTCATTTTATTTATTGGTGGATTTTTTTTGGTTTTTACATTGTCTCTTAGGTTTTGAACATCTTGTGGTCAGTTGTTTTAAAGTCCTTAACAGAACTATCATTAGATTTCTTTTTCTTCATAGAGATCCTGTTGATTTACTTTTTTATTCAAATGAGATATATTTTCCTATTTATTTGTATTTTATGAGTTTTTTCTGAAAGCACAAATATTTAGAAGATGTTGCAATGGCTCAACTGATTAATCCTCTGACTGCAAGCAGCAGCTTCTGATATGGGTGAAAGTTCCTGTCCTGGCTATTCAACTTCTTGATCCAGCTGTTTGCCTTAAGCATAGAAAAGCATTGGAGTATGGCCCAAAGCCTTGGGACCCTACGACCATGTGCGAAACCCAAAAGATGCTTCTGGCACCTGGTTTTGATGGCTCTACTCCAGCCATTACGGCCATTTGGGGAGTGAAACAGCAGATGGAAGATCTTTCTCTCTCTCTCTTTCTCTTCGTAAATCTGTAAATCTGCTTTTCCAATAACAAATATTTTGTTTTTATTGGAAACACAGAAAAAAATTTAGAGTGAAGGATCTGTCTGCTTGTTTATTACCCAAGTAGTTGCAACAACAGGAGCTCAGGGGATCCTAAACCAGGGACAGGAGCTTCTTCCAGGTCTGCCACTCGGCTGTTGGGTCTCAAGGCTTTGGGCCATCCTCTACTGCTTTTCCAGGCCTTAGACAGGGAGCTGGATGGGAAGTGGAGCAGCTGGGATAGTAACCATCCAGTACCAATATGGGATCCTGGCAAAGGCAAGATAATGACTTAACCATTGAGACATTGTGCCAGACCCCAAACTCTGGAAATCATATTGTCATAATCATCCAGAATTTGCTAACAGAGAGTTATTGTTTTATTTATTTTATCACTCAGTGGCATTTGGTACACTAGTACTTTTTTTTTTTTTTAGCATTTTTGCATCACTGCTCATGAGAACTATCAGTGTGTAGTTGTACTTATTTTAATGTTTTTCTCTGGGTTTGGTATATACAACACAAAAAACGTTAAATGTCCATCTATGTCAGGTTCACCTTGAGGAGTAATTTACATTCTTCTCAGAAATGTTCGGATTTGCAAGTTTCTCTGGGAATGTGAAGTCCCTTTCTGATTTTTCTAAGGAATTTAGTTCTCTTAAAGTATGCTACCCTTTGCATCAGTCTCCTAAATAACGAAAGAAAATTGATGTTGGCAAAAGAGCAATGCCCCCTGGTAGTACTCACTTCCATATGGGTGGAAGGAATTTGCAGCAATATACAAAGATGCAGCAATAACTGACGCCTTCTCATATCCACTTTATCAATGGTGACCCAAAGGGAACTTCAGTGTTTTGAAAACACGGTCTTTTGTTCCTTATTATTGGTAAGCTACTCTGAGTAATGCCATCAAGCTGAATCATTATATCAGTGTCTACTACCAAAGAATTAAACAGTTACTCTCCCAAAAGACAAAACTGACCAAGGTGAACTACTGTTTGCCTTCTATGCCTTCTTCTGGAAGGGTCCAGGCTTTACTAGACTCTAAAGTTTACATGTGTATGTGTGTATATACGTGTGTGTGTGTGTGTATTACTCCCATGTGAAACATATATATATAATTACACATACATACATCTATTTATATATACATTTATATCAAACAGATTCTAAGAACACTACTACTGTGCAGTTGGAGAAATAGGTTTCTGTTGCTTGCTACTCCATTATAGCTCTCCAAAATGTCTCCAGATGGTACTGTTTTTCTATAGCAGAAACTTTTCCCCCAATCCTTATTCATTTGTTTCTGATATCCCACATTTCCTGGACTCTAAGAACTTCCATTAGGTTAGACTTAAAACAGCTTTGGCTCGTTATTCCTCCCCTGTGGTATACAAGTATTCATGCACCTTTAACCCACCATTGTAAGAGTGCTCACCTGCTCCCTTGAAGCAGTCAGCCCCCTGCTCTTCAGTTGTCAAAGTGGCATTCTAACCTCTCACGAATCCAGTACACTGTTATTTTCAAAATGCAGAGCATATATTCCAACTTCTCTGTAAGTGACCTTCAAAATGTGTCTTTCTGTAATGTAGGTGAAGGGGGAAAAAACTCCCCTTGTCCTGCTGTCTTCTTTTCTTTAGAAAGGAGGGCAGGTTATGATAGGGTGAAATTATCTTTCTTTTTTTTTTGTCTGCAAAGGTTCATTGACAACACAGCTCTTTTTTCTTTTCTTTTTTTCCCCTCTAATACCTTTTACATTTTATTGCTGTAGTCAGGGCTGTCTGGATGAGATGTCCAAGAATGATGAAATCAATTTTCATCCCTATTTCAACCTCTTTCTCAAAATGAACTATTTGATACAACTTCACTTTGCTAAGAAGCAGACATTACATGTTGGCACCCCGGTCAAAGCTTCAATTTTAACATCTCATTATATGTGAATGGCAGTAAAGATAGTATAGTCAGTTAAGAAAAGCCACATGTTTCACTTTCATAGTCTCTGTTTCTGTCAACCAGAAAGAAATTCTTACAGAAATTTGGAGCAAGATTCTTCGGAGTCTTTTCTCCTGATACAAAACCTTCATCTTCAAGCCCAAATGCATCATTTTTCCTTCTTAATTCATTATTAGGTTTTGATGAAAATAAACCTTTAAAAGTAAAGACTTTTAATCAATGTTGTCCCCATAGCATGATTCTCTTAAAAAAAAAAGAAAACAACAGGTAACGGTTTAACTTTTTATGAACTTTGAGCACTGAGACAGAACGTAAAGTTGATTGAAGATCTCCAACTGGTTATTTTTTTCTTGTAGTTGGATATGCTTCACATACATGTTAATGTTTTCATACATTGAAGAGATTTCCCCAGTCTTCTAGGTTGGTCACAGGTTAGTGAAGGTTTTTGCACTATTCTCAGTACATTTTCTCCCATAGTATACACATCTAAATGTACCGTCTCTACTTGTCCAGAGAACTCTGCAAAAGTTGCCTGGCTTCTTTGAATGAACGAATTGCTAGGTGCATAATCTCTGAAAGCAAATGGGTATATTTTATTTTTTAGAAGTGTTAATTTACAGAAATGTTTGTTTATTTGTAAAGCAAAGATATGAAGAGAGATATATAGAGAGACAGTTTGAAGAAATCTCTAATTTGATATGATATAATTAGGCAATTAGTTGAAGTTTAGATGAGCAGGAATTCTTACAACCCTGTGATGAAACACTGTATCTTTTACTGCTGGTTTGCTACACGCACATAGCTGTAATGTCCTTTCTCAACCAGTACCAAGTTGCACATATATTAATGTTACAGTTTCTGGGGGTATTACCAAATATTTTGTAACAATGCTTGTAATTTAATGTAGAAATATTAATCCAAAGTGGTCAAAATGACCAGTTAATTTTCCTGATACATTATTTTGTCTTGGGAATTATTCACATTTATTTTATTTTTCATGAGAAGAAACAGAGACATACAGACAGGGATACATCTTCCACCTGCTGTTTGCTTCCTAATGCTTGCAACAAAGGGACTGGACCAGGAAGAATCTGCAGCCCATTGCTCGGTTTAGGTCAAGGTCCTAAGGACTTTCATAAACATCTACTGCCTTCAAGGATACTCACTGGCATGAGGAAATTCCAGATCTTTTCAGAACTTCAACCCAGGCACTGCAACATGAAATGGGATCTCTCAGGTGATAGTATTTTTTTAATTAATAAAAACAATTATACATCTTGATTGCAGATATGATATAGCTAGAAAAATAGCTGTATTTGTTCCTTTTTCTTTCCTTTTTTCTTCAAAAATCTTATTAAATCCAATAATATTTTGATTGCACTTGGTCAATGTAGTAACCTGGACATGTCTGAAAAACCCGACAGTGATTTCATGTTCTCTACCTTTTGTTGTAATCTTAATGTTTCTGTGAACACCACATTATTTTAGAAGCTTATGTCTTAGTTCCGGAGCTTGAATAATGTTCCAGATGGAATTGCTAAATGTAAATAATTCAATATTCATACTCTAGACTTGAGAACCTAGGGAAGTACATTACTTATTCAATTAAGCTTAGGTATCTAAACCTGATCAATACGTTTACTGCGGAATTGGGTTAGGGGGCCTATGGCATCTGAGGGCTAAAGTCCTTAATCAGCAGGGATACGTTCAGGAGTTGCATCGTGGTAGTTTTGGTGAAACTTACTAATTATATACCTATCTGCGCACTAAACAAGCTAATGCAGATACTGACAGCAGATTCATTGTCAGTTTACTAACAACCAAAAATATCAAAAGACTTTATTCTCCGTTAGAATGTAGAAAGTTTTGTCAGACTTGCACTTAGCAATAATTAATAAGGTGAAAATTCTGTTTTGTATTTATCAAAATACATAATATAATATTGTTTAATTGATTGCAAATCATTATAAATAGGTCTTATCCTAACTCAGAATCAACCAGTAGTTATTTAATTTGGGTAAATTCTCAGGAGTGGCGTGCCTGGGTTATATCATAGCTCTATTTTCAGTGCTGGGATGAATCTCCTTGCTGTCTTCCATAATGATTGTTGTAGTTTACATTCCTTCCAGCAGTGGGTTAAGGTACACTTTTCCTCACTTCATCACCACCATTTATTGTTTTTCTTTTTTAAAGAGTTTTGGATGAGAGGCATTCTAACTAGAAGGTGTGTAGCCTCACTGCAGTTCTTACTTGCACGTCTGTGGTGGCTGGTGATCCTGAGCATTTGCTCATGTGTCTGCAGCAATTTGTATTATTTGTATTGCATACTTTGTAAAGTATCTGTTCATATCCTTTGAAAATTACTAAAGGAACTGTTGGTTTTGTTGTTGTTCAATTTATTAACCTTTGTCAGAAGTTAAATCAGTTTATCTGCATTTACAAATACATAGTTGACCAAAGTTTGGAAACCCTAGAAATTTCAGGAGAATCTTCAAACCCGCACACAAAATATTTTTTTCAGTATTTAAATAAGTTTGTTTCCTCAGAGCCCTGTCTGTATTGTGATTTACTTTATTTTTTAATTTTCTAAAAAAAACTTAAGTAAAATGAGAGGATTTTATATTTTTCACAGTGCCTATTTGGAAAAACGTTTGTTCCACCCTTCTCTCTTGAACTTTTCACTTCCTATCTCTTCCCTTACTATTTTTCCCAAATGATTACAATAGCCTCTTTATTCACCACACAGTAATAAGCCTAACCTTCCAAAATTTAAAGATGTATTGGCATAGTTATTTGAGGAAGGAGAGAAAAGGAAAACTAAGATTAGCTATGATGAGAGTAAAATATTATGAGAATGAAATTCCATTATTTGCAAGTATTGACTCTTGCTACATAAGCGGTTAATTTTTAGCATGATACGTACACATATTTTTTGTGTGTGCTATGCATGTTTGTTTTCACAGGACAGAAGGAACATACATTGTCTTTTAGGGGACTGACTTATTCAATGAGCCTAGTGGATTTCAACTGAGTCTATTTTGTTGCAAATTATGATTTTACTTTTTATGAGTAGTTTGCCATAGTATGTATATCACATTTTCTTAAAATTCATGTGGAAACCCAAGAGAGCCCAAATAGGTAAAGCAATCCCAAGCAACAAAACATGATCTGAAAGTATCACAATACCAGACTTTAAGACATACTATAGGAAAACTGTAATCAAGATAACATGATATTAGCACAAAAGATCGATGTAACAAAATAGAAGTATCAGAATTGAACTCTCATATCTATATTCAACTATTTTTGACATGCAAACTGAAATAAATCCAAGAATAAATGACATACTTTTCAAAAAATAATGCTGGGAAAATTGGATCTAAGCATACAGAAGTAATAGACAAGACCTTTCACCTTCTACAAATATCAACTCCTCAAATGACTGCAATGGCTGATACTGTGCTAATACGAAGCCAGGATCCATGAACCTCCTCCGGGTCTCCCATGAAGATGCAGGAACCATGGCCTCGGGCCGTCCTCTACTGCCTTCCCAGGCCACAACCAGGAAGCTGGATGGGAAGCAGTGCTACCGGGATTAGAACCGGTGCCCATGTGGGACCTGGCGTGTTTAAGGTGAGGACTTTAGCTGTTAGGCAACCACACAGGGCCCAAGATTTGTATTATTTTTAATAGAAAAGCAGGTTTTCTGAAAGAAGGAGATGCAGATCTCCCACCCTCTGGTTTACCCCCCTAGCAAGAGCAATGGCTGGAGTTGAGCTGGTCAGAAGCCAGGAGCCAGGAGCTTCTTTTGCATCTCCCATGCTGGTACAGAGTTCCAAGGCTTTGTGCCACCCTCTGCTGCTTTCCCAGGCTGCAAGCAGGGAGCTGGATGGAAGATGAAACAGCCAGGATACAAACAAGCGACCATATGGGATGTTGCCCCATGCAAGATGAGGATTTAGCTACTAGGCCATCGCACTAGGCCCTAATTTAGATATATTATTCTAAAAATATTGTTTTTGGTTTTATTTTGTTCCAATTTTACATAGTTAAAATTTATTTTCACACTTTGAAAAAAACATTTGTGTTACATAATTTCATTGCATAATGTTCTTTATAATCATGTGGTATAATTTGTAAAGAATTTTTTACAGCAGAACTCTTTGTTTGAAACTACTAATTTGCTGCAGAACAAAAAACGCTGCTATTTTCCTTTTCAAATTTTACAGTCCACAGCTTTTCTCTACATCAAAAGTGCTAAGTTAAAAAAAAAAGCATGACACACCTACAAAATACAACAAATTTGGCTGCTTTCAAGACAAGATTGGATTAGAGGTTCTGTGCTTTAAGAAAGGAAGTGTTTCTTTGCGTGTTTCTAAACATCTATTTAGGTATAAGTTTGGAAATAAATTGCTAACATATCTCAGCTGGAATTATGTTACTGATTTTGTCAATTTTTCTGGTAAAAAAAGTGTTGGGATTTATGTTAAATATTTTTTTCTTTTTTTTTATGCAGGAGAAGTATACCATACCTTCCAGCAAACTAGCAATAATCTCAGGCAAAATCATTCCTTTTTCTGGATAGCAAACTAGAAAATTAGGAAAATGGCATAATTTAAAAGATTCCGTGAAAACGATGGCTAATTTTTAAAAATTATTGGAATGGCTACATACACTGATCTAAAATAGTAATAAAATTAAAAGGAAAGAATTTCACATCTGAATTGATGCATCTATATAGTTGTTTTGAATTTGTCAGAACTATCAACCAATTATTGATAAAAAGCAAATAAGTGGGCCCAGCATGGTGGCCTACCTGCTAAAGTCCTTGCCTTTAACATGCCAGGATCCCATATGGGTGCCAGTTCTAATCCTGGTAGTACCACTTCCCTTCCAACTCCCTGCTTGTGGCCTAGGAAAGCAGTCAAGGACGACCCAAAGCCTTGGGACCCTGCACCCGCGTGGGAGGCCTGGAGAAAGTTCCTGGATCCTGGCTTCGGATCAGTGCAGCACCGCCCATTGTGGTGAGTGAAGATCTTCCTCTCTGTCTCTCCTCCTCTCTCTATATATCTGACTTTGTAATAAAAATAAATAAATCTTTAAAAACCAGGCAAGCATAGTAAAAGCAAACTTTATTATGTAAGAATCTTGATGCTAAATTATACACCATGGGTTGGGTTTATGTTGTAATGCATTAAACTATGTGTGGCATGCCTATATCCCAGACTGGTGTTCAGTTCTAGCACCTGTTTTGTGCCACCTTCCTCCTAGTGCATCCTGAAAGTCAACAGATGACAGCATGAGTGCTAGGAATCATGACAGCCTCGTGGAAGTCTCATAGGTAATTCTGGGCTCCTGACTCACCTGTGATTGTTTCAGACATTTTAGACAGTGAAACTTCAGTTTGGAGATATTTCTATTGTTCTCTCTCTCTGTGTTTCTGTATGTCTCTTTGCAGTTCTGCCTTTCAAATAGATACAAATAAATAAATCAGCATTACACAAAGCAAAAGAAAATATATACTTAAGTGTTTTATACAAAACATCCTGTCACTGAATTTTGAAAATTTAGTTTACGTCTTTTTGAAAATAGAGCTCACACTTCAAAGACAGGTGAAGTTTATTGCTTGACAGTCAAGTGAATGACCATGCACCACACTTCACACCGCACACACACACACATACACACACACACAGAGGTGCAAATTAAATCAAAATTCAAATTCAGTAAAAATAATACATGTTTGGAGCATACTTTAAACAGACACAGAAAATTTACAAAGTATAAGTAGGTAAGTAGATCTAACCAATACTATTGGTCATTATTGATGTGAGAATGATACATATACTTGATATAAATAAGGCAGGAATTGGAATATCAAATAAATGACAAGGAATACTAATCAAAGAAATGATTTGAAAAAAAAATGTGAATTAATTTGAGGTTACCAAGAAGTTTAAGGCCTAAATACCAGATCTCAAATTATGGATATGGTTCCATAATTAAAGTATTCATATACGTGCAGGTTGGAATGATTGTGGGATCTTCAGGAAAGTTGGGCTCCGTCTTGTCTTTGCACTGTCTCTGGCCCACTTTTGTCATTGTGAAACATCCCTTTACATATCCTAGTCTTAATGTAATCAAATAGACATAGGACAACCAATATCTTTTAATTCTAAATCGTAACAGTAACTGTACGTACTCACAGGTTGTGTGATTGTCTCTGTCCTGGGAAGAGACTCTCCTTGCTCACTGCTCAAATCCTTCTAAGTCTCAGGATAATGTAGGTTTCGACTAGAGTCTTTATCATCTGAGCTGATTGAAAGACATTAAAGAATCAATGGAAATAAAAAGCTGACTTTTGAATAATCAGTTCTGGAATATTATGCACCCATTAAGTTAAGTGAAACAGCCAGGCAGAAGACTAGCCCTTAGAACCAAATCTGTCTCCAAATGGATGCCATGGACCCAAGTGTTGGAGCCCTGGTCTGCTGCCTACCAAGGTGAGCGTTACCAGAAAGTTGGAATTAGAGCAGGAGCTAAGACACTAGCCAAGGACATCTGACATGGGATATGGATGACTCAAGCACTCTGCCAAATTCCTGCCACAAGAATAAATGTTCTGTTTATTGCACACTTTTAAGTATTGAAAAGTATGTTACCCGGTATATGTGTTTTCTGTATTGGTACCTTGTAAACTTTTTTTTTTTTAAGTCATAGAATCAGTATCTTTATAAAACCTAACCCTGTCCTTTTTTTTAAAGATTTTTTTATTATTGTTATTGGAAAGTAAGATAAATAGAGAGATGGAAATACACAGAGAAATATCTTCCATCTGTTGGTTTACTCCCCAAGTGGTCACAATGGCTGGAGCTGAACTGATCCGAAGCAAGAGTCAGGAGCCGCTTCTGGTTCTCCTACACGAGTACAGGGTCCTAAGGCTTTATTCCATTCTCTAATGCTTTCCCAGGGAACTGGATGGGAAGGGCAGCAGCCAGGACACAAATTGACATTCATATGGAATCCTGGTCATTACAAAGCAAGGATTTAGCCACCAGGCTATCGCACTGGGTCCCAACCTTGTTTCTTATACATATCATGTGTTCAGCAAAACAGCGTAAATATCACATAGCAAATGAAGAGATCTTTTTAAGTTATTTTGGCTAGTTTAAGTTAATTCAAGTAGTGTGCTATACAGCATAAGAGTTTAAGTATTACTCAATGATTATTTAGACTAATGGGCTGCTTGGGGAATTAGAAATACAACATAAAAGCAGAAATACAGTTTATTTACAAGTATGAAAATGCAGCCTTTAAATATTTAATATTTGAAGGGTTTTATTTGAAGATTTATTTATTTTTATTGGAAAGGCAGACATACATAGAGGAAGAAAGACAGAAGGGAAGGTCTTTCAACTGATGGTTCACTCCCCCAGCGGCTGCCAAGGCCGGAGCTGAGCCACTTCAAAGCCAGGAGCCCGGAGCTCCTCCGAGTCTCCTACGCAGATGCAGGGTCCCAAAGCTTTTGGCTCTTCTCGACTGTTTTCCCAGGCCACAGGCACGGAGCTATAAGGGAAGTAGAATAGCCAGGACATGAACTGGCACCCATATGGGAAAACAGTGGGAGCAAGGCTAGGACTTTAGCCACTACGCTACCAACCTGGGCCGTGTTTCATATTTAACAATGGATAGGTCTTGTTTCTGGAGCACAATGGGCAAGGAACCAGCAGGCAGCAGATGAGTGTATAAACAGACAGGGGTGACTAGCAAACAAACGGCATTAATGGTCTTACTAGAGGATCTAGTATTTTAAATACTGGAAGAAGATACTGCAGAGTTTGAGTTGTCAGATGACATAAATGTATTGAAAATTTTGAAGCCATTTTGTTGTTTAGATCTGTACTAAAGGGGGCAGAACTTAGAAAAGAAAAATAAGTAAGAAGATCAGTTATTTTAGGAGATTCGTGTATAGAATTGGATCAGTTATTTCAGAGATGGTCATGTGGACGCTCTGTTACCTCAGATTGTGTGGGTAACGTTATACAATAATCTGGCTGCTGTGTTCTTTTGTTAATTGTAATAAATACTAGATCTCTTGAACTCCTATTTAAGAAATAGAATGTCCAGCATTGCCTTGTTTTTACATATTTTTCTCTTTTAGATAGAAGACATATACTCACTGTTTTTCATTTTCTACCTACTATTTTGAAGGGAAAGTATATCTAGTATATCAATTTTTCTTTCAGTTCTGAATGATGAACTTAAGCAAAGAACTTTGTAATTCACCAAATAGCACAAAAATTATTGACAAAGGAAAACAAAACAAATTTCTTTAATACTGTGTGGTAAGTAAAGCAATTACACATTAACTATCACATTTAATCCACTTAAACACCCACGAAACCTCTTGAAATAACAAACATCTCCCTGATTTGTAAACAACAACATGATTTAAATGAGCTTTTTAAAAATTGTTAAGATTTTGTTAAGATAATGATTCTCCACCTGCTGGTTCACTCCTCCAACACTGCTTGGCTGTTAGAAGTCAGAAGCGTTATCCAGGTCACCTACTTTGGTGCAGGGGTGCAGGTGTATGGATAATGAGCCTCTGGCTTCCCAGCACAGAGCTGCATTGGGATCAACAGGACAAGAGCTGATCCGCATACATGGTGCCAGCCTTGTGAATGGCAGCTTAACCTATTGTACTACCACATGGTTCTTCCCTAAACATTACTCAGCTCTTCAATTTTAAAGTGGAGATTGAAACAAAGCTTAGTTTTCTTTGGAAGATCTTGACTGTCTTCAGAACTTCTTGCTGCAGTTCTTTCCCATCTATTTAGATTTTTGATAACTTACATCTTAAGATTCGGTAATCACAGCACTCCGTGTCACAGAAGTTGATGCAAAACACAGGTGCAGGGTGTGACTTTCATTATCCATGAGTGTTTATGTCTGCAATTGTGCCTCTGTGTATATGGAAAATGATATTAAATTGCACTATGCACAATTAATGTGTAATAAAGCTACAGGCTACTTTGTGACATTTTTTTTACTTATTTATATTTTTGTCAGGTTAAATGTTGTTTCAACATGGATAAAATAGTTGAAATATGTAACATATTACCTCCAAAGTCACCTGTCTTTGTATTAGCAAAAATTTGCACAAGTGCTATTCATGAAATTGAGAATCAAATTCAAAATTTACTGTACTTTATTGATTTTCAAATTAGGTATCAAACTCAGAATGATGGAGTATGTTGGGATCCACACTTACATTCATATTATTCAAATAATACTGCATATTATTCCTAGATGTTTCTAAATCAAGTAGGTTACAGAAAATCTGTTTGGTAAATGTGCCTCCATTTCTCAGTTACATGGAGGATTTTTTTCCGTACATATTTTGACCTTGACTATCTCCTAAAAACTGAGGTATTGACAATATGCTGCTAATTTTCCAACACCCACAGAGTCAAATTAGAAAAACCATAAAAACTCCCTAACTATAATTGGACATTTGGAATGCATGAGATGAAATTCTGATGTCTCAATAAATTTGATATACATGCAGGCTGCCTTTCAATGACTTTTGAAGTGATTCTAGGCATTGTTCATGAGATACAATATTGTTCTTAATCTTGCAATATGGTTCTAAGAGAAACAGATTAATGAATCAAATTAAATGTCATGTAAAACCTACTCTGTGACAGCATTTCATGTATGAATAGTAAAATACTGTGCCATTTGAAACACTGTCAATTTACTTGAAATCATATAAAACCTCTGTTGTCCAATAATGCATATGTAGTATTTCTTTTACAAAAGTTTAATGAATTTTTCTTTTGGCTATGGACTTGTTGAAGAAAACAAAATTTGCATATTTGATATATAAAATATGCTTGATCAAAGGGACTTTACAATGCTACAATAATTCAAATAACTAAATAACATTTTAGTTATTATATCAGGTTTCTTACTTCTGGTGTATATTGAAGGCCAAGATGCTCAAAGTGGGCTCAGGGTTAATACACATGAATATTTTTAGAATTACAAAATTCCAGGCCATGTCTCAAGCATACTTATTAGAATTTTTATACTTATGACCTTCCCAGATGATTCATATGTCTATCAAATCTTTAGAAACACTCTGCTAATACATGTCTTCTTATTTTTCTCCTAACCAAGAAAAAAATGAATATATATTAATTAATTTGCATGATTTGAATAAAAAAGATTCTCTGTTGATTTTCTAATGTTTGACAATGAGGAGAAAATAATATTTTATATTTTGCTGTAGTCCAGTGCCTCACAATGCAGACGCTTTAGCAATTTTTTGTAGTCTTCTCTGATAATTTTCCTGAAATCCAAATTCAAATACAAGTGCTTCCAACTGTATTAAAAAACTTGTCATTATGGGAAAAAGAGTATATATTGCTTTTAAAAGTTTAGTTCATTGCCCTTAAGTGTATTTTCTAATTATTTAAATGAGCTATGTAAAGGAAACCTATGAGATAAGCATCAGCGCTATTCCCACTTTGTGATTTGGAAGGCAATACATTTCACTAAGCTGATGACGGACGTGCAAACGGTGTTGGATTTCTACCAATATTATTCTAAAGAGCATATTCTTTGCCACATTAACAAAATACAATAGATACTTACTTAGAATTTACTTTTATGAATTCAAAATGCTGAATAATTAAAAATCACACTGACTTTAGTCACAAACAGAAAACAGTGAAGAAAAGGAAGGAGTTTATTCCCAGAAGATATATTGTGTTAAATTTTCAGTGGAAAACTGAGACTTATTCAACACTTCATTATTTTTTAATATATATTTATTTTTAAGATATTTATTTGTTTGTTTTATTAAAAAGTGAGGTATACAGAGAGGAGGAGAGACAGAGAAGAAGTTCTTGCATCCACTGATTCACTTCCTAAGTGGACACAGCTGATGGAGGTGAGTCAGTGCGAAGCCAGGAGCCTCTTGTAGATCTCCCACATGGCTGAAGGGCCCAAGGCCTTAGGCAGGTGCAGGATGCCATGACTTAGGCCATCCTAGATTGCCTTCCCAGGCCCCAAATAGGCAGCTGGATGAGAAGTGGGGCTGCTGGGATTAGAACCAGTGCCCATATTGGATCCCAGCAGGTTCCTGGCTAGGTTTTTAGCTGATAGAATACCTTGCACAGCCACTCAATGCTTCATTCTCATGTATCCTCCACTTTTTTTAGTATCTCATTTACTGAATTTTTGCCTTTTACTATCTGGTTTCTTAATTTCAGTCAACTATTTCTCTGTTCCTAGGTAACCTTAAAATTATTCCTTTAAATTTATTTTCCAGTTCTTTTTCCAGTCTCGCCATCAAAATAGTCCAATATTTATGCTTGATTGCATTCATTTTGTTTTGCCTGTTGCCTTCCTTGTGTATTTCAATGTTTTTAAAAATCAGATTAGTCTCATGTTTCTAGCTTTCAGATGCCATGTTTTGTTGTTATTTATTTATTTGCTTGCTTTATATTATTAATTGAAGACTGAATAAGTAAAACAAATACATTGGAAGGTCTTAACAACAGAGTTGGTGAGGGAGAAGAAAGAATAAATGATCTAAATGACAGTTGTTGAAATATCTTTGTCAAAAATTAAAGAAATAAGAAAATAAATCATAAAGACCAAAAACAGTTTACAGGATCAATGGCATATCATCAGTCCAACTCTTTGGAGTTCTTGAAGCTATAGAAAATAAGAGTTCCTAGAGAAAATCTATACAGCAAAATAGCAACAGAAAATCCCACTTTCTAATTTGGAGAAAGATATTAACATCCAAACACAGGAAGCGCAGAGAACTCAAAACAGGGATGATCGGAAAAGCATTCTCACAACATATTATAGTAAAAATTTCAAGCTAAAATACAAAAAGAATATCATAACTTTGCAGTATTACTGACAGATAAACTTTACAGGAACCATTTAATATTCCAAAAAAATTATACATGCCAGGACACAATGGAAAAATAGTCTCAAGACTTGAGAAAGGAACCTATAAATGAAAAATATAACTTATCCTTTGATTATCTTAATCATAAATTAAGGTAAAGTAAAGATTGCTTTAGGCAGACAGACATAGAAAGCATTTGGAACGTCCTGGCCAGCCTCATAAGTGGCACTAAGGATGTACCACACACATACAAACCACTCTGAAGTAATGAGAAGGCAGAGAATTCCAAACAAAGGATTCAAAATAAACACTAAGAAGATTTTTGAAAAATGACAGAATCAAGTCATTTAGTTATTAAGAGTAATATCAAATATAATTAAAATATATTCTCCAATTAATGCACACAGCCTTACTAAATGGATTTAAAAATGTAAGACTCACATGTATACTCCCTAAAAAATAACACTTCAAAAATAAATATATGGGCTTGATGCAGTAGCCTAGTGGCTAACATCCTCACCTTGCACGTGCCAGGATCCCATATGGGTACCAGTTCTAATCCTAGAATCCCTATTTGCCATTCAGCTCCCTGTTTGTGGCCTGGGAAAGCAGTAGAGAACAGCCCAAACCTTGGAAACTTCCACCCACATGAGAGACCCAGAGGAGGATCCTGGCTCCTGGCTTTGAATTGGCTCAGCCTCAGCTGCTGTGGCCATTTGAGTAGTGAATTAGCAGATGGAAGATCTTCCTCTGACTTTCTTAACAAAATATTCTATCCCTTTGTTGTCAGCCCATTCAAGCCCCATAGTAACCATGACTTCCATGCCTGGACCCTGGGCTAAGAATTGGGGACATGCAGCACAGACACAGCTAGGTTGGTAAAGATAAATAAATACATACATGCATATGTACATAGAAATCTGGAAAGTGAAAGGATGGAAAAATATGTAAATAGACTCATTATACACATAGCAGACAAAACAGACTTTAATATAAAATGTAAAAGAAATAAGGAAAGCTATTTGGTAATGATTGATAAATTAATTCAATAGAAAGACACCTAGTTTTATAAAATGAGTGTTAACACATCCAAAGAGAGATAAGTTCCAATGCAATAATATAGGGAAATTGCAATATTCTACTTTCATCAGAGAAAAATTTATTAGACAAAATTAAAAAACATAAAACTGATATTGCAAGCTAAATGGGGCTACAGACTGCTAGACACCTATAGAATTTCACCACAACAGCATCAGAATACATATGCTGTACATAAGTTCATGCAATATTCTCTAGGTTAGACCAAATACAAGACCACAAAACACTGAAAATAAACTGAAAATTAGCAAAAAGAAATCCCAGGAAAAATAAATATACATGGAAAATATGCTCTTTAATGAAGAGCTTATCAGAGAAGAAATTAAAAATTCTTGATGTCAATCAAAATGACAACACAGTATTTCACAACCCTTGGGTTACCGCAAAAGTAATGTGAAGAGGAAAGTTTGTAGCAATAAGTGCCTAAATAAAAAAATTTAGCAAGTATCAAATTAATGATTTAATAATGCCTCTCAAGGATCTAAAAAAATAAGAATGACTGACACCCGAAATTACAAAAAGGAAAATGATAATGAAAGAAATAAAAAAAGCAAATAAAAATCTATACAAAAGATCAGTGAAACGAAAAATGAAAAAAAAAGTTGATCACCATTGGCTAACTCACCATAAAGGGCAGGGTGATGAAGAAGGAACAAATTATAGCAACATAAATAAAAAAGGAAATACTACAACTGAAACCACAGAAATAAAAATAATCCTTAGAAATTACTTGGAAATGCACCCATGCCCAATGGGTAGGTCTAGACACACACGGTTTATCAAATTTCAGACACAATCACAGTAAATGAACTAAATTCTATAGCAAAAGATTTAGGTTGGCTGAATTGATGAAAAACCATGACACCACATTAGTCTGCCTACAAGAACCTCACCTCAGAAAGACACACAGACTGAAAATAAGGGGTTGCAGAAAGATGCCTCAGGCGAGTGGAAATCTAAAATGAGCAAGCATAGCTGTCATGATATTAGAATTACAGACGTTAAATTAAAGAAGAAATAAAGAAGGACATTGCAATTTGGTAAAAGATTCAATAAAACAAGAAACAGAATAGTCATAAATATAGATGAACCCAACACAGGACCAGCTAGACATATTTATTTATTTATTTTTGAAAGATTTATTTGTTTTTATTGGAAAGGCAGATAGGCAGACAGAATAAGATACAGAGGGGAAGATCTTCTGTGTGTTGACTCACTCCTCAAATTGGCCACAGCGGCAGGAACTGAGTCAATCTGAAGCCAGGAGCCAGGAGCTTCTTTGGAATCTCCCATGCAAATGCAGGGTCCCAAGATTTTTTGTTTGTCCTCTATTGCCTTCCCAGGCCACAAGCAGGGAAATGGATGGAAAGTGGGAACTCCGGGACATGAACGGGTGCCCACATGGGATCCAGGCACATGCAAGGTGAGGACTCTAATCACTAGGCTACTATGTCAGGCCCAAGACCAGATATATATATATTAAGCAAGAGAGAAAGAAAATATTCTTATGCCGGAAGGGAAAGATATGCTCCAGTACAATAACAGTGGATGATGCAAACTCCTCATGTTCATCAATGGAAAGATCATCCAAACAGAAAATCAGTAAAGCCACATTGAAACTGAAGCAGAGTATTGAGCAAATGGACCTAACAGACATTTCACCCGTAGCTACTGAACACTGACTACTCTCATCAGTACATGGAAGGTTTTCTACAATGGAAACATATTAAGCCACAAAATAAGTCTTGGCAAAATTAAAGATGGCAGAAATCATTTTAAATTCATATACTATGAAATCATAAAGGAATAAGGGCCCCGCACGATGACTTAGTGGATTAGTAAGAGATGTGGATTAGTCAGCTCCTGGCTTCTGGGGTTGAATGGGCTGAGCTCCATCCATTGCTGCCTCTTGGGAAGTTAACCAGCGGTTGGAAGATCTGTATCTCGTTCTTTCTGCAAAGCTGATTTTCCAAGAAAAAATAATTTTAAAAAATCACAAAGAAAATGAAACTACAAATATAACAATGGCCACAAGAGAACACTGAAATGTTTGGAAATGCAGGAACGGGCTACTGATAACCTATCTGCATTGAGGAAATTAAATGGGAAATTGTAAAGTTTCTTAAAAGAACTGAAATGAAAATACAACTTATCAAATATTTGGGATACAACAAAAGCACTCTTTAAAAAAAGATTTATTTCATTTTTATTGCAAAGTCAGATATATAGAGAGGAGGAGAGACAGCGAGGAAGAGAGACAGAGATGAAGATCTTCCCTCTGATGATTCACTCTCCAAGTGACCGCAACGTAGGTGCTGCACTGATCCAAAGCCAGGAGCCTGGAATTTCCTCCAGGTCTCCCACATGGGTGCAAGGTCCCAAGGCTTTTGGGCTGTCATCAATTGCTTTCCCAGGCCACAAGCAGGGAGCTGGATGGGAAGTGGAGCTGCCGGGAATAGAACCGGCACCCATGTGGGACCCTGGTGCGTTCAAGGTGAGGACTTTAGCCTCTAGGCTACTGCACCGGGCTCAACAAAAGCACTCTTAAGAGGAAGATTTCCATGAGGAGGTTTTTGTGATATGAGTTTTGGAGAATTGAATAATACCTATGTAAGTAAAATTCGGGTGGTAAAGTGTATAATGGTGGAGATTAAAAAATATCTCAAAGGTTGTTTGAAAGATGGGAGGAGAGCGAGAAGGGAGACCTGAGAGATTTGATAACACACACAGTGCATTAACTTGATCAATATCAAGACTCACTTAATGAACCACTAACTATAATGGTCTACAAGTATCCATAGGAACATATTTTTAAGGTGTTTTTTTTTAAGATTTATTTTTATTATTTTTTTATTGGAAAGGCGGATATACAGAGAGGAGAGACAGAGAGGAAGATCTTCCATCCGATGATTCACTCCCCAAGTGAGCACAATGGCCGATGCTATGCCTATCCGAAGCCAGGAGCCTCTTCCGGGTCTCCCACACAGGTGCAGGGTCCCAAAGCTTTGGCCGTTCTCGACTGCTTTCCCGGGCCACAGGCAGGGAGCTGGAAGGGAAGTGGGGCTGCTGGGATTAGAACCAGTGCCCATTTGGGATCCCGTGCGTGCAAGGCAAGGACCTTAACCACTGCGCCACCACGCAGGGCCTCTAAGTTGTTCTTAATAGCTTTGGATTACGTCTCCATTTCAAAGAAGAAATATTTTGAATGCTAATCACCAGGACGTAAGACTATGTTAGTTGAAGATTAGTGTAGGTGTAGTTTTTTTTAAATAACATGGTTTCATCTTGGATTAAGATGAACCCTTTTCTGAACACACTAGATGTTGTTAAAAGATGACAGTGAAGGCACAATCTCACAGAGTGTCCTAGAGGATGACAAAGGCAAAAGTTGAAGCTGAGACCATCAAGGAACATGGATTCCAGCAAATCACCAGGAGATGGGTGGAGGCAAACCAGTAATCCACTACAGATTTCAGAAGGAAAATGATGCTTCTGACATCTTAACTCCTAGTTTCCAAAACTACGAAATAATAGATTTATGTTGTTTAAAGGAACCCAATGTGAAACTTTGGAATACCATCCGCAGGGAAATCGCATGTAGAGCCCATTTAAATTATCGTCTATGGAATTGGCTTCTCTTTTTCTGTTAAATTGTTGCCAATTGTAAATACCGAACTAAAGTATAATGTGTGATGTTTTATTGGAGTTATATTGAGTCACTAAAAGTTAAAATATTCAATTAGATCAAAAGTATAGAACTTTGATTGTCGTTATTTTGTTTCCACATATGTGTGTACCCGTGTGTGTGTTCCACTAATTGTGAAAGAAAAAAATACATATACAAAAAGTCCTGCAACACATGACATCACATCAAATTTTGTTGCATAATGAGTATTGCCTGCAAGAATTTTCAATAATCAAGTAAAACCTTGTAATTATTAAATCAAATCAATCATTAGCAAAACAATATAGGGCCCTTCATGACAGCATAGTGGTTAAAGTCCTCGCCTTGCACAGGCCCCAGGGTCCCATATGGGCCCTGATTCTAATCTTGGCAGCCCTGCTTCCCATCCAGCTCCCTGCCTGTGTCCTGGGAAAGCAGTCGAGGATGGCCCAAAGCCTTGGGACCCTGCACCTGTGTGGGAGACCTGGAAGAAGCTCCTGACTCCTGGCCTCAGATTGGCTCAGCTTCAGCCATTGTGCTCACTTGGGGAATGAATCATCAGAGGGAAGATCTTCCTCTCTGTCTCTCCTCCTCTTTGTATATCCGCCTTTCTAATAAAAATAACTAAATATTAAAAAAGAAAAACAATATAATCAATATCAGATAGTAAGGGAAGCAAATACCAAAATACATTTGAATCATTATCATACAAAACTGCATGTAGTTTTCAAAGTATTGTGTTTATTTCCAATAAATTGATAGCAAATGTATTGTGGTGCTTCTAATTGCCAGTGTCACTCCTAGCAGAATGTTGTTGACATTCCTTGAAGCCTCTAAGAGTTTAAAAATACCATCTTACCATTGATGGTGTATTTCCTTTGTCATAGTCACATCTAGCAACACAACTAAAGGATAAGTAACTTTTGATGAATGTCCTAAGTTTTGCTAATTAAGAGATTTGGGACTATTGTGTTCCATGAATTGTTAAAAAGATCAATTACAGACTTTGATTTGTCCTATTCTTTCAAAACTTATACCAATAAAATTTCATAGATTCATAATGTAGCTTAATATTAAAGCCTTGCAGGCATAGAATGTAAAGCAAAAGTGAAAATACAAATATAGCATTTTAAAATACATTGCAAAAATTATGAAAGCTTCTTATCAACGAGAAGCAGTAAAGCGGGTGTTCAAGGAATTTAAGGAATATGTCACACAGGCAATAAATCAAATGAAAGCTGATATATATGAAATGAAGAATAGAGTGGAACCAACTAAAAGTACAATGGACAGTCTCCCAAATAAAATGAAGGAGGCAGAAGAAATAATCTCAGAATTGGAAGATATTTCCTACTACCAGGGGAAAACAAACAAAAAGCTGGAAGCAGAGCTGGATCAGGCAAAAAAAAAAAAAAAAGAATGTATTGAAGACTTGAACAACATTATTAAGACATGATATGTTTTAATACGTGGTGGTGTGGTAGGGTAATCAAGTCGGCTGATTCATAACTCCTTATTAGTTCAGGTTCCACAAAGAACACAAAATTTTAAGGGGATTCCCAGAGCATCACCGAAGGCCATTGAGCTATTTGGTAGCTGCTGTGTTATTGTCAACACAAATACGGAGTCCAATAGAAAGGACTGATTCTTCACATATTAACTCTCAAGTGAAAATAGAGGGGCAGTAGAGAGTGAGTTGAAGGTTAAGGTGAAAGAATGACTTATTTGGTTTTGAGATATGGGAAGAAAAACATGAAAGAGAGGACTTTATTTTTCTAACAGGCATTTAGTTATTGCTGGGCTTTGTATTTCTTTTTACTTTAATTATTCATACAAACACTATTATGTGCTGCCTTATCTCAAAAATTAGTAATATATTACAGTTTTATATTACAGTGAGACCTGTGTACTATCACACACATGTAAATGCTCAAAATACTTTTCAATTCACAAAAAGACTCAAACTCACCCCTGCTATATTTCTCTGACAAATGTTATTATTTGATAATAGAGAAGGCAACAATAGAACAAAAGTTGTGATGCTGTACAAAGCAGATAAATTTTCCTGCATAATCAAGAGCTCTGAGAATACATGTTACAATGATAATAGCATGAAAAAATAAGGCTGCTGCTAATTAGAACTTCAATGAATATCTAGTGCTCTTCTTTTCCCTTGGAAACTTCTGCTTAACATAAAGCAATTAAAGAAGGCTGTAAAGCCTGGGATTCAAGAATTCAGACCACGACTGATTATGAATTGTGCAGTTGAATCACATCCCAGTATAGTCATCAACCACACATGCAAAGTAGACCTATTTTCATTATATCCCTAGCAGGCTTCTCTCCCTTTTGGAGCCTTCAAGTGGATTACTCTGAGGAAAGTTTGCTTTCATGATTTACATGCAGATCTTGCTGTTTTATGTTTGTTTTTTTTTTAAAGATTTTTTTTTGTTGTTGTTGAAAGGCAGATTTACAAAGAGAATGAGTCAGAGAGAGACCCTTTATCCGTTGGTTCACTCCCCAAATAGACACAGAAGGCAGAAAATGGACTGAATTTGAGAACCAGACACAGAAAGAAAAATACCACATATTCCCTTTAGTAGTGTGAGCTAAAACTTAAAATAAACAAAGCTGTATATGCATCAATATCACTGTGAATATATTTTGTAAAACTTTATTTTACATCCTTATCAAGCCAATGGTTAGGGGTGTCACACAATAGCATTCAATGGAAATAGACAACTACTATAACCAGAAATTGAATGGAAAAATGATCATTTCACTTACATATGGTAAATAATAAGGTAATTAAAGATCAGTAAGGCTGTTATTGTGTGACACTGCTGTTAACCTTCAGTAATGAGCATGGTCCAGCATATGAGGAATTTGGAAGACCTGGCACAAACTGTGTGTAAAGGAATTACAAGGGTGCCTGGCAGTGCAATGTGTGCTGGAAGACTAAGTGGGTCAATGTGACATCTTTGGAATTTTCTATATACTTTATATTCATCATCTACTTTTAGAAGCATAGAGGAAAAATGTGTCATGCTCTTTGATGGTTATTTTTTTTCCTTCTAACCTTTGAAACTGTCTTGGGGAGTACATGCTCTTTGCCCTCCTCTGTCTTTCTGCCTGAAGACAGTTAGGAGTTGTTACTGAAAGAATCAAAGCAAAATATTTCAGCTTCTGACACTTAAAACTATAATTTGAAAGCAAGTGAATAATCTTGAAACCCAGGGCTCTGTCATAAAGAAATATTATCAAATTCCCTTATCTTTCTGTTTAGCATACCAAGAGCTAGGGTATGTGAGCTACGTTATGGACTTTCAAACATAAAAATCCAACAGGGGAGCCAGATCTTTTCTATCACATAATAACAAAAAACGAGAAGCAGAGGCTAATGGAATACCCAGCAGACAGATGCCCTAACTTATTTAATCTCTATCGTTTTCTAGAAAGAAGTACAATATTCATATGACCACTTCTTTGGAGTACCCAAGGACCCAATGACCTGCTGACAAAGCCATTGTAGTAAGCTTGGCAACACTGTTATCAAGAAGACATTTATTATTATTATTATCATCATCATTATTATTGTTATTACTAAAGTAGGAGCAATGAGATGTTTGAGAGTTCCTATGGTAAGAAAAGAGCCTGTACATAAAACCATTATGATTGAGTTCAATGGCAATCATGCCCAAATCTGAGAGATATTAAAAAAAAAATGAACAAACTTTAAGCAAGGGTCAGACTCACAAGAGACTATCCCAGGGACTGTTTGAAGACTAAAGGAGGAGTAAAGATTAGTAGACATAGACTTAAGCATCAGAGACTAGGACCATTTAACGATAAAGCATTTACTTTGTAAGCAGCAGATGTTAGGCGATACAAAGCCATTGCCATTGTCAACCCAAAACAGCGATCACCTCCTCACTGCCTCATTATATGCTTGCTTAATAGTGAGAGTTGATGAGTGTATCTCTCAAAGATGGCTTAAATTTACTATTAGTCCAAGTTATAAATTAAACAGGAAATTCAGTTGATTTATCCCCTACTAACCTCTTGGTTTCTCAGGAAGAGATTCAGGCAGCCAAGGAAAAATAAATGGGATAATACATTTTTCTTTATACCTTGGTAAGAGGGAGTTAATTATGTAATTCAACTGAGTGTGAGTGAGAGATCTGCATGTAGACAAAGGTTGTGAGGAAAAAATAGTGGATAAAATAATTTCTGCTTTGTGTGTATTTTCAAAGACCAATTAAAAGTCCAAGATTTTCAGAGATCATCACCTCAGCTGTTTCATATCAACTGTTTCAGTCTTCTTTTTTCTTTTTCTTTTCTTTTTTCTCTTGTGTCTGCTGAATGGACAGGGGAGAGGGGCATTCATGGTTATCAAACTACATCAGCAATAGGGGAGAGGGGACAGTCATTTGATAATGCCTGAGAGACTCTGTTGTCAGTTCTGAGACATTGCCGGCTTTAATTCACTATGGCTGAACAAGTCTACCTTTAATGCATCCACAGACACAGACACTTGCTTCAAAGAGGGCTAGGAGTGCTGTTCAGCCTATTCTGCTTTCCATGCTTCTCAAAAGGCACTTCATGTCCTCTGCTGTCCTAAATGACCTGGTTGTTATGTCCCTTGGGTGCATCTGTCTCTAGCATGGGCATCAGCAACTGAAAAGGCACAGTATAGAAACTCAAAAGTAGATCCATATATCCTGTGGTTTTCCCTGTGGCTCGGATTTGAGTGCAAAAGTCTTGTTGGTGTTTTCCCCAGGAAACCTCACTCAGGGTAACTCAGACTTGACTCCTGCATGTCAGGTAGTGTAGAGTCTGGTTCAGTAAGTCATGAACATCAGCCAACACATATATTGGTGGATGCAGCTGCTGGTCAGTTCCATACCCAGGCCCATCTCTCGTGCAAACTGACAGGTGTTGCAGACTAATCCATCCCCCAGCCTACCACAAGCATACTAGTGGTGCCGCAGCTTAGTCAGGTGACCTCCCTGTAAGCCCCATCAGACCTGCCCCAGCCTTGGTTTATGCATGTTCTGCCATGATATCAGGCTTAGCATCGCATCTGGTTCTCATTCACACTCAGGAGTGATACGGCTTACTTCAATCTCAGCAGCACCCAGACCCTGCAAACAAGTGTAGTAATGGGTGCTACTGCTTTGTCCAGCCTGGCCTGCCTCCAGCCTTGTGCTTACCAGAAGAAGCTACAATCTAGAAAGGGAGTGCCAGCTTCTACCCTACAAGTCCCACTACCAGCCCTGGATCTTACACTTGTCAAGAAATCTGCAATCCACGCTTACATGATTTACCCTCAGTCTTAGAACTTGCCAGTGGGTGCTGCTGCAGCATGGCCCAGCCTTACCCATCCCCAGACCCAGACCACACACTTGCCCAAAGGTTTACAGCCTTGTCCAGAACAACTTACCCCCTATCCCAGCTCTCTTGCTCATCAGTGGAAACAGTGGCCTGACAAGGGAGCCCTAAAGTTCCTCTACTAGGCCAACACTTAATCCTATATCTTATGTGTGCCAGTGGGTAATGCAGCCAAGTCTATCATGGCCTGCCCCATTCTCAGCATTTGCCATCAGGTGCTGTGTCCTGGCTCAGGCCAGCCTGCCCACAATCCTAGGTCTGAATGGTGGATGCAGCAGTCTAGCTTGGTCCATCCCCAGCTCAGCCCTTATATAAACTGGCAAGTGCTGCAACCCAGTGTTCTTGTCTGCACCCTCTCCTGGCTCTTGCTGAAGCCATTGTGTGCTGGCCTATCCCAGGCCATCTCCAGATCTAGCCAATATGTCTACTCATGTATGCTATAGCCCAGCATGGCCTGCCCTTTCCCCTGCTACAGCAGTGCCCAGCTCTCAGGCTTCCTGTTAGAGCCTATGGCCTAACAAGGTGTTCTTCAATATCCCCTACCAGGTCTGATCCTAGCTCCAGATCTTACACGTGCCAGCAGATGCTGCAATGCTGCTTGGCATGGACTGCCCTATGTCCTTGCCTTTGCTTGTACTGGCCAGTACTATCGCCTGGGACAAGGGAGTGTACTCACAGTCCTTGCTCCCATGACTGTCATGAGTTCCATGGTCTAGCCTGTCTCAGCCAGTCACCCCTCTCACTCTCGTGCAAACTTGAGGTACTGCTGTCCCACAGAGGCAAGCCCACAAATCCCCTGCAGAGTCTCCCCCAGGTTCAGTTATTTCACATTTTGGTGGGAGCTATAGCCCAGACTATGTGCCAACCCACCCCATCCTGACATTTACAACTGTGTACTGTGGCCTAGCACAGGCAGGCATGACTCCCAGCCCCTGCTTACACATGAGCTAAATGGTGGTGGACAATGCTACTTAGCTCATGCCTAGGTCTCCTACAGGGATGCGTGTCTTGGCCTGACCCAGGCATGACTTGCAGTTTCCCCCATCTAAACTACTTGTCTCAGGTCCCTTGAATACCTGTGAATGCAGTGGCCCAGTCCATGGAAGAGTCCAGAAGCCACTCCTCATTTAACATTCCCTTTGCTCTCCACTACAAGACATGCCCACACTCCCTTTTACAGGCAAGCTTCAGATTGCTCTGTGTGTGAGAGCATGTGGCATGTCTAGGGGCCATGGTAGCATGTCCAGGCTCAGAATGGCTGCCAGCTACTGGGTGCTATTCTCCTAGCAGTGTAAAATTTGCCTAGGTACATGGAAACCTAGGCAGTCGTATATAGCTGGCAATGTTCTGTGATTAGTTTAAAATGTACTGTATATGGATTAAATGGTCATCTTTCCATTTAATTGTTGTCTGTAGCACTTGTCTACAGTCCAATTAAAGTAAGGTCTTTTCACATTTTACAAGTTGAACTCTTTAGTGGAGTTCTAAGCCCTTGTCTGTTATGTAGATTTAAATTCCTTTTTTTTTTTTTCAAAAGCTACCAAAAAAAAAAAAAAAACCAAGCAAAGAAGGGAGAGACAGAGAGACAGAAAGAAGGAATGGAAGGAAGGAAGGGAGGAAAGAAGGAATCAAAATGGAACAAGAGAAGGGGAGAGAGAGGAAAAGAATGGTGTGTTAGAACTGCAATAAGTAGTTATGAACTACATTGAGTTTGATCTCTTTGTATTAGTATCAGGCTAGAATGAAAAAAGTAAAGTATCATATGGTTAAAGAAAATACTTTCTTTGAATCTATTGGCAACAATCATGTGATTCCTAACTTTTATCCTGTTGACGTCATGTGCTGTTTTTACCGTTTTGTATGTGTTAATCCATTCCTGCTCCCGTGGGACAAACCCCATTTGGTCTGGTTGGATGATATTTTTCATATCTTATCAGATTTGATTCACTGGCATTTGGTAGAGAAATTTTGTATTTATTTTTATCAGGGATATTCTTCCATCATTTCCTTTTTTGTTGGTGTGCCCTATCTAGTTTTTGGATTGAGAGTATGCTGGACTCATGGAACAAATTTTGTAGTTCCCTCCATTCTGATTATTTAGGATATCTTGAGAATAACTAATGGTAATTTTCCCTTAAATGGTTGGTAAAAATGAGCAATGTGGCCATATGGTCTTGGCTTCCTTTTGTTGGCATATGGTTTATGGTGAATTCACCTTTATTCTTGCCTATTGGTCTGTTAAGGTCTATGAACTAACTTGTAAATTACATTTCCTGGAATCTATTCATTTCTTCTAGAATTTCTCTATGTGTTGAATTACAGTTGGTTATTATTGCTCTAAATGATTAATCATGTTCCTACAAAATCATTTGTCACAACCATTTTAACCTTTTATTGAGTTGATCTTATCTGTTACTCTCTTGGTTAAGTGTCCTTATAAAGCACAACACTTTATTTTGCTAGTCTTTAATTTCTCTTTTAGTTCATATTTAATATTCAGTCTCTTTCCTTTTGAGTGTTTTATTTGTTCTTTTTTTTTTTAGATCCTTGAGATGTATGGTTAGATTTTTAATTCATATTTTTGCCATAGGTATTTAATGATAGATTTTCCTCAATACTGATTTTGCTGTAATTTGATCATGAAATGTAATAAGCTGCACTCCAATTTTCTTTAACTTCAATTAATTTTTAAATGTTCATTTTCATTTGCTTGATGATCCATTATTCATTCAGAAGCATTATGTTAATTCTTCATGTATTTGTGTAATTTCTTGAGTTCTTCTCTTGTTACTTTACATCTTTAGTCTATGGTAGTAAAAAAAAGATGCATGACGTAATTTTGAAATTTCTAGCTATTTTGGAGCCAAGGCAGTGGCTCAAGAGGCTGATGATCCTCCCACAAGTGCCACCATGCCATTTGGTTGCAGGTTCATTCCTGGCTGCTCCACTTTCCATCCAATTCCCTGCTTATGGCCTGGGAAAGAAGAGGATGGCTCAAGACCTTAAGCTGCTACACCAATGTTAGAGACTAGGAAGAAGAAGTTCCAGACTCCTGCTTTTAGGTCAGCTCATTTCCAGCTGTTGTAGCCATTTGAGAAGTGAGCCAGCTAATGGAAGACCTTTTCTCTGTTTCTCCTTATCTGTGTAATTCTACCTTTAAAATAAAAAAATAATAATTCTTGAATTTTTTTCTTACAGTCCCATTTTATGAGCTAATAGCTCACCTATTCCAAAAAAACATAATGTACTCTAATAAAAAGAATGTACATTTTGCAGCCAAAGAATGGAATACTCTGTAAATGTCTGTTAGGACTATATTTCCATGGAGTAGAGATGAGCTGTTGCTTCTTTGCTGATTTTGTATTTATCAGTTTCTCACTACTATAAACAAAACAATAAAACAGATTTCCAGTTGTTCATAGATATAACTCTACAGCTTTTGGTTGTTGTTGTAAAAGATTTATTTATTTTCACTGGAATGCCAGATACACAGAGAGAAGAAGTTATAAAGATCTTCTGTCCACTGGTTCACTTTGACGTGGAAGCAATGCCCAGAGCTAAGCTGATCTGAGTGCAAGAGCCAGGAAGCTCCTCTAGGTTTCCCACACAGGTGCAAGGTCCCAAGACTTTGGGCCATCTTCCTCTGCTCTCCAAAACAGCTGGATGGGAAATGGAGTGACCAGAACACAAACTGCCACTCACACAGGATCCTGGTGGTTGCAAGGTGAGATTTAACCACCAGGCCATCATGACTGTCCCACAATTCCAGGTTTTGATCATACTATCATTCCTTTGTCTTCCTCTTACCTTATATCTTACATTTTTTTAAACTTTTGCAGTAGGATATTTTTAAATTTATCTTATAATTGTAGGCTACAATAAATGAAAATTCAATAAGTAAAAGTGAAGATAGCACTTTTGGGCAGGAATATAGACAAGGGTTATAAAC